>NC_091476.1:90308028-90631885 GCF_036971445.1 Narcine bancroftii | reverse complement strand
TCATTGTAGACTTTCTGGTGAGGGCACTTCCACTGTGACGTTGGTATGGGAGTTCAGCAAAGATGAAAGAACAAAGAGATTTCCAAATCAGGCTGCCGTGTGTCTTTCTTGGGGGAACTTGCAGGTGGTGGTGTGTGTGCCCATTCACCTGTTGCCTCATCTTTCACAGTGGTGGAAGTCATGGGTGTCATCAAAGTAGCCTGGGTGAGGAAACGGAGTGCATTTTGTATCAAACCTCCACACCACAGAAGGCCCATGCATTCAGGTAATAAGTGGGCCAGTGAAGCCTACAAGCCAACAATGAGAGTGTTGGAGGCACACAAAATATCGAAGGTTAGGCCACCCATGGAAGGCGATGTTTCAGCTTGAAACCCTTCCTCAGGCAATCCCATGATTGCTGCCTGATCCCGCACTTCATGCTGCTCCAATTTGCCAGCATCTGCTTCCCAATGAGAAACTTGTCAGTGGTTGAGGGGGCACGTAGACACCAGTGACCCAGGTGCAATCTTGACATCTGTGTGGACCTTGCATTATAACTGCTTTGGTTTTCTCCCACATTGGAAGCTCAACTGGAAAGTGAAGTGGGGGAGGGAGGGGGAAAAGAGTGGAGTGTGAACAAAATATAAGATGGGGGGGGGGGGGGGGGGGGGGGGGGGGGTCAATGAACAGTGCTCACTCTGCAAGCCAAAGCCCTGCTTCTGCACTTAATGGTCTCTTCATAATGGAAAGCAGGAATTTCAGCATCAAGGAAAGCCTCCAGGAATGAAGGAGAAAGAAGATACAGGGCCCTGCAGCTCTGGAAACTGGAGGGCCTAGGAACTCGGAGTTGAAACCCTGCACTGGGGCTGGAGAAAGATCTCCAGAGATTGTCCCTCGGGCCCATCCAGATAATTTACGACCTACCAGGGTTTGCAAGGAGGGCGAGCTCTGGGGAAACCGTGCAAACCCCAGAACCTTGCGTGGACACCTTAATCGAGCAAGCAAAGGGTGAAGTCCTGATGGTCCGATCTGGAAACAGCGGTTGGCGTTGACTTCTCTCCCAGACAAAGTCACGTTCGCATGGAAACCTGGACGCAACCAATAAAATCGCCACGCAAATATTCCAGACATTTTGCAGAAAACTCCGGGCAGTCGAGCCCGACACGAGGGACATCTCCCCAGACCCAGCATTTCAGGCGCCAGAGACACGGCAACCGCGGCCAGTGTAACAGATTGGGGAATAAACGTGTGACAAGACCCAGCGGCTGAGAGCGACTGAAATCAACAAGTGTCCGGCGCTGGCAGGAGGACCAACCTGAACCAAAACTCAGCTCAGAGGGGAAATCAGCGGAAGGGCGGACAACACAGTTCACGCTCAGTCCCTTTGAAGCCAGTCACGCCGACAGGAAACATTGTTTCCTTGACCTCCCGTGGAGATGATTCTCCCCGGGATTCCCCCCCACCCTTCTCCCCGGGATTCCCCTCCCCCACCTTCGCCCCGGGATTCCCCCCCACCTTCTCCCCGGGATGTTTCCCTCCCCCACCTTCTCCCCGGGATGTTCCCTCCCCCCCCACCTTCTCCCCGGGATGTTCCCTCCCCCCCACCTTCTCCCCGGGATGTTCCCCCCCCCATCTTCTCCCCGGGATGTTCCCCCCCCACCTTCTCCCCGGGATTTCCCCCCCCCACCTTCTCCCCGGGATTTTCACCCCCCCCTCCTTCTCCCCGGGATTCCCCCTCCTTCTCCCCGGGATAATCCCCCCCCCCACCTTCTCCCCGGGATAATCCCCCCCCACCTTCTCCCCGGGATAATCCCCCCCCCCACATTCTCCCCGGGATAATCCCCCCCCACCTTCTCCCCGGGATAATCCCCCCCCCCACATTCTCCCCGGGATAATCCCCCCCCCACCTTCTCCCCGGGATAATCCCCCCCCCACCTTCTCCCCGGGATAATCCCCCCCCCCCACCTTCTCCCCGGGATAATCCCCCCCCCACCTTCTCCCCGGGATAATCCCCCCCCCCACCTTCTCCCCGGGATAATCCCCCCCCACCTTCTCCCCGGGATAATCCCCCCCCCACCTTCTCCCCGGGATAATCCCCCCCCCCACCTTCACCCCGGGATAATCCCCCCACCTTCTCCCCGGATTTCCCCCCCACCTTCACCCCGGGATTCCCCCACCCCACCTCCCCGGGATATTCCCTCCACCTTCTCCCCAGGATTCCCCCCCACCTTCTCCCCGGGGTATTTCCCCCCCACTTCTCCCCGGGGTATTTCCCCCCTTCTCCCCGGGGTATTCCCCCCCCACTTCTCCCCGGGATATTCCCCCCCACTTCTCCCAGGGATATTCCCCCCCCACTTCTCCCCGGGATATTCCCCCCCACTTCTCCCAGGGATATTCCCCCCCCCACTTCTCCCAGGGATATTCCCCCCCCACTTCTCCCCGGGATATTCCCCCCCCCACTTCTCCCAGGGATATTCCCCCCCCCACTTCTCCCCGGGATATTCCCCCCCCCCACTTCTCCCCGGGATATTCCCCCCCCCCACTTCTCCCCGGGATATCCCCCCCCACTTCTCCCCGGGATATTCCCCCCCCCACTTCTCCCCGGGATATTCCCCCCTCCTCTTCTTCCCGGGATCCACCCCCCCCCCTTCTCCCCGGGATTCCCACCCCCTTCTCCCCGGGATCCCCCCCTTCTCCCTGGGATTCCCCCCCTTCTCCCTGGGATTCCCCCCCTTCTCCCCGGGATTCCCCCCCCCTTCTCCCCGGGATTCCCCCCCCTTCTCCCCGGGATTCCCCCCCCCCCCTTCTCCCCGGGATCCCCCCCTTCTCCTTCGGGATTCCCCCCCCTCTCCCTGGGATTCCCCCCCCTCTCCCTGGGATTCCCCCCTCCCCGGGATCCCCCCCCTTCTCCCCGGGATTCCCCCCCCCCTTCTCCCCAGGATTTCCCCCCCTCCCCTTCTTCCCTCGCCTCCCGCAACTCCTCCTCACCCTGGGCGCAGAACGAGTCCTTCCCGCAGTAACCGCAGCTCCACGACTCCAAGGGCGGATTGAGGTCCGCAACCAGCCCCCCCGGGGGGTTCTGCCCGGTGCTGTTGGTTCCCATCGGGAGCTGGTGGGTCGGGGAAGTCACGCCATCCGGCCGAGATCGGAGCCCGATACGAGTCGAGAGAGAGAGAGAGACGACGGGAGCCAGCCCAGTCCCTCGCCTACTTCCTCATCCGCCTGGCTGACGCTCTCGAGTCACTGGCCCAGGCCGAGGGAACCTTTCGCGCAGCTCTCAGCCGCCTCCTGTTCGCGGGTCGCCCGCCCCGGCATTTAAAAGGAGCTTCCCCTCGTGGCGAATCGATCTAGAAAGACGGTCCGCGTCAAGCAGTAAATAAATAGGGATCTGATGAGTTACTCCAGCGCTCTGGTGTCTTGCATTAGGGATAATGTTACCAAGTTTGGCGCACAACCCACAAGAAAAGATCACAAGCAGGCGTTCAAGGGGCGGAATGGACACAAGGAAGCCCCTTGTTTTGGGAGAAATCATCGTGGCAGATGCACACATTGGCGGGGACGGATTGGGACAGAGGGGTTGGGGGGAAAGGAAAGAGGTGTGGGTAAAGGGGTGGGCTTAGAGGGAATCAAGGGGGTGGGTTGGGGGAAATGAAGAGGGTGTGGGTTTGGGGGGAATGAAGGGGGTGTGGTTTGGCTGAATAAAGGGGATGTGGGTTTGGCTGGAATAAAGGGTTTGGCTTTGTTGGGAAGTGAAGGAGGTGCGGGTTTGGAGGGAATGAAGGAGGTGGGTTTGCAGGGAATGAGTGGAGTGGGTTTGGGCTGAACGTTTGGGGGAATGAAGGGGGTGTGAGTTTGGGGAAATAAAGGGGTTGTGGGTTTGGGTGAATGAGGGGAGTGCGGGTTTGGGCGATTCAAGGGTGTATGGGGGGAATGAAGGGATTGTGTTTGGGGGTAATGAACAGAGTGGGTTTGGGGGAATGAAGGGGTGTGATTTGGGGGAATGAAGTGGGTGTCGGTTTGGGGGGATGAAGGGTTGTGGGTTTGGCTGGAATAAAGGGGATGTGGGTTTGGTTTAGGGAGGAATGAAGGGAGTGGTTTAGGGGGGAATGAAGACGATCAGCCAGTCCAGCATTGCTGTGCTGATTTACATACCTCCTACATGTGGTAAGTGTTTCCACCGTCACTACTCTTTGCATGTAGATGTAAAAAAAATGGAGGGTCTGGATGCGAGGAAGGGAAAAATTTGATTATTGTGAAGCAGTTTTCCATCTATTGGCATTACTGTGTTGCCTGAAGGGCCTGTACTGTGCTCTGACTTTCTATGTCATTTTAGCAGAAAAGTGGGAGGTCCCCATCAATATTAGGCTGATCCCCACCCTTCTGTTCCCTCAGATCCCCTTCATTCTTGCTACCAATGAACTAAAATAATTCTCAACAAGGGCCCTATGCACTCCTGCCCCACCCTCCCCCACCCACTCCCACTCCGGGCACATTGAAATAAAATAACAGAAATATTTTTATGTGTTTTCTATAGTCTGAAGGAGAAAAGTTGGGAAGAAACCCAAACTTGACTGCTTCACAGGGAAGGGGGCCCCTCATCTTTGAGTCAGAGACATGGGGGGGCCTTTGCCATAAAAAGGTTGAGAATGGCTGAATATTCTCCATTGTATCAGCCTCTCTACAAGGAAGCAGAGGTCCTTATTCTTCACTCTTTCTTATTATTTTGTACATCAGAAATAAATCTTCCTTCTCTCCTTTGATCCAAAGAGAAACAAATCTGGAATTATGACTTATAGGTGCAATTCTCACCAGAGATATATAATGCCGGCTGCATCCTCCTGAATCTCTACCAATCTAAAAATCCCACTGCTCTTATAGTCTGTGCTTTGACCGATAAGTTAACTAACCACAGTCACAGAGTCATGAAATGTGGAAATTGGCCTTTCAACTCAAATTGACCAACCCGGTGCATGTCCCTCCTCCCTGTGTTTGGCCCATGTCCCTTTAAACTCATCCCCTTCATGTATCCATCCGATTTCTTTTAAATATTGCATTAGTGCCTTCTTTGACCATTTTCTCTGGCAGTCCTTTCCATAAACTCACAATTCTTTGTGTAAAAAAAGAAATTACCTCTCAAGTTCCTGTAAAATATCTCCCCCCTCACTAAAACCACCCTATCTACCTGGATCCCTCTGCTCTCCAACATTCCTCAGTTTCCTATCATTCCTATCGGTCTGACCCATGTTAGATGTCCCAAAACACAATACCTTCCTCATTCCTTAATTTCAGCCCCATGCTATCCCAATCCCTCCAGGTTTCCTGTAATGTTAATCTCTCAGTATCTGCAACAAGCTTCTCTTTCTTGCTTTCTCCTATCCATTCAGAGAATCTAAATTTAAGACATTCCCATTTTCTTCACTTAAGATTATCCCTCACCATCTCCTCCTTAAAAGTCCCAATGCTTTGAAACCTATTTACCTTCCAGTCCACTCATGTTTTATCCTGGATAAGCTGGTTTACACCAAACTAAAAAATTTACTAAGGCAAACAGAGGAAAGCCAGTCAGGTAGCATCCATGGATAGAAATGGTCAATCAATGTTTTGGGTCAGGGCCCTTTATTGAGACTGCTGGTGTGCCTTGCCCTTTCCCGCAACCTGAATGATCATTACTACCTCCAAAATGCTCACTCACTTCAATATGGGAAACATTGAACCCGGCTTGTGACTCCTCCCCCTTTCTTTCCCATAAAATGCTGTCACGCCACAAGCCTGCCCCCAGTTCGAGTCCGGGTCGGTGTGAGTGACCCACAGAGAGATGCTGCCCATCTCTCGTAAATAAAAGCCTTCGTTCTCGGGAACTTTCAGTCTTTGTGTAATAGATCGTGCTTCACATATGAATATGCAGGAAATGGAGGGAAATGACTTGTGCAGGAGGAAAAGTTTTAGCTTAACTTGGGCAACATGCTTGCCACAAATATGTGAGCTGAAGGGCCTATTCCTGTTCTGCATTGTTCTAGGCTCTATGATATTGCACCTCCAAAATGTGCGGGGTTGGTAGCTTACTTGGGTATCATTGGGCTTCACGCATTTCACAGGCTGCAGGGGCCTTCTACCATGCTGTATCGTTCAATTAAAAAATGTTTGTTCCCTCCTCCTCTCGCATTTTAAAACTCCTTTTACTTTTCCCAGTTCCGATGAAAGATCATTAACCCAACGTATTAACCCCCTTCCCTCTCCATTCACAGAGCCATCCCCCATCTCCCTATTTGTTGTGCCATCCCTCCTTTATCCAAGTTTTGCCTTTGGGACTGTATTCCTCTCCCTGCCCTTCTCCTCCAGCAATCTGTTCGGACACCTGCCTACATCTTTCTCACACCTTGTTGAAGGGCTCAAGCCCAAAACATTAATTATGTTCTATAAAGTACACTGTTTGACCCCAGCATTGTGTTTTTACTTCAATCACAGTGTCTGCCGACTTCCGTGTTTTACTTTTGTGTTCACTCTCCTCTCTCTCTGCACGTTTGTTTTCTCCCATGTTAGTAAACCTCACAAAGATAAGCGTATACAGAGCCGTTGTCATACCCACACTCCTGTTCGGCTCCGAATCATGGGTCCTCTACCGGCATCACCTACGGCTCCTAGAACGCTTCCACCAGCGTTGTCTCCGCTCCATCCTCAACATCCATTGGAGCACTTTCATCCCTAACGTCGAAGTACTCGAGATGGCAGAGGTCGACAGCATCGAGTCTACGCTGCTGAAGATCCAGCTGCGCTGGATGGGTCACGTCTCCAGAATGGAGGACCATCGCCTTCCCAAGATCGTGTTATATGGCGAGCTCTCCACTGGCCACCGTGACAGAGGTGCACCAAAGAAAAGGTACAAGGACTGCCTAAAGAAATCTCTTGGTGCCTGCCACATTGATCACCGCCTGTGGGCTGATATCGCCTCAAACCGTGCATCTTGGCGCCTCACAGTTTGGCGGGCAGCAACCTCCTTTGAAGAAGACCGCAGAGCCCACCTTACTGACAAAAGGCAAAGGAGGAAAAACCCAACACCCAACCCCAACCAACCAATTTTCCCCTGCAGCCGCTGCAACCGTGTCTGCCTGTCCCGCATGGACTTGTCAGCCACAAACGAGCCTGCTGCTGCTCAACTATAGCCACTGGTGCAATTCTTGCTTGTGTTTATTTTTGGATACATTTTCCATGTTAGTCTGATGAAATTCCTGACCTAACTGCATTTTTCATAGAACCATTGAATCCAGTTGCACCAGTTTTATAGCATTTCAGCAAACCTGCTCTCCTGACGACAAATCTACAAAAAAATGCAGCGCTGCAAATCGGAAATAAAACCAACAAGTCCTGGAAGCATTTCACAGGTCACACAGCACCTGTGGCAAAACTCTTGTTTCTCTTTTTGCAGATGCTGCCTGACCTGCTAAGTATTGCCAATTGTATCTGGTTGAACAAGAAAATTAACAAATAATGAATTGTTTGAGGGCAGGTGATGGCACTGCTACAATCAACAATAAGTTTCCATTTGCCGTATATGCCCATGTATAAGACAACTCTACAAGACGACCCCCTGAATTTCTACCTAAAATATTGGTTTTGAGCTCAGCGTTAGCAAAACCAAGGAGATGATGGACTTCGGGAGGAAGTCAGGGAAAACAACCCAGTCCTCATCGTGGAGAGGGTGAAGAACTTCAAATTCCTGGGTGTCAACATCTCCGAGGATCTGTCCTGGAGCCTCCATGTCAATGCAATCACATAGAAGGCTCGCAGCGGCTATGCTTTATGAGGTATCTGAGGAGATTCGGAATGTCACCGAAGACTCTCGTAAACTTCTACAGGTGTACTGTGAAGATCATTCTGGTTGGTTGCATCACTGCCTGGTATGGAAGCGTCAACTCTCAGGACAAGAATAGACTCCAGAGCATTGTTAACTCAGCCCGAGACATCCCAGACACAAGACTTCACTCCATCAAGGACATCTACTTGAGGCGGTGTCTTTCTATCCTCAAAGATCCCCACCTCCTAGGCCATGCCCTCTTCACTCTGCTACCATTGGGGAAAAGGTACCAGAGCCTAAAGACGAGCCCTCAGCAGCACAAGGACAGCTTCTTCCCCGCTGCCACCAGATTCCTGCATAGTCAGTGAACCAATGACGTGGCCTTACTTTTTGTGCCCTGTTATTGTTTTTTTATAGTAATGTTGTAAGATGGTTATAATATAAGTGTTTGCACTGTGACGCTGCCACTAAACACTGAATTTCATGACTTGTTCATGGCAGTAAATTCTGATTCTGATACTTGCTGTATAACTCAAAACCTACATTGTAGGTAGAAATTCAGGGGATCATCTACCCCAAGTCTGGCACTTACTGCTGACCAGTCAGTGGAGTGATGCTGCAATGCACATTTAATATACTAATTCACAATATTTTAAAAGCAAATTACCCAGTAAAGGTTTACACTTTATTAGCATATTTTAAAGTAAACCGCCATCAACTCCTTTAACAGCCTGCTTAAAGCCTGTGCAGAGCCGACAAAAGTCGAACTGGGCAGATGGGACTCTGCGGGGGAGAACTGAGACTTCGCTGTCAAGGTTCAGATTTTATCCTTGGCATATAAGACAACCCCTGGTTGGGGTAACATTTTTAAAGTTCAAGTCCTGTCTTATATACCGGCATAGAGGTATATTATTGTACTCCCATTGGCTTTAAGCGAGTGCAAAAAGTTGAGATGTAAAGGTAAAAAAAGAGTTGGCAGGCACATTGCAGAGGTTTTAATGGTGAGTTCCAGAGCAGGGCGCCTGAATGTGTCTACGACTTACAACATGCCTGCTCGCTTTGTTATACTTTTGCAGTGATTACCTTTATCTGCTTCTGATACAAATTCTGATTTGATTACAAATCAAGTTCCTCTAAGTCGAAAGTCCTATGGAATGACATTGCAGATTGCAGTTCAAATAAATTCTTACTCAGACAAGTACACAGTTATAAAAAGGCACACAGCATTTTGAACATTAACACATCATAAATAAAGAGGAAATGACAAATAAGAATTTGTTATGTTGCAATTTAAGGCTACTTCAATACAAAGAAAAATAGAAGCATCTGGAGCTTTTGAGTTTCTCTGGACACTGAAATCCTAGAATCAGAATCAGAATTTATTGTTATGAACATGTCACGAAATTTGTTGCTTCATGGCAGCATCACACGGGAAAAATCATGATAAATTACATTTTTTTAAAATTATAGCGAAAGAAGATGGTGTCTGTGGTTCATTGATCATTCAGAAATCTGATGGCGGAAGGAAAGAAGCTGTCTTTGTGCCGCTGGGTGCTCGTCTTCAGGCTCCTGTCCCTCCTTCCTGATGGTAGCAGTGAGAAGTGGGCATGGCCTGGGTGGTGAGGGCCCTTGAGGATAGAAGCTGCTTTCCTGAGACTCTGCCTCTTGCAGATTTCCTCAATGGTGTGAAGACTGCTGCCCAAGATGGCGCTGGCTGAGTTCTCAACCCTCTGTAGTCTTTTCCTGTCCAGTGCATTGGCACCTCCCTATTAGAGAGTGAGGTGACCAGTCAGAATGCTCTCCATGGTACACCTGTAGATATTTGCAAGAGTCTTTGGTGTCATACTCAATCTCTTCAAACTGCTCACAAAATATACCTACTGGATAGGCTTCTTCATGATTGCATCAACATGGAGGCCCCAGGATAGATCTTCAGAGATGTTGACACCCAGGAATTTGAAGTCCCTTACCCTGTCCATTGCTGAACCCTCGATGAGGACTGGGTCGTGTTCTCCTCATTTCCCCCTCCTGAGGTCCGCAATCAGTTCCTGAGTTTTGCTCACATAGAGTGCAAAGTTGATTGTGACACTGGATTCACTCAGCCACGGACTTGCACACAGGTCACTGATTGTAAAAAAAAAAGGCATTGGGCCTCTATCTCTTTCGAAGCAAAAGAAGAGTCGAACAAGGAAGTCTACAGATGCTGGTTCAAATGCAATACCTTCCCCTGGGTCTCTCTCTCTCTCTCTCTCTCTCTCTCTTACCCGATCCCTCTGTCTCATTTCCTCCAGCTCCCACCCCTTTCCTCTCCTATCAGAGAGCTACCCTCCTCCCATCACTTCTTAGCAGCACCTTTTCTCTTCTACCCTCCCACTTCTTTCCGCCTATGACCTGTTAGCCTGCGCTCATCCTTCCTCTCCTCTTTCTCCCCCTCTCCACCTTTTTATTAAGGTCTGCCTGTCTTGCTCATTCCTTGACGAAAAGCTCAGGCCTGAAACATTGGTTACTCTCTACTTCCGTGACCTACAGAGTTTCTCCAGCACATTTGTGTACTGCTCAAGAGATGTGGTGGTTCTTTTTTTTATAATCAGGGGCCTACTCTGCTGTGATAGTACAGACCTATCACCAATGTATATAGTTACAGTATCTAGAGTATGTAATGACTGTGCTTACAGCGATTGGCTGAGAGCTTAGCCACACCTACTGTCTGGGCCTTAAAGGGTTGTGTCCCTAACCAGGTCGGATCATTCCAGACTGGTCGGCCACCTGTGAAGAGCTCCTGTCTTTTGCTAATAAAAGCCTTGGTTTGGATCAACAAGTCTTTGGTTCTTTCGACGAGCTCTACACCTGCATTACTAATTTTATATGTATGTGCCAGAATGGTGTGCTGGCCATTAGTCAGAAGATTGAGTTCAAGAGCCCTGAAGTAATGTTGCAGCTCGACAAAATTCTGGTTAGGCCACACTTGGAATATTGCATTCAGTTCTGGTCGCCTCATTACTGGAATGACGTGGAAGCTTTGGAGAGGGCACAGAGGAGATTCACCAGGATGCTGCCTAGATTATGTGGCGAGGTTAAGAGAGCTAGGGCCTTTCTCTTTGGAGCGAAGAAGGATGAGAATCGACTTAATAGAGGTCCCTAAGATTATGAGAGGCCTAGACAGCCAGCACTATTTTTCCCAGGCAACAGTAGAAAATACCACAGGGTGTCTGTTTAAGGTCAGGGGAGGAACGGTCAAGAAAGATATCAGGGGTAGGTTTTTTTTAATCACACAGAGATTAGTGGGTGCCTGGAATGCATTAAGAGTGGTGGTGGTAGAGCCTGGTACAGTGGGGACTTTTAAAAGACTCTTACGCAGCCACATGGATGCAAGAAAAGTAGAGGGTGAAAGGTGTTTAGATTGTTGAAAAGGCTTAAAAATATAGGCAAGCACAGGATCATAGGCTGAAGGGCCTGTACTGTGCAGTAATGATCTATGTTTTTGTTCTATAAAGTTCTGACAAAAGTTGAATTAATTATGGTCACATATACTCAGATACAGTGGAAAAACTTATCCTATGCAGGCAAATCAACTTATCCTTGAATGTAACAGGTGGTGCAAATAAAAAGTGAAGAGCCTATTGTCACAGACTAGTCTTCAATCGGATGCCATTAACATCGACTTCTGTGGTATCCATTAGGCCCCCCCCCAATCCTTCTTTCCTCTAGTTCTGTCTCTCTCTCTTTCCTTTTCCCTGTCTCCTCTCCTCCAGATCTGCATTCACAGAGCCACCCCCTTCCTTCCATCAATTCTCACCATTCCTCACTTGTCCTACCCATGTCCAATTATCACCTTTTATCTGTTGATCATGGCTCCTCCTTCTCTCCAGCCATTTAATTCAGACGCCTGCCTGTCTTTTACTCGAACCTTGAAGATGGGCTCAGTCAAAACGTCGGTGATCCAACTTTACCTTCCATGAATGCTGCGAGAGCTGCTGAGTTCCTCCAGCCTTTCTGTTTTCACTGCAACCGCAGTTTGTGTTTCACTCTGTCATAGAGAAAAAAGTTCAGTCGAAACAGTGCAAGAGCAGCCTTATTTTACTGATGTGAGCTACATTTAATGGTCTGATAGCAGCAGTGTAGAAACTGTCTTTGAATCTGATGGTGTACGTTTTGAAATGCATGTTTTCTGCCCTATGTGAAAATGGTCAAATAATTTGCTTTACTGATGCTGGGTAAAAATAAATATCATTCACTACACTAGATATAACTCGATATTCAATGGTATCTTTTACAATCACCTCAGAGAGCAATTAGGGCCTCCTTTTAACATCTCAGCTCCATCAGTGCAACACAGCCTCAACAGTGAGTGCACTGGAGCATTAACCTAACTTATAATAATTAAGAATTTATAGATATTGTACAGTAACGGGCCCTTCTGGCCTATGAGCCTGTACCACCCAAATGACCAACCAACTTACCAACACCGTAAGTCTTTAGAGCATGGGAGGAAACCGGAGCACCCAGAGGTAACTCACAAGGTCACAGAGAGAACCTACAAACTTGTTACGGACACTGCTAGATTTGAACCCGGATCGCTGGGACTGTAATAGTGTTTTTCTAATCACTTTACTAACCATGCTCCTGTCTAAGGAATGGGACTTTATATTCCTAATCCTTCTGAATAAGAAGCAAAATTTACTGGGCCTCGAACTAATCTCCAGTGGTGATTCAGTGTCAGTTTTAGTTTGGAACTTCCCTTATTGACATGTTTGGAGGTTTGCATCATCTAGTTTCAGATCAAGTTGTAATGAGGTCAGCTACATGAAACGCAGCTGATCACAAGTTTGTGCAGAGTAAATTCTTCATGTTTGTTTTTTTACTTAAGTTGTCCTGAAGTTAAAAAAAAAACAGCTTTCTTTATCTATTCTCAAATCCTTCCTTTGTCTCTTTAATTTTCTTCTTAGGTACCTGTTTTTTACAAATGATGCTAGTCTTGGGTGCCCCACAAACCCCAAGGTTCCTGAATCTTGCCCAACCTTTCCAAAAGAATAAACAGTGAAAAAAAACACTGCAGTAAAACCGCAATGTTATTAACGAAATGTGTTAATTTACATTAAGACTTGAACTTTTGTAACTATCAAGCCACATCCCCTTTAGGCAGGCTGACATGGTTAATAATTGTCAGATATTCGAATAACCTTTTAGAATTTGCAGTTGGGAAATTTGTGTTTAGAAAAGGACATTAGAATGTGCTGGAGTGCACAATTTAATAAGCGGTAGGATCACATACTGATCTTTTATTAATAACTTTCAAAACACGAAGAAGATGGTGACTCCAGGTAGTTGTTGAGTGAATATTGTGCTAAGTAAACAGGAACTGCATAGTGACCTTCCCTTATCCTGCTTGAATAAATAGTTGTGTGGTAAGCAACCATTACCAATGGTGGCCCTAATGGCAAAACTCGTAGTCACAGAAATACTTTCTAATTTGCTTCAAACCCAGGGCTCTGCATAGTCAAGAATCTTTTATTTTTATCCTTTGGCTTGATAGAACAGTTCAGTGTAACTGTACGTGGATTTCTGAATCTAGCAGGCACACTCTTGAGTGAATGTAACTCCCTGGCAGGGTGATGTGATCTAGAAACTAATCCTTTAAGCCAGCTATTTTCAACTTTTTTTTTGGCTCTGGCACCCTTAGGACTCTTTTCAAAGTTTATGCACCCCCCCCCTTCCCTGTGAAGCAGTCAAGTTTAGTTGTTTTTTTCTGTACTGCTCTCCCACCGACTCCACAAAACACATAAAATATATTTAGGAATTTGGACCGTGGCATCCCTTAAATGTGCTTTGGCCCCCAGGGAGCAGCCAAATCCCTCCCCCATGAGAATGACTGCTATCATCTGAGTGGGTGGCCCCTTTACTCTGCGAGACATGAAAAAAGTCCAGTTGAAAACTATCCGCACTTGCTTTCTGCTTGAGGGATTATGGGATGTTGTCCCAAGAAAGAACATGAACACAAGAATAAGTTGGATGCTGTAGTCGGAGTGTTATGTTATTTGACATCATTCAAGCTTGTTTTGTGTGGTCACAACTACTATAGATATTAAGGACATCAATACGAAACATGTGAACTACAGAAGATTGAATCTTGAGCAAGGAAAGAGGACTCAGCTGATCAGGCAGCATCCATGGAGAGAAATGGATTCAATGGAAAAGCATGTCATATTCCATTGAACTTTCCAATTTCAGCCCCATCTGATTCCACTGTTTACACTTGACATTTAACTGTGCCCATTTTCCCAAAACACAACCCCACCTCCCCTCAATGATTGCCATCTCTTCCACCCTCAAGTGTCCACTACCTTTTGGCCCTTCCTGAGTTAGTCTGGTCCCTTTGTATTTGGAAATGAATCCTGACTGGGATGATAGGAGTTCGAGTGGGAGAGTATCTTGGAATCATAATGTTCAAAGTTCAGATTTATGTCAGAGTACATGCATGACATCACATACAAACCTGAGATTCTTTTTCCTGCGGGTGAAGTAGAATCACCACTTATTGGTAGTGCAAAAACCTGTACTCAAGATGAAACTAATACATGTAAACAAATAAAGAAATGTAAACAAACTGTGTGTGCAAAACAGAACAAAAATCAATAAAGTGCAAAAGTAAGGGTCCTTAAATGAGATGCTGATTGAGTTTGTTGTTGAGGAGTCTGATGGTGGAGGGGGAGCAGCTGTTCCTAAACCAGGTGGTGTGAGTCTCTACGTCTTTCCTGATAGCAGCAGCGAGAACAGAGTGTGTGCTGGGAGGTGTGGATCCTTGATGATTGCTACTGCTCCCCGACGGCAGCGTTCCCTGTAGATTTTCTCAATGGTGGTGAAGGTTTTGCCTGTGATGTACTGGGCTGTGTCCACTACCTTCAGCAGACCGGGTGGCAGCTGATCAGCAGACTTAACTCCATAAGTTTTCCGATTATTATGGATAAGGATAAGACTGATCTTTAGAGAAAAATGGTAGGTTCCAGGAAGGCTAATTACAGTATCAGGCAGTAGCTGGGGAAGGTAGATTATGCACAGCTATTTAAATGCAGACGTCAGCATCTGACATGCAAGAGTCTTTTAAAGGCCATTGATTAGAGTTCAAGACCAGTATGTTCCCCAAGCATGTAAGATAAAGATAATTTGCCAATGTGGTGAAAGGCATTTGCAAAGATGTATGGACTACCAATCCGAACCTACCTGACCTTCCCTAACTCCTCCCTTGGCTCCTCCCCAGATTTCCCAGTAAAGGCT
Source organism: Narcine bancroftii (assembly GCF_036971445.1). Classification (NCBI taxonomy): domain Eukaryota; kingdom Metazoa; phylum Chordata; class Chondrichthyes; order Torpediniformes; family Narcinidae; genus Narcine; species Narcine bancroftii. Next base: position 90,616,842 of record NC_091476.1, on the reverse strand, counting down.
GGTGTGCCTGGACTTGCTCCCTCTTGCTCCTCCTGTACCTGGAACCTGGCCAGGTAGTGTATCAGCAATGCTCAGGATTTTGGTAATTAAAGTCATTTAATCGCTCCATCATGTCGATGTGATTATTGTGTGCACCACAGCAAGTTTAGTTAAGAAGAGAAAGGAAGCAAATGCACGGTTAAATGAGCAGAGATCAGACAAGAACCTTGTGGAATATAAAGGAAGCAGGAAAGAAGAAACAGAGAAACAGGAAGGATAAAAGGGGTAATGAAACGCCCTTTGGTGAGTAGGATTAAGGAGAAACCAAGATATTTTATATATTTATACATGAAAAACAAGAGGATAGATGGGGAGAGAGTAGGACCCTCACATAAAAAGGATAGAATCTATTCCTGGACAAGGTACTAAATGAATACTTGTGTCAGTGTTGACTAAAGTGATGGACATGGATGATGGTGATATCAGGAGTGGGTACGTTAAAATTCTGGTGCACGTTGATATCAATAAAAGTTTTTTTTTAAGGTCATTTGAAGAATAGTAAGGTAGATAAGTTCTAGGGATGAAGGGTTCCATCCCGAATTATCCCGAGGAGATTTTTTGGACCTTGACAGTGCACCTTGTATCCTTTTTAGGCACAGATGAGGTAGAGGACTGGACAATAGCCAATCTTGTTTTTTTTTGTTTAAGAAGGGGAATAGGGACAAAGCAAGAAATTATAGGCCAGTGAGATCGACATAAGTGGTAAATAAGTTATTGGAAAAGGTTGTTCAGGATGGATTTCCACACATCCGGAAAAGAATGGACATATCAGAAAAAGTGATCTTAGCTTTGTGCAGAAGTCATGTCAAACAAATCAGATTCATTTCTTGAGGAAGTAACCGACTCACCATCAATAATCACAAAAGACTAAAATTGTGAAACTGATAGGCTTTTATTAACTATGGACCAGAAGAGCCGTCAACCTCATTGACTGATCAAGGCAGAGAGAAATGGGGAACTATGAGTAGGATTGGTTTCCGGAGGCGTATCCAGTCGGCAGCAGCCAAGCATAGTATTACAGTGGTTTACCAGAGTAACAAAGAGGATTGATATCTGCAGATCAGTTGGGAATATGGTTAAAAAAAAATGGCAAGTGGGAGGGGTCTGCATCTGGAAAATGTACAGTAAATGACAGGATGCCCATAGTCATCTGAAATTGGAAACACAAGTAGATGGTGTGGTAAAGAAAGCAGGCAATATTCTTGCCTTTATCAGTCAGAGTTCAGCTACAATTATGTATTACAGGAAGGATGTGGAGACTTTGCAGAAAATGCAAAAGAGATTTGCCTGGATGAGGGTATCAAAGGTTCCTTTCATTGTCATGTAATAATGCATTGAAATGTAATATACAGTACATGATAATACTCTTAAATGCCACCCTTCTGGCCTTCCTTATTCAGCAGTATAGACCAAACCATTGCCATTCAATGTCAGATCAGATACCCTTAACCATCTCCCCATCACTTGGCACCTTTTTTCTCTTCTACCCACATTTATCCACCTATGATTTCTTAATTGTTGACCTGTACTCCTCCTCACCTCTTAGACCCCTGCCTCTTCCCCCGCCTCTTCCTCCCCACCTCTTCCTCCCCATTTCTTACACCTCACCTCTTCCTCCCTGCCTCACATCCCTGTCTCTTCACCTCGCCTCTTCCTCCCCTTCTTACAGCCCTGTCTCTTACACTCCCACCTCTTCCTCCCCGCCTCTTATACCCCCACCTCTTCCTCCCACCTCTTACACCTCTGCCTTTTCCCCCTTCTTCCTTCCCCTTCGCCTCTTCCCTCCCCCACCTCTTCCTCCCCGCACCTCTTTCTCCCAATCTCCTCCTCCCCTTCTTTCCCTCTCTTCCTCACCTGCCTCCCCCCCCTTCTTCCACTCCCTTACTCCCCCTGCCTCTTCCTCCCTCAGTAACAATGCACTTGGTTCCATTGTTTTCTAGTCAATGTTCATTTTTCTCCTCTCTTTAAACAACATGATAAGTTCATCCACATTGTTTATCATTCAGATATTTGTGGGAGAAATTTTAACAGGACCATGCATATAGCCGATTCTGCACAAGATTTATACTGAGTCTAAAATTAAATCAATGTTGATCAATTTATGGGGATCTAAACCTGGTGCTCTACCTGTTCTTATAGGTGATCTCCATCCTAAATGAGGCTTAAAATACCCTGTCAATTAATTCAGTTAATAATTGGAGTGCTTTGGAGAAATGTAGATTGGGCAAGTCCTGAGTCTAATTTATCATCTTTGGCATCAGTTGATCTCAATGAGTGAACCAGTGATCATGACAGCATCAGAGATGCCAGAGGAGGATGACAAGGTCAACTTGTTAAACCAAATCACTTCTTGCCCTCTCAATTTTGGTGGCAAAAAGTGCCATGAATAAATTTTGAAGAAGAATTGCTTGGGTTGGCTCATTCCCTCACATTCAACAGGCAGAGACCAATGATCTGGGGAATATCACAGATCTACACAGTGTCCATCCATGGCCTCATGCACTATCAGTTGGAGGCTACCTGCAAATTAAAGGAACCAACACACCTTGGGCACTCTCCAACCAGACGACATTACCATTGACCTCTAACTTCCCTTAAACCCCACCCCTGTTTTCCATATCCCTGCCACCAGCTCACCACCCCTTCCCTCTCCCATCGGAGAGCTTGTCTCTCCACCACTCTCCACCATCACCTTTCTTTTTCTCTTCTACCCTCCCACCTCTATCCACTTGTCCGCCTGTTCCCTACCTCCCTCAGACGCCTGTCTGTTTTTTTTTGCTCATGTCTTGAAAAAAGGCTCAAGCCTGAATCGTTGGTGACCCTCTACTTCCTATGGATGCTGGGTGACCTGCCGAATTTCTCCAGCTCATTTGCGTATTGCAGATTTTACTGCCTTTTTAAAATTTGGGGGATTTGTGGGTTCACAGTGACCATGCTGTGTTAGCTACGGGATATATCGGGGGAAATTCCATTAGCTAAAAAGACATGTGTGTTACATTCTAAATGTAGTAATGGAACCTTTATCTTTTTCTTTTTTTAACAAAAATGTTCCTTATTCGACAGATGTGAGGTTAATGCAGTGTAAACACGGGGACCCAACTCACTGAATTGATGGAGCACTTAAAATGCAAACGGAAATTGAGATAGTGAAAAGAATTAGACAGTAAAAAGAAAAACTGCCTGCATAATCTATTCATTGTGGTTGGGGAACACTGGAAGATAAAGTGCAACCCCTAGATTGTCACCTAGCAACGTCAGTTGATGAGCAGTTGTGATTATCTACCAGAGAAAACAACAGACAGTTGCAATCCAATGAAGAGCCCTCATCCTTGCCAGCACAATTCCGAAATCTTAAACATAAGCATTTAAATGAAAATGCAGAAGGGGGAGATATTTTTTAGACCCACAGGAGGATAGAATTGTGGCAATGCTGAAATGTTTCTTTTCTCAGTGCTGAGGTTTTTCCACTGTAGCTGGCTATCATAGGTCAGTGTCTACTCAAAGTATCACAGCCCAGGACAGGCTCTTCACTGACCCTGTCCACATCAGCTCAGCTCTCTTCCAGTCAAGGCCACTTGCAAATTGGAGGTGCAACACCTGATATTCCATCTGGGTGCTCTCCAACCAGACAGTGTTACCATCAACTTCTCCAGTTTTTGTTAGGCTCCTCCCCTGTTTCCCTCTTCCAACAGCCCTCTGTCTCGTTTCATCCTGCTCCCCACCCCCACCCCCCTTCCCCCTTCATTCAGAGAACTCCTCCTTTCCTATCACTTCTCAGCTTTATTCTCTTCCACTCTCACCCATTGACCTCTTGGCTGTTGGCCTGTGCTCCTCCCCCTGTCCCTTTTTCCCTCTTCACCCCCCCCCCCCACCTTTTATTCAGGCCCCTGCCTGCTTTTTGCTTATACCTTGATGAAACATTGGTTAGAGAACTTTGCTTCTCTTGGATGCTGAGTGACCTGCTGAATTTCTCCAGCATCCTGTGTATTGCATTACAATCACAGTGTTTGCAATCTTCCCTGTCTAGCTCTTTCAAAGATCTGTCTGTATAGTCCAATGTCCCTGCTCCTTCCTAACTCCACACTGTTCACCATCAACTATTTATCCAGTTCCCTATAGGAAGTTATGATTGGATATTTTTCCACAAACATTTCAGGCAAATCATTTTTTTTTGTTAAAATTTTATTTATAATTTTACAGACTCGTATTATACCAAGTGGTACAGGGGGAGCAATCGTCCCCTTTTACAGATCATTATTTATCAAGTCCTTACTTTTTCCTCCCCCCCCATCTATCCCTACCCCCCTCCCCATCATTCACCCTCCATCCCATTCAACTCAGGCAAAAACATAAATATCACATTATAAATAATAATGCAGGTATATAAGGGAAGAGGAAAAAAAAGAGGGAAGCCAGCAGGATTTCCAAGTTGTCTCTTCATTCCCAATGTTTCAGGCCTTGCAAAGTCCATCTATTCCTGTTGATAAAGGCTCTGGGGAGGCCAATCACACCTGCATTTCGACGTGCCGCATGTATGGCTGCCACACCTCAATGATTGTGCTATATCTCCCCCTTAAGTAATTTTCTCCAGGGGAACACAGCTCTGCATCTCCATGTTCCATCTTGCTGTGCTTAGCTTAGAGTCAGATTTCCAGGTAACCATTATGCATTTCCTGGCCACCACCAAGGCGACCACCACAAAATGATTTTGGTGTTTAGATAGTTTGATCACAAGTCCGTAATGTCACCCAGAAGGAACAGGGCAGGATCCTGCGGATATTCCATCCCTATGATTTTTTTTTCAAATTGTCCCCTAATTCTACCCAAAAGGGTCTCACCTTGGCACACAGCCATGTCAAATGCACAAAAGTTCCGGTCTCAACGCTGCATCCAAAAGATAAGTCTGGGATTTCCGGTTTGACCTTATGTAATTTTTGTGGCATGAAGTATAACTGGTTCAAAATGTTGCATTTCACCAATATCCGCCTTCATGCTGTCCCGACACAGGTCAGACCAGCATCGTTCAGGAATTGTATTCCCCAGAGCTGTGTTCCCCTAGAGAAAATTACTTAAGGGGGAGATATGGCACAAACATTGAGGTGTGGCAGCCATACATGCGGCACGTCGAAATGCAGGTGTGATTGGCCTCCTCAGAGCCTTTATCAATTCCCAAATCTGACTCCCATTTTTGCCTCGCTTTATGGAGACCCGGTTTCTGGCTCTCATTTTGGAGCAGGAGATGTATAGCCGAAATAAATTTACATGATCCCCCTTTGAATGAGAGCCTCCACGGCACTATACAGTGGCAGGACCATAGATGGACCTAATTTGTCCCTCAAAAAAGATCTTAATTGAAGGTAGCAGAAGAAGGTCTTGTTTTATAGATCGAATTTGTTTTTTAATTGCTCGAATGTCATGAGCTGCCCCTTCTCAAAACAATCCTCAATTCACCTGATCCCCTTCTAGAAACCTGCTATGTAAAGGTAAAGTGTCCCCAAATCATCTCAGATTGGATATGTTTTCAGTGATATTTCTAGGAAGCAAACCAACTCCTTTTCAACAGCTATCAGGCTCTTGAACATCCCCTTGTTAAAGATTACTCCAACACCACAACAGGCCTGTCTGTACTATTCCAACACATTATTTTTCTTTCACAATGGTAGATGAATATTTATTATCTATCTATCTTTTGTATTATTATCTCTTTTAACATAATTTAATGTACGTATGATATAATTGAGTTTCCTTTTATGAAGTATCTATTCAGCTGCATCAAGTAAGAATTTCAGAGCATTTATACATTGTAAAATATATATGGCATTATCGATCTCAGCAAGTTTTATCCAAAATCTCTTTTATATTTTACTTCATTTTTGGGAAATGTATTTCTCCATTTCTTAAATTTAAAATATTGAGTGAATTTATTTTCAATTATCCGAGGACCAGGAAATCATATTGTCTTTGCGACGGACATTGTGCCATTTCACTGCTTCAATGGGAGCCAAGAGTAGAGAAAACCCCGTCAACAATACAGAGTGACCAACACCTGCTGGACAGGGCACAGTCACATCTCCATCAAGAAGGACACGAGACACTGGAGGGGCTGGAATCAAGAGCAATGAACAAACTGCTGGAGGAACTCAGCGGATCGGTAGCATCGGCAGATGAAATAGACAAAGTTTTGGGTCCAAATCCTGTTTCAGTGATGGTTGTGTCCATGTCCCCATCTGTCAGCAGACTTTTGGTGATGATCTTAACTCTATCCTAGCCCAGTCATTAGTTAGAAAAAGCTCTAGAATGAGATTTGTACTCAGAGCTCTCTGACTTAAGGATAAGAGGGTTACTGCTGAGTCACATTTCACAATCTGATCTAAGTCTGCATTGAAAGCCAGAACCCATTATTGTCAAACATAGAAAATGCAGGACGATGGATAAATAAGCTGGAAATAATTTTGCTTCATCGCAAAACTGGATGCAGGATGTTAGATGCCACTTGTAATGCAATACTAACCCCGCAGCTATGCTGTGATGATTTCTCCACCAACACGAAGCCCAAGTCTCAGGGCAGCCCTTAACTTAACATTGCCCTCATGCCACCCATTAGCTTAATGGATCTGTAAGTGACTCACTGGGAACAAACAAGCCAAAGGGTCAGTTTAACACACACAGCATTTAATATCTCAAACTCAAAACAATTTATTTCCTGTGGATTGCAAGGAGTTCTCAGTCTGGGAGAGTTTCCAAGACAGTCTGTTGTTAGTGTCGGGATAAAATTGCTTCCCTTGAAGATCAGAGTGGTCAGCTATGAATGGAGCCAGATGGGGGAGATCTAAAATGTTTTTTTTTGCATCAGTATTTACTAAGGGTACTGGCCCAAAGTCTAGGGAAGTTAAGAAAATAAGCAGTGAGGTCATGGAACCTATACAGATTAAAAAGAAGGAAGTGTTTGCTGTCTTAAAGCAAATAAGGGGGGGAAATCCCCAGGGCCTGACAAAATATTCCCTTGAAGGGGTTCTGCAGAAATATTTAAAATGCCCTTAAGCCATAGGTGTGGTGTCAGAGCATTGGAGGATAGCTCATGTTGTTCCATTGTTTAAAAAAGTCTCTAAAAGTAACCCTGAAAATGATAGGCCAGGGAGCCTGACACCAGCAGTAGGTAAATTATTAGAAGATGTTCTAAGAGATTGGAAATACAAGTATTTGCATAGCCAGGGACTGATTAGGGAGATTAAACACGACTTTGTGTGTGGAAAGTCATGTTTAACCAATCTTAAAGAATTTTTCGAGTGTGTGTGTCCACCTTTAGGGCAAACACTGAATGTAGAACAGTACAACCCACACATCTGCACTGAAGATGATGCCCAAATTGAATTAAAACTGAGCCTCTTGCATGTGATCCATCTCCCCTATTCTTGCATATTCCTGTGCAAATGCAGATCCAGAGACCTGTTTGATGCTCTTATCATTAATCCACCACTATTGCTGGCAGCCTATTCCAGGTACCTACCACTCTGTGTGTAAAATAATACACCCCACACATCTCCTTTAAACATCTCCCCTTCATCTAAAATATATATCCTCAACTGTGTAACACTTTTACCCTGGGGAAAAGATTCTGACTGTCCACTTTATCAAAGTCTCTGGCAATTGATAAACTTTTACCAGGTTTCCCCTCACCCTCCTATGCTGCAGAGTTTGAACAACTACCCCCTCCCCCCCAGCTTTTCTCCTCCAATACCAGCGACATTCTGGTAAATTTCTTTTGGACCCTTCACACCCTTCCTGTCATGGGTCAACCAGAAATACACACAATCCTCCAAGTGTAGCCTAACTAACATTTTTATAGATGCAATAATATTTCCCTACTCTGATAATGGCCCAACCAATGAAGCCAAGCATCCTAGACATCTTCTTACCCAGCCTTTCTACTTGTGTGGCCTCTTTCAAGCAGCTATGGACCTAGATCCCTCTGCTTAGCAACGCTGTTAAGAGGCCTGACATTAACTCCGAAAGTGCAACCCCTCACTCTTTCCAGATGAAACTCCAACACTGTCCCCAGCTCCTCCAAACTTTCTGTTATTTTCAAATTTACTAACATACCCATCTATTTTTTCATGCAACTAATTTATTCACATCACAACTAACAGCACCAGTCCCTGTGAATTACATTGGTCATGAAACTCCAGCTAGAATAATACCCTTCCACTACCCTCTGTCTTCTATGGACCATCCATTCCTGAATCCAAACTATAAATGCACCATGATCAGGCTATCATGAGGGACCTTGTCAAATGCCTTTCTAAAGTCACATGGACAACATCTACTGCCCTCCCTCATCATCCACCTTTGCTTGTGAGTTTCATTATAGCAAGTTCTAAGTGTGCTGTGCAATTAGTGGATAAAATATTTCCTTTTTTTTTAAATTTTTTTTAGTTTCTGATACCCAACCAATTTCATGTCAATGCTTGAGAATCTGAAAACACTCTGCTGGAGAAATTCAGCAGGCCAAGCAGTGTCCTTTATATAGCAAAGATACATAACCAACATTTTGGGCTTGAGCCCTCATCAAAGTCTGGACCAAATGTAGGCAGGTGCCATCCCTGCTGCACTCCCAGCTTCATGATCATGTATAGGCTCTTCCCCTTGAGGGTAGGAGAAACTGGAATGAGGGGTCTTAAGTTAAGGGTGAGGGGGCAAAACTTTAGAAGTAACATAAGAGAAAGCTTCTTCACTCAGAGAGTGGTGGCTGAGTGGAATGACCTTCTGGAAGAGGTGGTTGCAACAGGGTCATTTTTGTCATTCAAGAGGAGGTTGGATGAGTGGATGGATGTGAGGGGGTTGGAGGATTATGGCAGGGAGCAGGTAGGTGGAACTAGTGGAGTTCACTTAAATCAGTGCAGACTAGAGGGGCCGATGTGGCCTATTTCCATACTGTAATTGTTATATGGTTATATTTTCATGCAGATTCACTTCCACCACCATGTTGCCTTTCTCTGTATGTGCCTCCACCAAAGGGTCAAACAGGATAGGCTGCAGATGCTCTGATTGTAGTAAAAACACATAATTCTGGAGGAACTCAGCCGGTCTTTTCAGCATCTATAGGAGACAAAGATATATTGCCGACGTTTCGGGCCTGAGCCCTTCAAGGGAAAATCAGAAAACCCAGAAGCAGGAAGTCTCAGAATTCAAACAATGGAGGAGACAAACCAACAAAAGGTGTTAATTGGATGTGATAAGGGACGAGGAAGAATTTATCATGTTCTGTGTGAAAGGAGAAATGACAGGGGAAGAAGGGAGAGTTGGGAGGGGTGGGGGGGGGGTGGTGTTTAACGAAAGCCAGAGAAGTCAATAATAATGTCACCCGGTTGGACAGTGCCCAGTCAGAAGATAAGTTGTTGTTCCTCCAATTTGCGGGTGGTCTCAGTCTGGCAGTGCATGAGACCATGGACAGACATGTCATCAAGGGAGTGGGATGGGGAATTTAAATGGGCAGCCACTGGGAGATCCACCCTATTTTGGTGAACAGAGCCAAGGTGCTCAACAAAGTGATCTCCCAGTCTGTCTCCAGCCTCTCCTACGTAGGATAGATTACAGCAGGAGCACCAGATACAGTAGATGACCCCTGCAGATTCACAAGGGAAGTGTTGCTTCATTTAGGAGGACTGTTTGGGGCCCAGAATGGTGGTGAGGGATGAGGTGTGGGTGCAAGTGCGGCTGCCAAAGGGTACCTGTCTATATTTGTCATACCTTGTTTGACCTGCTGGATTTCTCCAGCATTGAGTTTGTACTTCCATCACAGTGTCTGTAGATTTTTGTGTTTACAAAGACAATCTAGTTTGAGGTTCAAGTCTGACGTACCACGTACTATTAATAATTCACAAAAGGCTAAAGAGTGAAACAATCAGGCTTTTAATAGCTAAAGACTGGAATACTATCGAACAACCATCCACCGCCTCGACTCATCAGAGCAAAAGGAAAGGGGTAGCCAGCAAGGGGCTCTGGGTAGGATCGGTCTCAGGAGGCAAGTCCAGTTGGTAGCAGCCAATCAAAGTATAACAGTGTGAGAAACAGGAATACCTTCACAGAATTTGCTCGAGACAAAAATGGAGAACAAAGAACATTTATTATACAACAATGCAAAGTTGGGTGCTTCCCCTTACCCTGGGAATACACACATACACTGGGGCTCACCCAACTTCTATACAGTTGATTTCAGTATAGAAGTACCTCCCCCTTACATTCTTCTGCGTCCTGGATGAGTTTGGCATTAGCCTGTCTGCCTACGTGCTGTTTCTGTGAACTTGGAGGACCAGGGGGTATCCTGTCGGTGTCCCATCATGTCATTGTCCTTATTCACAAACCTGCCTTTGTTCTAATTCACACCTTCCCGACTCTCAGGGCTACCTTCTTATATGCAGAATTTGCTAATTCTGTTTAAGACTAGAAGACCCTTATCTTATTTAACTTTATCCTACATTCTATTATCTATTATCTATACTTATCCTATTCAGGCTTTATTCATTTACCCATATATCTATACTAGTTTCCTCATCTTCATATTTTTATATCAGTTTTACTCATCTCTCACAATCCTCACTTTTCTTTTAGCTACGCTTCGTGACTTCTCAACTGGAATGTATTACTTGTAAACTTGGTCTTTTTCCCAGCTGGTCAGTAAACGAACTGCAGTCTCAGCATCATCGGACAGAAATACATCCTTTGGGTTATAGTGATCTGATGAGGGGTCCGTTGAATTAAATAATGCACACAAGTCTTTAGGCAGGGGAGCACCATAATGGGCAGAATAGCGAGTCCAGCTGCTATAAGGGCTGTGGGTATCAGACTCCAGTTACCAATAAAAAGTCTAGTCCATCCCACACCGGACCAAGGTTGCCAAGTCTGAACCTGGGCATGGGAAGATTTTCGAACTCCTGAAGAAGTGTCTTTAACCGCCTGACCGTTGTGAGCATTGTCATTAACTAGTCTTTCATAAACGCTGCCTTCAGCAGCCAACGAGTAATCGAGAGCCAGGCGGTTTTGTTGAACTGTGGCTCGTATCTGTCGTCTTTCTTCAGCCCATAAATTCAGGGCCATCACTGTCTGTTCGGTGATGATCTCCAAGGCTGCCTGGTGTCTGATTAAACGATTTAAATGCCAAGCAGCTTTAGTATTCTGGAGCAGCTTACTTCGTTTACAGCTGGAACTCCCCTTACAGTGGTGGTTTTTTTAACATTCCGAATGTCTGTGTGACCCAAAGGATGCTTTACAGGAGACCAAGTTGGGGAGGGGTCCTTGTCACTTAACCTGTGAATTGTAGCTTGTCTGCGAATATTAGCATAAGTATCACTGAACCCTGTGAGTTGCAGCCTGTCTGTGAACATTAGCATATGTACTCACTCTATCTCTGTTACATGTACAATCCTAACTAACATTCTGTCTGTCATTGTCCCACCATCTTCTTTGTGCTATCCCTTTAAAGCTCCTTTTTTTAATATCTGTAGAGGCCGGAATACAAACCAAGTCTACTCCCCTAGGGCCGTTCTGTTCCCCTGGTCCATGTTGGGATCTATATTAACTCATACTAAATAAAGTACCCCACTATGACTATACTCTATACCTGCGCCCTGTCTGCATTCTAAAGGTAAATAATTGTCACCTCTGCTGCCCCTATTCCAGGAGAACTTAATACACTGTGAGCTATTTGGTGATTTCCCAAAAATTTGGAACCAACAAGTAAACAAAACAGCAAATGGTAAAAACAACATTACAGCACTTTTTCCCAGCATAGTGTAACTTTCAGATCAGAAGGATGAAGGACTGCATGCCAGGTGGAGGGTAGATTATCAATGTCGTTAGTCTGTGGTTCAGCAGCTCGTTTAATTCGTTGGATGTGGCTCCATCCCTTTCATTCGCACGGCAGTGTCTGTAATCAAAAGTACACAATAGGGGCCATCCCAGACAGGTTTTAGTTGGTGATCTTGCCATGCTTTTACATATACCCAATCACCAGGTTTAATAGAATGAATAGGATACTCCAGGGGTGGGCAGTAACAGCTGCATGTCTATTTTCTCTGTGAGTGCAGCCTGTTTGGCAGCTGCATCTGCCTGTCTGTTCCCCTGTGCTTCAGGACTGTCACCACTTTGATGGCTTCGTACATGAACTACAGCTATTTCCTCAGGTAATGTAAGAGCATCTAGAGATTGGACAATTAAGTTTTCATGGATCAACTTGTGTCCTTTTCCAGTTATCATTCCCCGCTCTTTCCAGATCTTCCCAAAGGTGTGCACTTCACCAAAAGCGTACTTTGAGTCTGTGTAGATCGTGCCCACCTTGTTCTCTAGACCCTGGAGAGCTCTACAGAGGGCATACAATTCACAAGATTGTGCTGACCAATGACCGGGAAGGCGACCGGCTTCAATCACCACTCCTTTCCCATCCACTACACTATACCCGTTATAGCGAGTGCCATCAATGCAACGGGAAGATCCATCAATAAACCACCCTTCACCCTCCTGTAAAGGCTCATTGCTTAAATCCTCTCTAATTTTGGTCTGTAAATCTATTACCTCTAAACATACATGCTCTAACTCATTTATGGTATTGTCAGAATTTGGAGAAACCAAGAAAGCTGCTGGATTGTGTTCTTTATTCGTAATCAGGGTCAAATCATCCCTATCCATTAGGATCGCTTCATATTTTAAAATTCTAGAGTCTGTGAGCCATCTTCCAGCACGTTGTAAGAGAATATTGCGGTCTGTGTGAGGGGTGTGAACTATCATCGGGGCTTTCGTAATCTTTCGTCCTTCCTCAACGTAATCTTTCGTCCTTCCTCAACTAAAATAGTGGTGGCTGCGATGGCTTGCACACATTCTGGCCAACCACGACAGAGTCTAAAACTTTTGACAGAAAAGCAACTAGCTGTCTACAGCCTGCCCTCTCTTGTGTTAGTACTCCGGTGGCTACACCTCCTTTTGCATTGGTATATAGGTCAAATGGCTTATTTAGGTCGGCTAAAGCCAATACTGGGGCACTAATAAGGCGCTGTTTCACCAAGTTAAAATCTTTAATCTCTTCCTCTGTCCAGACAACAGCTTCGCCCCCTAGAATCGTGAGTTTATCATAGAGAAATCTGACCAGGCTAGAATAATTTTCAATCCAGATTCTACAGTATCCCACCAAACCAAGGAATTTCCTAAATTTTTGGGCATTCTTGGGAGGTGGAATCTGTAGAATACCACATATCCTCTCTGGACTTATTTTCCTAGTTCCCTGACTTACCAGATGACCTAAGTATTTAACTTCTGATTGAAGAAATTGTAATTTGGATTCGCTCACCCTGAGACCCTTATTCTCCAGAAAATTCAAAAGTTCAACAGTATACTGTTTAACTAATTCGTACACTTTTCCCGTAATTAACAAATCATCAACGTATTGTATCAACTGGCAATTGTCTCTCCGAGGAGCCTCATCTAGTATTTGTTCTAAGACCTGGCCGAATAAATTTGGTGATTCTGTAAAGCCCTGGGGAAGGACCGTCCACCGGTATTGATTCTTGCGTCCAGTAAAAGGATTTTCCCATTCAAAGGCAAACATGTCTCTGCTCTCCGTTGCTAACGGAGAGGTCCAAAAAGCATCTTTGAGGTCAATTACACTAAACCATTTATGATGGGGATCGATTTTACCCATTATCGTATAGGGATTAGGTACAACCGGGTGATGGGTGAGAATAATTTTGTTCAGCTCCCTCAAGTCCTGCACTAATCGATAGGTACCGTCTGGTTTTTGGACAGGTAAAATTGGGGTATTAAAAGGTGAAATACAAGGTTCCAGTATACCATCTTTCACCAACTGGTCAATTACTGGCTGCAGCCCCTTTCGGCCAGCCATCGGAATTGGATACTGCTTTCGTCTAATTGCTCAGGATCTTTTAGAGTAACTTGCAGGGGAGGAATATCTAACACTCCTCTATTGCCTCTTTCTGCCCATACTCCAGGATTTATTAGTTCCCGATCTTCCTCACTTAATACATACAATTGAACCCCGATACCCGATTCCTGTGGTCTGGTGCCGATAGCCAATTGGTCCTGTAAATCTCATCCTAACAAACAAACTCCAGCTTGGGGAACTAGTAAAATATCCTCTGTTATTATCTTTTCTCCCATTTGTATTCTTACATCCCTTAATACAGGGACCGTAAAATCTCTTCCTCCTACTCCCGAAATCATCACTGTCCCCTCTATCTTAACACCCTCGGGTGGTTGTAAAATACTAGACCGGGCTGCCCCAGAATCTACTAAAAAGGTCATCTTGTCACTGTGGGGTCCTATGCTTAAATTTACCAATGGTTCTCCGTGCAGCCCCACGGTGTGTATTGACTGAGAACCGTGACCCCCCTATTCATAATCTGCTTCCATCAGTCGGACTCTGGCTTTACCCTACACCCTCCTTCTGTCTTAATCTTACTGATTCCATTCTCTTTGTTTCTGACAGTCTCTATCAGATTCTTTTTGTTTGTGCTAATCAACACCTCCTTTTGCCTTAACATTCCTACTAAATTGTTTCATACATATCCTCTCTCTTGTATTTGGGGAGCAGGCAATTCTAAATCTACTGTAATCAGTCAACTTTGCTACATACTGTGGCTGCCCCTTACTTACATTACTCTTTCCCTTCACCATGAGGTAAATATTAAATTGTTACATAGTACTGGATTCATGTATACAAACTGAATAGTACATAAGCATATATTCTACATATTTTCTATGATTAATTAACCCCTATATTCCAACACATCAGTGCGTAAGGTCGCGTCTCCCTGGCTCGCATTGGGCATTCTCTCTTAAAATGTCCCTCCTTTTACAATGGTAGCAAACTAATGCTCCTGTTTCCCAATTCCTACTGGGATTACCACGAGGTCCTGCGAACATTCGTCGTCCCCGGAATTCCCCTCTACCCTTGCCCCTGCTCTGGTCTCTACTCTCCCACTCCCGGAGCTCCTCCCAATTTCCAGGAGCTGGCACACAGCCCCTACCCTTTCCTTGCTGTCCCTCCACGACTTCCTTGACTGCCTGCATCAAAATCTTAGCCTTTCCTTTCTGTTTATTGGGCATTCTCTCTTAAAATTACGCACTTCTGTATTAGTCAGGGGCACATTTACAAAACCGAGACCCCCTCCCATGGGAACTTCCCGTAAAGGTCTCATCCAGTTAATTTCTGGCGTATCCTCTCCTTTATAATGTCTAGATTCCTGCTCTCCGGGAAATGAATCAAAGGGTTCTGCCCTTCCCTCCCGGAGGGTC
Organism: Narcine bancroftii; assembly: GCF_036971445.1. Taxonomy (NCBI): domain Eukaryota; kingdom Metazoa; phylum Chordata; class Chondrichthyes; order Torpediniformes; family Narcinidae; genus Narcine; species Narcine bancroftii. The sequence goes on along the minus strand of NC_091476.1, from coordinate 90,601,503 downwards.
TCACACTGTTTTGAATCAAAGTCTCCTCCCTCTCTTGTCAATAGGGTGGTAGTCTTCTTCTTTGGCTTGGCTTCGCGGACAAAGATTTATGGAGGGGGTAAATGTCCACGTCAGCTGCAGGCTCGTTTGTGGCTGACAAGTCCGATGCGGGACAGGCAGACACGGTTGCAGTGGTTGCATCATACCACCCCTACTTTCTTCTCCTTTCTTTAGCTGTGGGGGAGGAGGGGAAGGTGCAGAAGGGTAGAGCATAGGAGAAAGGGGAAAGATAGGAGCCGGCATAGGAGGAGCATAAGGTGGAGGAAGGGAATGTAACACATCCCATCCTTGTGTTTCAGGGACAAAAGGTTCCTCATTCTTGTCCTTGCATTCCTTTTCATTCAAAACCAGTTGATCAACCGATCCACTGAGCCAGCAGGCTGCATATTCCCTGCTCTCAATATTATCTCTTTGGTTTTGATAGAGCCAGATGTTCAATGCCTGACACATCCAGTCATCCTCGTATCTGAGCTTTGGCCAATATACCGAACTCCCTTTTATCGGACTTTTAACCCATTCCAGATAGCAATACCTGACCATGGTCTGTTTGTCTTTCCCACGGGTTTTCCCCGCACCCCAATCAGACAGCATTAATCCTAACGGACTTTGCTTAGTTATCTGATTGTCCCATCCTTCCTTAGGACTATTTCCCTTGCTATTCACACCTCCCATACTAACAGGTAAGTAAAATTCCTCTTACTGGGATCCAGTAGCTATTCCTAGCGCGCTTCCTTAACGTCCTCCCATCATTTGTTCTCAATGCCTCTTCTTGGATATCACTCGCTTCATCCACTGACCAGTCACCCGCCGTCCGTGAGTCCAGCTGAATCAGCCAGGGTGCACCTACCCCCGTCGTCGGGCACTCTGTCAGTGGAGGGAGTGGGATCCCGGATGAGCCCCCATTTGTGAGACACAGGAATACCTTCACAGAATTTGCTCGAGACAAAAATGGAGAACAAAGAACATTTATTATACAACAATGCAAAGTTGGGTGCTTCCCCTTACCCTGGGAATACACACATACACTGGGGCTCACCCAACTTTTTATACAGTTGATTTCAGTATAGAAGTACCCTCCCCCTTACATTCTTCTGCCTCCTGGATGAGTTTGGCATTAGCCTGTCTGCCTACGTGCTGTTTCTGTGAACTTGGAGGAGCAGGGGGTATCCTGTAGGTGTCCCATCATGTCATTGTCCTTATTCACAAACCTGCCTTTGTTCTAATTCACACCTTCCCGACTCTCAGGGCTACCTTCTTATATGCAGAACTTGCTAATTCTGTTTAAGACTAGAAGACCCTTATCTTATTTAACTTTACTTCCTACATTCTATTATCTATTATCTATCCTTATCCTATTCAGGCTTTCTTCATTACACATATATCCATACTAGTTTCCTCATCTTCATATTTTTATATCAGTTTTACTTATCTCTCACAACAGTGATGTACCACATTCACTCCTTTTTAGGAAGATACCTGCAGGGTGAAAAAAAGTGATTGAAACAACTACACAGTTACAGATTAAGTCTATCAGGGGGTCTCCTCTGTCGCAGCAAGCGGGGTGGCAGAGGATGGGGGGGTCGCGCTGCCGTAACATCATGATCAGATTGAGGGGCTGGCCTGTTAACAGATCGCTGAGGGGTGGATATAGGCGGGGGTGTAGGGGAGTGTGGCACTTGTACCTCATTGGCAGCAACAGTAGTCTGGGGTAAGGGGTGGGCATCGCTAAGGCTGGAGTGGGGGAGAGTATCTGTAGAAAGTCAGTGGTGGTCGGTGGGGGGCGGGGGGTGGGGGCGAACCTGACAGTGCCAGGTCTTGGATTGAGACTGTGTCTTCTCGCCCATCGGGGAAGGTACCATAGGCATGCTGGAGACTGGCATGGCGGAGGTGGACCCTCTCAACCAGTGAGCCAGTCTTAGACTGACATGCTTGTGGAGCAGGACAGGTCCTGGCGAGGTAAACCAGCCGGGCAGCGTAGTCCCTGAAGCAGACTTGCGAGGGAAGGCAAACATCCATTCGTGAGGCGTGCTCTTGGTGGCCTTGCATAAAAGTGACCAAATGGAGTGAAGTGCATCTGGGAGGACTTCTTGCCAATGGGAGACATGGAGACCCTGTGACCTCATTGCCAGGTGGATGGTCTTCCAGTCCATGGCTTTCTCCCTTTTCACGCCCATTACCCCCAGGGTTGTAGCTGGTGATCCTGCTCGTGGCGATGCCACTGACCAACAGGTCATCGCTCATGAATGATGTACCCCAGTCGCTGTGGTAAAGCTGGGGTACCCAAAGAGAGAGAAGATGCTATAGAGAGACTTGATAACAGTGACCATGGTAATGTCAGGGCATAGGATGGCGAAGGGGAAACAGGAATATTCATCAATAACAGTAAGGAAATAGGCATTTCAGTTGGAGGAGGGGAGGGGACCCATGAAGTCAATGTTGAGGTGCTTGAAGGGGTGCATAGCCCTGATGAGATGCGCCTTATCTGGCTGGTAGAACTGCAGTTTAAATTCGGCACAGACCTGGCAGTTTCTAGTTTCTAGTCTGGACCTCCTTGATGGAGTAAGGTAGATACCAAGATTTGACAAAATGGAAAAACCTGGTAACTCCAGGATGACAGAGGTTGTTGAGAAGAGTATGTAGTTTGTCCATTTGAAGACAAGCACATGTTCCAAAGCATAGGGCATCTAGGGGCTCGTTAAGTTTGCCAGGTCTGTAGACGATATCATAGTTGTAAGTACACAGTTCGATTCTCCACCTGAGGACTTTATCACTTTTGATTTTGCCCCTTTGTTTATTATTAAACATGAATGCGACCACTCGCTGCTCTGAGAGACGAGTGAACTTTTTCCCAGTGAGGTGGTGCCTCTACGATAGCCTGGGCCTCCTTCTTGATGAACGAGTGGTGAATGTGGCCACCAGAGCAAAGTCAGATACATCACTCTCCACTTTTAATGGTTTTGACTCATCTATGGCATGCATGGTTGCCTTGGCAATGTCATCTTTGACCTGTTCAAATGTCTCCTGGGCTTTTCTTGTCAGGGGAAATGTGGCTTTGACCAGTGGCTGAATATCATCCACATAGTTGGGAACCCATTGAGCGTAATAAGAGAAGAACCCAAGTAATCTCTTTAGTGCTTTTAGGGTATGTGGGAGGGGCAGCTCCATCAACAGACTCATGCGGTCAGGGTTGGGGCCAATGATCCCGTTCTCGACAACACAGCCAAGGATGGCCAGTTGTGCTGTCCAGAGGACACATTTGTCGGTGTAATAAATCAGGTTCATGCATTTCATACCGTTTCGTAGATTAGCATCATGGTCCTGCAGATCGTGGCCGCAAATGGTAACATTATCGAGGTAAGGGAAAGTGGCCATGCGGTCTATTTCTCATTGGAAAACGGAGACCCCATTTGTGATCCCAAAAGGGACTCGGAGGAAGTGATAGAGACAGCTGTCCTCCTCAAATGCCATACACTGTTGATCCTCTGGGCGGATCGGGAGCTGGTCATTGGCCATCTTCAATTTGATCAGAGAAAGCACCTGATACTGTGCGATCTGGTTGACCATATTGGATATAGGGGGGAAGAGAGTACACATCGAGCTGTGTCTACCGTTGATAGTCTGGTGTAGTCAATGACCCTCCTATTCTTTTCCCCGTTCTTGACCACGACAACCTAGGTCCTCCAAGGAAAATTACTGGCCTCGATGATGCCCTCGCCCAATAACCACTGGACCTCCGACTTGATAAACGCCCTGTCACCAGCACAGTACCATCTTTTCCTGGTAGCTACCGACTTGCAATCGGGGGTGAGGTTGGCAAACAGTGGTGGGGGGGGAGGTCAACCTTGAGGCTTGAGAGGCTGCATGTCGCCTGCGGGGGGCTGCCCAAGATCTGTTCGTCACAGACGGTAAAGGGAGAGGGGAAGGTCTGTTGATTTGCAAGATGACCCTCTGCAGTTGGCACTGGAAGTCCAGCCCCAGTAACAAGGAGGCAATGAGCCGAGGCATGACAACCAATCTGAAATGTTCGTACACTACGCCTTCAACAGTCAGGGTCACCATGCAGGTCCTATGGATGGCCATGGAATTTGGCATAATGCCCCTTCTTCCAGCATTGGGAGTAGGGCAAGGTATCCTGGCGTGCATGCCCGCCTGCAAAAGTAACAATTGGAAAGATTTCCCACGATGGCGGCCAAGGTCAGTTCATGAGAGAAGTGGGTCGGTGTATGAGAACAATCACTCATGGGGTGGGATGATGCCCCGTCCCAGGATAGCAGTGCCCGCGGTGACTAAGTGACTGAGTCATCATCGGAGTTCTGGAGGGCCACCTCCAGTGTCTCTGTAAGCTCGACCACCCTCGTCAAAGCAAATACCTATCAATATCAAACAATCTATTAATAAATTTCACTTGTGCTGCCGATAATAATAATTTTGAAAGTGTGGCAGTTGAAGGCCTCCCAAATCATACTTCCATGTCAATTTCTCCATCAATACTCGAGATCATTTGCATTTCCACAAAAAAGAACCTATCGTTTTATTTAACTCCTTTAAAAATCTTCTTGGTATGGGACTAGGAATTGATTGAAACAAATACTGAATATGAGGATATACATTCATTTTAATGCAATTTACCTGACCAATCAATGTTAATGGTAAATCTTTCCATCTATTTAAATCAGACTTAATTTTATTTAACAATGGCAAATAATTTAAACCATACAAATTTTGATATTCCTTATCCACAATGACACTCAAATACTTAATTTTATCTGACCACTTAAATTTAGTAATTTGCCTACAATCCAAATAATCCCCATCAGATATTGGTAATATCTCACTCTTATCCGAATTTATCTCATAACCCGACATTGATCCATAGAATTTTAATAAATCTTGTAAAGGTTCTAAAGAATTTTTAGGTTGAGACAGATATATCAGCAAATAAATTAATTTTATACTCTCGTTGCCCTATCATAATTCCTTTAATATTTACATTTCGTCTAATTGCCTGAGCTAATGGTTCTATAACCAATGCAAATAAGGCTGGTGACAATGGGCAGCCCTGTCAAGTTGATATTAACAAAAGAAGGATTATATAATGCCTTAACCCAACCAATAAAGAGTGGGCCAAATTTAAATCTCTCCAGCACTTCTAATAAAAATTTCCACTCAACACGATCAAAGGCCTTTTCAGCATCTAGCGCAAGTACCATTGGCTGGTTGGGTTGTGGTCTTGATGCATTGATTATTGTAATCAATTTAGTAATATTATCTGCTGAATATCTATTCTCAATAAACCCTGCCTGATCTATATGTACCAATTTTGGTAGAATATTAGCCAATTTATTTGTTAAAACTTCTGCTACAATTTTATAATCCACATTCAATAAAAATATAGGTCTGTATGACGCAACCTTTAATGGATCTCTGTCTTTTTTTGGTATAACTGTTATCATTGCTCTTGAAAATGACTCAGGGAACATAGGCATACTGACAGTACATCCATATACACCGGAAACAACAAATCATCAAATTCTTTATAAAACTCTGTTATAAACCCATCCTCCCTAGGTGATTTTTCATTCAACATAGATTGTTTAAGTTCAAATCCATAAATGGATTATCCAATAATTTTATATCATTCTCATCCAGTAAAGGTACATTTAACTTTAACGGAAATGAATCAATCTGTTCAATATCTACAGTCCCTTCAGATGCATACAAATCCTGATAAAAGGCTAGAAATTCCTCATTAATCTCTTGTGGTTTATAAGTAACTCCTGAATTTCCTTGTATTGCATTAATTGTTCTAGAAATTTGTTCGGTCTTCAACTCCCATACCAATAATTTATGTGCACTTTCCCCTCACTCATAATAATGCTGTTTTGATCTCAAAATCAATCTCTCATAGTTATAAGTTTGCTTCGTATTATAACGAAGTTTCAAATTAGAAAACTGTATCTTATTCTCTTCCGCTGCATTTTTCTGAAACTTTTTCTCTAAAGTTGCAATTTCTTTTTTCTAACTCCAAAAGCTCTGCTTTATATTGCTTCTTCACTTTAGCTGTAAAACTAATAATTTGACCTCGCAAATATGCTTTCAAAGCATCCCACAACGCCTCGAAGAAAAATTTAACCTGATTTCTCAAATATAGAATAAATTCAGGTATTTTTAACAAGATCTCATTCAACCTCCAACAATAGGATATTTGCACCTTCTCAACAACCACACGAGAAATCAATAACAAAGAATGATCTGACAAAGTTCTACTCTTATACTCTGCACTATCAACTCTACCTTGTAAATGAGCTGACACCAAATAAAGATCTATTCTGGAAAAAGACTCATGGTGAATGGAATAAAAAGAATAATCTTTCTCAGTCGGTTGAATTCGTCATCATATTTTGACTAAGTTCAAGTCTTCCATCAGTTCAATTACCCTTTTTGCCATCTTGGTTTTCTTAACAATTTTTGGAGATTTATCCAGCAGTGGATCCAAACAACAGTTAAAATCTCCTCCCAACATTACATTCTCATTTGATTGATTCAAATGCCAAAAAGCATCTGTAACAAATTGTACATCGTCTTCGTTTGGTGCATACAAATTCAATAAAGTCCAAGCTTCTGAAAACAATTTACAATTAACTTTCTAAACCCTTCCAGCATTCTCAGAAAAAGATTCGAAAACAAAAGGCACCTTTTTATGTATCAGAATTGCCACTCCCCTGGCTTTAGAATTAAAAGAAGATACCAAGACATGTCCAACCCAATCTCGCTTCAATTTCAAATGTTCCTTCTCTGTCAAATGTGTCTCCTGCAAAAAAGCAATGTCCACCTTCATCTTCTTAAGATGAACGTCCAACACACGTTTCCTCTTTATCAGATGATTCATCCCTTTATCATTAAATGTTGCAAAATTCAATTTACTCATTGTATCTTAACAAACAAAGCCCAACACAACCAACCCACACACAAATTTAAGCTCCAAAAAAACCCCTCCCTCTCTTACATAAAACTTTAAAAAATCCCTCCCCCCCTAAACCCTTTATATAAAAAAAAATTTAAAAAGAAAAATACACCTATGTGGTATCCCCCTCTATAGACCAGGTGTGGTCTAAACCACTAATGGCAGAGGACTTCAGAACATGCTGTGTCATCCACTCCACCCCCCCACCCCCCCACAGCTGACATTCACATATCTCCTAAATAATATTGATAATTCAATCTACAACATGCATGATTCCAACCGGTTGGTCTTGAACACCAACAGCACCAACAAAATCAGCAGACTAATTGCCATCTCCCCTCCAGGTCGAATGCTGCTCTTCAACATTCTTCCTGTCATTTCCATTCCCATTCCCATTCTGCTTTGGAGAGCTTTGCGATTTCGCTTGTCTCTGTAACTCAGAACTATTTGGATTATTCGGCAAAGAATTAGAGAAAGACAAGGCCTCAGTCTCGTCATCAAAAAACTGAGCCTGAAAAATTCCATAAAACACCTTCAGCACAGTAGGATATCTAAAGGCAAACCGGTAACCCTTCCTCCATTACACAGCCTTAGCTGGATTAAACTCTTTCTGTTGTCGTATCACATCTTGACTTAAATCTGCATAAAAGAAAATCCTATTACCTTGAATCATCATAAGGCCCTGATTCTGCCGAGCCTTTTGAACAGCAAGCCGCAAAATTACCTCCCGATCTTGGTACCTTAAACAACGAATAAGGACCGCTCGTGGAGGCTGGTCAGGGAAAGATTTTCTTAATATTGCTCTATATGCTCTATCCAGTTCCAATCCCTTTGGAAAAGCATCCTTTCCCAATACCTCTGGTATCCATTTCCAGAAAAACTTCACTGGATCAGTACCTTCAAAATCTTCAGGCTAACCTACTATTTTAGCATTATTACGTCTACTTTGATTTTCCAATGAATTAATCTTCTTCAAAAATTATGGCTTCTGAACATTCAAATCCATAAGACAATTTTCCAAGTAATCTATTCCCTCAGTATACCGATCCACAGTATCCGTACAATCACGAAATGCCTGTTTAATATCTTTAAATTCATCTTGAACTACATCTACTGCTCTCAAATGTTTAACCACATCCTGCTTAATTGACACCAGCTCTCTTCTCAATTCAGTAAATTGAAGCTTACTTACTCTAAAACCCTGAGTAACCTGAACAGCCATATTATTCATGCACCACATAAATTCTTCAGAAACAGATAGTTTCTTCTTCCATTTACACTGTTTGGAACGTCTGCAGGGTAGGAGATTTAACTCTAGAGATTTTTAAAAAATTTTTGAGCCCTACCTTGAAGAATTTTAGCTGCTCTTAAGATTTCCTCATCGGGTTTTTCCATTAATTCCTCTTCTTCCAGCTCCCGGACCAGAGCTTCAGCCCGGGCCCCTTGACTCCGGGTCAACATCCCCTCCCATGTAGGCCCACCATGATTGGGCTGCCGGGAGAGGGTCGACTGGTAGCCTGGGCCCGATCGGGAGTCACACATGCCCAGTTCGGCAAGTGCTCCGTAGCGAAGGCCCTTTGCCTTGGCCGTCAGCAACATGGCTGACGTGCTCGCGACCACTTTCAGAAGCAGGGCTCTCACCTCCGCAAGGTCCTGCATCCCCAAGCACATAATCTGCATCAGGAGCACAACTCACCGTCTCCATTGGGCAGCTGGATATAGCGACGCTATCTTGCATCGCAGAACACAAGCCAGGCACCGGGGTCACCATTATCTTCGCCTAAATCGGAGATAATCATCCTCTGCATCTTCAGCTGCTCCAAAATCAAGTTCTGTGGATCCTTCAACAAGGTAGCCCTCAATTCTTCCGCACTTTCTGCTCTTTTAAACAGTGCTTTTTCTGAAGTTTGAGCTTTATTACCTCTTATTGTAGCTTTCCAAACTCCTTAAAACCTTGTCTAAAATAATTTTAAAAATTGAACACTCTTTAAATTTTGGGTATTGATTATTCAGCTGGGGAGAGGTGGAACTACACGTCTACTCCCTACGCCATCTTGCCACGCCCCCTCCCCCGTAGCAGTAATTTATGCAGCTGATGCTTCACAAGGTTTGTTTAAGAGAAGCGTGGGCAACATCTGCATTTTGCCTGATTTACAAAATGTGACAATATGTCCTAGTGGGCCCATCCTACAGTTAAGCTACAATCTAGGTGTCCCAATTTTTTCTCAAGACAAAGATACCCTTACTGTGTTTGGGGATGTTAATGAAGATGAAATCCAAGTGTAAGCAAGATGTGTCTTTTTTCTCTGAGTTACTTGGATCTTTGAGTACCTTGTTGAGAAGTGTGTTAGAGCAGGATAATGTTCAAAGCAAACTTACCATCTTCCAAGCAAGAACTGCCACCCAAAGTTTAATGGTCAAGAATTAACTCCTCATTAAAGAAACAAACACAAAACCAATAATCTCCCGAATTATGAGCAAACAACTCAGCAGGTCAGGCAGCATCCATGGGTAGAAATGATCACTCAAGGTCACACTAAAAGGTCCCAACCTGAAATGTTGACTAACCATTTCCATCTGCAGTCCCTACCTGACCTGTTGTGTCCCCTTTGGCTTCTGATGGTTTGGTTAAGATTTCAGTTTCTGCAATTTGTGTGGTTCTCTCCGGGATTATGTCTGCGCTGAAAAGAAGTCAAAACTTATGAGGAGCAATACATGAAATACTTCAATTTGGCAAAAGAACTTGAGTGCATGTTGTACCTACTTGGCAACAGAGGCCATGCTGAACAAAGATTTTTAACACTTAAGTTACCTAAAAACTCACCATTCCCCCCTCTCCATAGTGGAGCCTATTTTGTTTGTATGGGTACTTTCTGATGTTGACTACACAGCCATCTAAGCAGTTGAAATATGACCTGAATTGAAAAATTGCTTCAGAAGAATGTGGTAACCCATTGCTCTACAGATCCAGCTTAATGTTAAGCATTGCCAGTCATTCGTTTTTTTTTAATGTTATGATAATTCTTTCTTTTCTCTTTTCACCGGCTTGACTGGATGGAAGATTTTTGTTTCATTTCTCTATCTTGTTAGAATTTCCCTGATTCAGATTCATGGTGGATGAGGGATGGCTTGGGTGTTCTGTCTGCCTTCCTGCTTTGGAGAAGCCATCGCTTGTTTGAGTACATGGTCACCCTACCTTTACTTGGTCCTGGCATAGAGAACTTTCATATTGATTCCAAATTCTTCACACAATTTGTAAACTGGATTCATTCATTCATTCTTTTCCCACTGTGTTCGGTGTCAGCAATGTTGGTCTAACCTTTATCATGACTGCATTTGACAATGACATCAGCCATCAAAGCCCAAGGTTGTCAGGGGCTATGTGTGTGCATGCACAGATGCAGGCAAGATGGCATCAATGGTGTTAGCTAACCTGAGGGACATGGACACAGATTAGCCACAAAAATTCATTTGCATGGTGCACACCAACAACAAGTACAATGGAACAAAAAAGTCTGCAGATGCTGTACTTGTTGTAAAACTGGTGGACAAACTCAGCAGGTTCTGCAGAGTCCATAGCAGGCAAAGGTATATAACCAGTGGTTCAGGCCTGATCCCTTCATCAAGGTATTAGTGAAAAGCAGACAGGTGCCCGAATAAAAAGGAGGGGGGAGGAGGAGGAAGGAAAGGGGCAGGGGAAGGAGCACAGCCCAAAAGCGAAGAAACCATGGATCAGGAGAGAAAAGTTGGGGTAGCTCTGGATTGTATGTAGCAATAAAATATACTGCTGCTGAGTTTCATATCACCATACAAACTGAGATAAACAATATTCCAAGAGCAGCTGCTCAGAAAAAGACATTCCTAGGAGTATTGGGAAACCTGGTCACCCTACTTTATCTAACCTTATCAATATCTTCCCTTCCACTATATGTGTTCATGCAATTTCCCTTAATGTATCCATTGTAGTCACCTACTAATGATTCAAGATCCATAGTAATAAATTGCTTCTGTTTCCTCATCGGGAATATCACCTGAAATTTCTTTTTCCCTGCTGTAAGGCAGACAGATTAGCCACTGGCAGGAATTGCTTAAGCGCCTCTTACAGTCAGAGAGAGAGAAGCAAAAGAGGGCCCCCCAGCATCACCAAGTGTCTGTAGATTCACCTCCAGCACATCTGCAGCCTCCGCAGCCACACAGAATCCAGTCCAAACCATTGGCAACCCGAGCTCCAGATCCAAACCTCCGACACGGTCAGGGACCTCTCAGTGCCCTCGGCACCTCCTCACATCCTGGATCGGATACCTGGTGCCCCTCCAGCCAGTTCGAGGCAGTCTCCAGTAGGTGTTGGCCTGCTGCCATATCACTTGGATATCATCATATTTGTCATTCCCCAACACCAAATTAAACTTAACACACAAAAAAAAAATTGGTTGCCTAAACTGAGAGAGCTACTGGTAAGGATTTGAACATCAGGGTCTTTTCGCTAATTCCAGTGTCCAAAGCCTCAGGCAACTGGAGATTAAAAATATAATAGTTATTTTTGTAAAGTTTGGCAGTTTAAAGATGACCTCATCCTGAACTAATTTTACATCAGGGTTTTGCAGGCGGCTCAGATCTCAGGCTGGGCCTGACACCTCTTTCAGGAGGGAATGTGGCAAGAGATGACAGGTGATGATATAATTACAATGCAAGATTGATTTCAAAATATAACCTTACCTTTGCACTGAGCACATTCCAAACTGTATTAGTTTTGTTAATCACTTTTAAATTGTCTGAATGATTTAATGGCATCTGTGTAATTATATCTAATTCATGGAGAATTGTTGCTTCAACCACACCTATGACCACATTCTTGCATCATAGTTCCTAGTGCAAATTATTAGCGTCCACTACTACATCAAGAAGCAGCTGGCGACCCAAGTGAACCCATTTTTTTTTTTTTAATTTTTTATTTTTCACACCATAAATCACATTAGCCATGATATACACTATTTCTTTTTCACACATATACAGTGACTTTTTCTCCCCCCCCCCCTCCTCCCAAGCCACCCCCCCACCCCCCCCTCATCCATTTTAGGTATACAATCTAGGTTGCATTAAGCCAGTCAGACAATGTTGTCATTCAACAAAAATACACCAGAAATTCTACTGAGTCCATTCTTTTCTTTCGTTCTCCTTCCATCAACTTAGGTAATGTTTGTCCCCGGTAGGTTTTCGCTATTGTATTTAATGTAAGGCTCCTATACTTGTTCGAATATTTCAATATTATTTCTTAACCTATATGTTATTTTTTCTAATGGAATACATTTATTCATTTAAATTTAGTAGTTTCTTCCTTTTAATTTGGTTATGTATTCCATTAATATTTAAAGTCATATAGTTCAGCGTAGCCCTTTTATATTTTGTTTATCTTCTCTTTCCGTTTTTCCATCATTACCTTTCCTCCTTTTCCATTTCTGTTTTCTTATTTTCAACTCTTTATAAGACAACATTCCTACAACATCCAACATTTTCCTTATTCTCCTATTTCTATCTTATTTATCCCCAATCTCCCCTTCCCCTCCTGAGTTGTCCTTTATCCCTTGTCGGACAACCACATCTCCCCTCTCCATTTGGATTTGCGAATCCACTCGCAAGCGTCAACTGATTTTGCAGTGACCGCTATTTCCCCTCACCCCGCCCCCCCCCAGAAAAGATTTCACTTTTCATATGTCACAAAGGTCACTCTTTTAATTCCCTCCTTATTCTCTCTATTCCATTACCTTCCCTTATTAATTCTTGTCTATACTATCTATATTTTCCTCTAAGTACAGATACATTCACATATGCACATTGTCTCTATTCACTCTTATACCTCTTTACCCGCATAAATATCAATCGTGATCATTTTTACTCTCATTACCCGTCTTCATCTGCTGGTTCCGCCTGGAGGGTTGGAGCATAGACACTGATGAGGGTGATGTGACGCTTGTTTTGAAGTGGGAGTCTCATGGACATGATTCGGTCCGAGAGGCCTGTCGGAAGGTTTTCGAGTTTGGAGGCAATGAAGCTCTTGACCATGAAGCCTACACCAGATAGGCGTCGTTCATCCGAAGGCTTGCCAGACCAGTAGAGTGTGTAGCCCGCGCCGCGTTCTTGGAAGCTGCCTACATCTGCCAGGCGGACTTCACTGAGAGCGGCTATGTCGATGTCAAGTCTGAGGAGTTCATGTGCAATGAGGGCAGACCGACGTTCAGGTCGATGGCTGTCAGTCTTATCTAGCATGGTTCTGATGTTCCAGCATGCTAGCTTGAGTTTGTGAGCATCTTTTGAGGGGGAGGACGTGGAGGGGGAGGACGTGGAGGGGGAGGACGTGGACCTGTCCTCGGGCCTGCGCAAAGGAGCTTTTAGGTGGAGTGCAGTGCGCGCAGTACTGGCCCCACCCTTTACACCCATGGTTCGTGTGCCGTGGCCAAGCAAGCTGGGACGTGGCAGCGAGGTCCTTGGGTCGTAGGTTTTATATCGGAGTGGCCTTCTCCTATGCAGGTTTCTTACCCGGGCTGGAGGGGCCTGCCTCCCCTCCTAGGTCGGTCCATACTGCCCGGACCGGGGCCTCCGTCTGCCTCACTCGACCGAGGCCGGGGCCGCCGTCTCCCCCTTGCTCCTGCCCGTATCGGGGCCGCCGCCGTCTACCCTTCGCCCGGACCGGGGCCGGGGCCGCTGCTGCTCTCCCTGTGCCCGGACTGGGGCCGCCGCCTCCCACTCCCTGTCCGGACCGGGGCCTCCGTCTGCCTCACTCGACCGAGGCCGGGGCCGCCGTCTCCCCCTTGCTCCTGCCCGTATCGGGGCCGCCGCCGTCTACCCTTCGCCCGGACCGGGGCCGGGGCCGCCGCTGCTCTCCCTGTGCCCGGACTGGGGCCGCCGCCTCCCCCTTGCTCCTGCCCGTATCGGGGCCGCCGCCGTCTACCCTTCGCCCGGACCGGGGCCGGGGCCGCCGCTGCTCTCCCTGCTCTCACAGGGGAATCACGTTGCTCTCCATTGCAGGCAAAATCTTCGCTAGGATTCTACTAAATAGAATAATACCTAGTGTCGCTGAGAATATTCTCCCAGAATCACAGTGCGGCTTTCGCGCTAACAGAGGAACCACTGACATGGTCTTTGCCCTCAGACAGCTCCAAGAAAAGTGTAGAGAACAAAACAAAGGACTCTACATCACCTTTGTTGACCTCACCAAAGCCTTCGACACCGTGAGCAGGAAAGGGCTTTGGCAAATACTAGAGCGCATCGGATGTCCCCCAAAGTTCCTCAACATGATTATCCAACTGCACGAAAACCAACAAGGTCGGGTCAGATACAGCAATGAGCTCTCTGAACCCTTCTCCATTAACAATGGCGTGAAGCAAGGCTGTGTTCTCGCACCAACCCTCTTTTCAATCTTCTTCAGCATGATGCTGAACCAAGCCATGAAAGACCCCAACAATGAAGACGCTGTTTACATCCGGTACCGCACGGATGGCAGTCTCTTCAATCTGAGGCGCCTGCAAGCTCACACCAAGACACAAGAGAAACTTGTCCGTGAACTACTCTTTGCAGATGATGCCGCTTTAGTTGCCCATTCAGAGCCAGCTCTTCAGCGCTTGACGTCCTGCTTTGCGGAAACTGCCAAAATGTTTGGCCTGGAAGTCAGCCTGAAGAAAACTGAGGTCCTCCATCAGCCAGCTCCCCACCATGACTACCAGCCCCCCCACATCTCCATCGGGCACACAAAACTCAAAACGGTCAACCAGTTTACCTATCTCGGCTGCACCATTTCATCAGATGCAAGGATCGACAATGAGATAGACAACAGACTCGCCAAGGCAAATAGCGCCTTTGGAAGACTACACAAAAGAGTCTGGAAAAACAACCAACTGAAAAACCTCACAAAGATAAGCGTATACAGAGCCGTTGTCATACCCACACTCCTGTTCGGCTCCGAATCATGGGTCCTCTACCGGCACCACCTACGGCTCCTAGAACGCTTCCACCAGCGTTGTCTCCGCTCCATCCTCAACATCCATTGGAGCGCTCACACCCCTAACGTCGAGGTACTCGAGATGGCAGAGGTCGACAGCATCGAGTCCACGCTGCTGAAGATCCAGCTGCGCTGGATGGGTCACGTCTCCAGAATGGAGGACCATCGCCTTCCCAAGATCGTATTATATGGCGAGCTCTCCACTGGCCACCGTGACAGAGGTGCACCAAAGAAAAGGTACAAGGACTGCCTAAAGAAATCTCTTGGTGCCTGCCACATTGACCACCGCCAGTGGGCTGATAACGCCTCAAACCGTGCATCTTGGCGCCTCACAGTTTGGCGGGCAGCAGCCTCCTTTGAAGAAGACCGCAGAGCCCACCTCACTGACAAAAGGCAAAGGAGGAAAAACCCAACACCCAACCCCAACCAACCAATTTTCCCTTGCAACCGCTGCAATCGTGTCTGCCTGTCCCGCATCGGACTGGTCAGCCACAAACGAGCCTGCAGCTGACGTGGACTTTTTACCCCCTCCATAAATCTTCGTCCGCGAAGCCAAGCCAAAGAACCCGTCTTCATCCCTCAGTCTATTTTTGTCTTTACCCACATACATATCAATCGTGATCATTTTAACTCTCATTACCCGTCTTCCTCCCTCAGTCTATTTTTGTAATTGTTCTGCAAATTTTCGTGCTTCTTCTGGATCCGAGAATAGTCTGTTTTGTTGTCCTGGAATAAATATTTTCAATACCGCTGGATGCTTTAGTATAAATTTATACCCTTTCTTCCATAAAATCGCCTTTGCTGTATTGAACTCTTTTCTCTTCTTTAGGAGTTCAAAACTTATATCTGGATAAATGAAGATTTTTTGCCCTTTATACTCCAGTGGTTTGTTGCCCTCTCTTACTTTTTCCATTGTCTTCTCCAGTACCTTTTCTCTTGTAGTATATCTTAGGAATTTTACTACAATAGATCTTGGTTTTTGTTGTGGTTGTGGTTTAGAGGCCAATACTCTATGTGCCCTTTCTATTTCCATTTCTTGCTGTAGTTCTGGATATCCTAGGGTCTTAGGGATCCACTCTTTTATAAACTCCCTCATATTCTTGCCTTCTTCATCTTTCTTAAGGCCCACTATCTTTATGTTATTTCTTCTGTTATGGTTTTCCATTGTATCTATTTTTTGAGCTAGTAGTTCTTGTGTCTCTTTAGTTTTTTTATTAGATTTCTCCAATTTCTTTTTTAAGTCTTCTACCTCCATTTCTGCTGCTACTGCCCGCTCTTCCATCTTGTCCATTTTCTTTCCCATTTCTGTTAAGGTCATCTCCATTTTATTTATTTTCTCTTCTGTGTTGTTTATTCTTTTTCTTAAATCCTTAAATTCCTTTGTTTGCCATTCTTTAAATGACTCCATGTATCCTTTAATAAGAGCAAGTATATCCTTTATCTTGCCTTTCTTTTCTTCTTCTATTTCCCTGTACTCTTCCTCTTCCTCTTCTTCTTCCTCTGGGTTGGCCATCTGTTGTTTCTTTGGTGCCCTTTCCTCCTCTTCTTTCTTGTTTCTATTGTCTTCTGTGGTCTCTTCTTGCTGCAGGTGTTCTGCAGCTGTCGTTGCCGGCTGTGGAGATCGACTCCCCAGCTGGTCCCCCCTCCCGTCGGTGTGTTTTTTTTCATGCGCGGTTGCGCACTTTTACTCGGCTCAACGAGCCATTTTTGAAGTCCATTATTTACCGACCTGAGGGAGCGGGTTTCTCTCTCCGCAGCGGGCCTCTTCGGACAGGTAAGGCCTTCACCTTTTTCCTCCTTTGTCTTCTCTTCCTCTCTTCTTACCGTTGCTTTCGATTTTTCTTTTTTTGTCGCCATCTTCTTTCCACCTTTATACTCACTTTTCTGTAACTTTTATTTCTGTGCCTTTGTGTTTTCCTTTGTTTTTCCCGACTTTTCTGGAGAGGGCTGGAGTTCACCGACCGGCCACTACTCCATCACGTGACTCCTCCCAAGTGAACCCATTTAAGGTTAATTTTAACCCACTGTACCAATGAACTATTTTTTTGGTGAAGGGGGAAAATCACGGAAAATTTTAAAAATAAGATAGATAAGAATAAAATAATAGGTTAAAAAATACGTAGTTTAAAATTGTAAAATTTAATATTCTCTGAAGTAACACATAAACCTCCGGTGAAAATAAGAGCAAATATTCAGCCAGCAGAGGGCCTTTATTTAAAAAAAAATGTTATTTTTCAAATTTTCCAAAAACAAGCAGTAACACATCGGAAAAAAAAAACCAATTTATTTTAACGTATTTATACTTTCTTTAATTATTGGTTGTGTTTTGCTCGTAGCAGCTGTTTGAATAAAATCGTGTTTGAGTAAAATGGCATGGTGCAGGACGAAGAACTGATTGATGCCGCTTGCTGTTGGGTTGCCTCCCTTAAAGTGTCCCTTTATTCCTGGATAGTAAGAGTTGCCCTGATCATAGGCTTTTAACTGTAAACTTGGGGGCTTGTGGGGGTTAACTACTGTAATGGAGAGGCAGTGTCCACCACTGGGCGGCGCTGCTGCACTTCTATTTGGAGGACACATTACCTGCCAATCAAGGTCAGAAACTCACCCCAAGCCATCAAGGTGACCCTCATGATTGGCCCAGGTGAATCAGCTCGGTACACCCCTGCTGAGCCCCTGCACTTTGCCTTGAGCCATTGGACGCAGCCACCAACGGGGCCTATACTAGCCGTATGATTGCTTCCCCCACCCCCCCCCCCCCCAGCTTTGCCCCCAGAACCATAAAAGGACCACGTGTTCCTTTGTTCTGTCTCTTTGGACTCCTCGTGGATCGTGACCATCACCTTACATACTGGGTTGAGGTGAGTCCCGAGGGTAGCAAAAGCTGTGCCCATACTGTCCAAGGGGTGGGGGCACGATTGCCTAGAGTGTGTGTTGAATGTGTCTGTTACTGTAACTCTTGTTAGCTTTGCCGGTTATTTCTCGTTGCTCCGAAGTGTATATTTTCCCCCCTGCGTACTGTGTGTGTGTTTAAAGGTCTACTTGATAAACCAACCCCACTGCTTCCTCTTTTATTCCCGAAATAAAAGTTCATTTTGTACCCTCCACCTCGGTCTGGTTCTTAACCTGTGGGACGCACACGAACCTGTGTGTGTGTGTGTGTGTGTGTGTGTGTGTGTGTGTGTGTGTGTGTGTGTGTGTGTGTGTGTGTGTGTGTGTGTGTGTGTGTGTGTGTGAGTGTAGAGTACATGCGTAGGAAGAATGCATGTGTGCGTTGTGTGGAGAGAGTGTGTATGTGGAGAGGGTGTGTTTTGTGTGCGAGTGGAGTGTGTGTGTGTGTGGAGAGAATGTGTGTGTGTGTGAGGAGTGTGTGTGTTTTGTGTGTGTGTGTGTGTGTGTGTGTGTGTGTGTGTGTGTGTGTGTGTGTGTGTGTGTGTGTGTGTGTGTGTGTGTGTGGTCACGTCTCCAGAATGGAGGACCATCGCCTTCCCAAGATCGTGTTCTATGGCGAGCTCTCCACTGGCCACCGTGACAGAGGTGCACCAAAGAAGAGGTACAAGGACTGCCTAAAGAAATCTCTTGGTGCCTGCCACATTGACCACCGCCAGTGGGCTGATATCACCTCAAACCGTGCATCTTGGCGCCTCACAGTTCGGCGGGCAGCAACCTCCTTTGAAGAAGACCGCAGAGCCCACCTCACTGACAAAAGACAAAGGAGGAAAAACCCAACACCCAATCCCAACCCACCAATTTTCCCTTGCAACCGCTGCAACCGTGTCTGCCCGTCCCGCATCGGACTTGTCAGTCACCAACGAGCCTGCATCAGACATGGACACACCCCTCCATAAATCTTCGTCCGCGAAGCCAAGCCAAAGAAAGAAGAAGGAGAGAGTATGTACGTTGAGTGTGTGAGTGTGGAGTTTGTGGGTGTAAAACGGAGGTCCTCCATCAGCCAGCTCCCCACCATGACTACCAGCCCCCCCACATCTCCATCGGGCACACAAAACTCAAAACGGTCAACCAGTTTACCTATCTCGGCTGCACCATTTCATCAGATGCAAGGATCGATAACGAGATAGACAACAGACTCGCCAAGGCAAATAGCGCCTTTGGAAGACTACACAAAAGAGTCTGGAAAAACAACCAACTGAAAAACCTCACAAAGATAAGCGTATACAGAGCCATTGTCATACCCACATTCCTGTTCGGCTCCGAATCATGGGTCCTCTACCGGCACCACCTACGGCTCCTAGAACGCTTTCACCAGTGTTGTCTCCGCTCCATCCTCAACATTCATTGGAGCGACTTCATCCCTAACATCGAAGTACTCGAGATGGCAGAGGCCGACAGCATCGAGTCCACGCTGCTGAAGATCCAGCTGCGCTGGGTGGGTCATGTCTCCAGAATGGAGGACCATCGCCTTCCCAAGATCGTGGTATATGGCGAGCTCTCCACTGGCCACCGTGACAGAGGTGCTCCAAAGAAGAGGTACAAGGACTGCCTAAAGAAATCTCTTGGTGCCTGCCACATTGACCACCGCCAGTGGGCTGATATCACCTCAAACCGTGCATCTTGGCGCCTCACAGTTCGGCGGGCAGCAACCTCCTTTGAAGAAGACCGCAGAACCCACCTCACTGACAAAAGACAAAGGACACCCAACCCCAACCAACCAATTTTCCCCTGCAACCGCTGCAACCGTGTCTGCCTGTCCCGCATCGGGCTTGTCAGCCACAATCGAGCCTGCAGCTGACGTGGACATTTACCCCCTCCATAAATCTTCGTCCGCGAAGCCAAGCCAAAGAAGAAAAAGAGATATATCTATACTGTTATGAATTAATAAAATCTTATTAGTACAAACAAAGGAACAGCAATGGAAGATTTGCCAGACATTGGTAAATTCAAAATAATAATTTATTGAACTATTAACAATATAACATTTTTTACTTATCACTAAACTTAACTCTACATTTAACCCCAAATGTAAATTTGTGTGTGTATGTTAAAGTCCAAAACCATTACAGTTTAAGCTTGATTCTGAAAAAGACAATTTTAAAGTCCAGTTTCAAAGATCTTGTTAAACTATAAGCATCTATTTAAATTGCAGTTCAGAAGTAATTATAAAGCATTTTTAAACATTGTATTTTTAGATCTCTTTAGTTGGTGTAGTGGTCAGTAGAACACACTTGCAGTGCCAGCTATTGGGACCAAGGTTTGAATATCACACTGTCTGCTGGTAGTTTGTACGTTTGCAAGGGGTTTTCCTGGAGGCTCTGGTTTCCTCCCATTGTTCAAAAACATACTAGGGGTGTAGGTCAATCAGGATGTAATTGGGCGACATGGGCTCATGGGACATAATGACCTGTTACCGTGCTGTATGTCTAAAAATTTTTTTAATTTTACATTTTTAATTAAAAAAACCTGTTTCCATGAAAGCCAAACATTCTTCGTTCATCTTGTTATTATTGTATATTTTAAAGCAGTGGTTCTTAACCATTTTCTTTCCCCTCACATACCACTTGAAGTAATCTTGGTGCTCTGTGATTAGTAAGGGATTGCTTTTGTTTAAAAAATAAATTATTTTTCACACTGTGAACCATATCAACATTTTCCTCTTAAATATGCACAGTGCCATTTTCTCCCCTTTTTCACCCTTACCTTCCCTCCCCCCTCCAAAACCAATAAACATTCAACATATACAATACAATAAAACCATTAAACAATGAAAAATAAACAAGAAAATTGTGTCATCTACTTTTACACACTGGGTCAAGTCATTTTGTCTTTTTATCATTTTAGGGGGTGGAGGTCCAAGGCAAGCCCTCTGTTATGTTCCATGTACGGCTCCCAAATTTGTTCAAATAATGTGATTTTATTTTTTAAATTATATGTTATTTTTTCCAATGGAATACATTTATTCATTTCCATGTACCATTGCTGTATTCTCAGGCTCTCTTCTGATTTCCAAATTGACATTATACATTTTTTGTTGCAGCTAAGGCTATTATAATAAATCATTTTTGCGCTTCATCCAGTTTGAGGCCTAATTTACTTCTTATATAACTTAGAAGAAAGATCTCTGGATTTTTTGGTATGTTGCTTTTTGTGATTTTATTTAATATCTGATTTAGATCTTCACAAAACTTTTTCACTTTCTCAAATGTCCAAATTGCATGTACTGTTGTTCCCATTTCCTTCTTACAGCAAAAACATCTATCTGTTAATGTTGGATCCCATTTATTTAACTTTTGGGGCGTGATATATAGCCTGTGTAACCAATTATACTGTATCATGCGTAACCTTGTGTTTATTATATTCTTCATAGCTCCAGAATGTAACTTTTCCCATGTTTCATTTTTTATCTTTTATGTTTAAATCCTTTTGTTTGGGTTTATAGCTTATTTCATCATTTTCCTTATCTTTCAGCTTGATGTACATGTTTGTTATAAATCTTTTAATTATCATTGTGTCTGTAATCACATATTTAAAGCTGCTTCCTTCTGGTAATCTCAGTCTGTTTCCAAATTTATCCTTTAAGTCGGCTTTCAGTTGATGGTATGCAAACACTGTACCATGAGTTATTCCATATTTGTACTTCATTTGTTCAAATGATAATAAATTATTTCCCAAAAAACAATTCTCTATTCTTTTAATTCCTTTTCTCTCCCATTCTCTAAAGGAAAGGTTATCTATTGTAAAAGGGATTAGCTGATTTTGCATCAATAATAATTTTGATATTTGGTAATTTGTTTTTTTCCTTTCAAAGTGAATCTTCTAGATATTGAGTAAATGATGCAATACTGGTGAACTTTTATATCATACCAACTTTTCATCCCACTTATAAAGTATATGTTCCGATACCTTCTCCCCTATTTTATCTAGCTCTATCTTAGTCCAATCTGGTTTTTCCCTTGTCTGTTAAAAATCTGATAAATACCACCACCATCCCCCTTTTGCCTATTTTCATCTGTTCAGTTTTCCCTTTTTAAACTCAATGTATGACAACACAGTTGAAACATAAAATACTTCAACAACTCCCACATCCAATATTCCCTTAGCCCCAAATGTCCACCCCTCCCCTCTCTGAGTTGCCCCTTATCCCTTGCCGGGCAACCACAACTCTCCTCTCCATTTGATTGCAAACTTGCTCGCAAGTGTCAACTGATTTCACAGTGACGGTTATTCTCTCCCACCTAACCTCTCCAGAAAATACTTTTTTTACACATATAACAAAGCTCACTCTCTTTTTTCCCCCTTACTTCCTTTCTTCCCTTCTCTTTCCCTTCTTTAGTTCTTACATATACATTATTTTTACATCTTTATATATATTTTATCGCCGTTCTTCATTCTTGTTACATCTCTTCATCTCTCCTTCTGTCCTGCAGGCATTCTGCAAATTCTTGTGCTTCCTCCGGATCCGAGAACAGTCTGTTTTGCTCCCCAGGGATAAATATTTTAAGCACAGTGGATGTCTCAACATAAATTTATAACCTTTTTCCATAGGATCAATTTTGCTGTATTAAACCTTTTCTTTAAGAGTTTACTTATGCCTGGGGGTAAAAAAATATTTTTTGACCCTTGTATTCCAATGGTTTATTGCCTTCTCTAATTTTATTCCTTGCCCGCTCCAGTATATTTTCTCTTGTTGTATATCTCAAAAATTTTACTAAAATGGATCTTGGTTTTTGATGTGTCTGTGGTTTCGGAGCTAGTGTTCTGTGTGCCCTTTCTATTTCCATTCCTTCCTGTATTTCTGTCATTCTCAGGACCTTTGGGATCCATTCTTTTATAAATTCCTTCATATCTGTGCCTTCATCTTCCTTTAGGCCCACTATTTTTATGTTGTTTCGCCTACTATCTTCTTTGGCTTGGCTTCGCGGACGAAGATTTATGGAGGGGGTAAAAAGTCCACGTCAGCTGCAGGCTCGTTTGTGGCTGACAAGTCCGATGCGGGACAGGCAGACACGATTGCAGCGGTTGCAAGGGAAAATTGGTTGGTTGGGGTTGGGTGTTGGGTTTTTCCTCCTTTGCCTTTTGTTCGTGAGGTGGGCTCTGCGGTCTTCTTCAAAGGAGGTTGCTGCCCGCCAAACTGTGAGGCACCAAGATGCACGGTTTGAGGCGTTATCAGCCCACTGGCGGTGGTCAATGTGGCAGGCACCAAGAGATTTCTTTAGGCAGTCCTTGTACCTTTTCTTTGGTGCACCTCTGTCACGGTGGCCAGTGGAGAGCTCGCCATATAACAGGATCTTGGGAAGGCGATGGTCCTCCATTCTGGAGACGTGACCCATCCAGCGCAGCTGGATCTTCAGCAGCGTGGACTCGATGCTGTCGACCTCTGCCATCTCGAGTACTTCGACGTTAGGGGTGTAAGCGCTCCAATGGATGTTGAGGATGGAGCGGAGACAACGCTGGTGGTGCCGGTAGATGACCCATGATTCGGAGCCGAACAGGAGTGTGGGTATGACAACGGCTCTGTATACGCTTATCTTTGTGAGGTTTTTCAGTTGGTTGTTTTTCCAGACTCTTTTGTGTAGTCTTCCAAAGGCGCTATTTGCCTTGGCGAGTCTGTTGTCTATCTCATTGTCGATCCTTGCATCTGATGAAATGGTGCAGCCGAGATAGGTAAACTGGTTGACCGTTTTGAGTTTTGTGTGCCCGATGGAGATGTGGGGGGGCTGGTAGTCATGGTAGGGAGCTGGCTGATGGAGGACCTCAGTTTTCTTCAGGCTGACTTCCAGGCCAAACATTTTGGCAGTTTCCGCAAAGCAGGACGTCAAGCGCTGAAGAGCTGGCTCTGAATGGGCAACTAAAGCGGCATCATCTGCAAAGAGTAGTTCACGGACAAGTTTCTCTTGTGTCTTGGTGTGAGCTTGCAGGCGCCTCAGATTGAAGAGACTGCCATCCGTGCGGTACCGGATGTAAACAGCGTCTTCATTGTTGGGGTCTTTCATGGCTTGGTTCAGCATCATGCTGAAGAAGATTGAAAAGAGGGTTGGTGCGAGAACACAGCCTTGCTTCACGCCATTGTTAATGGAGAAGGGTTCAGAGAGCTCATTGCTGTATCTGACCCGACCTTGTTGGTTTTCGTGCAGTTGGATAATCATGTTGAGGAACTTTGGGGGACATCCGATGCGCTCTAGTATTTGCCAAAGCCCTTTCCTGCTCACGGTGTCGAAGGCTTTGGTGAGGTCAACAAAGGTGATGTAGAGTCCTTTGTTTTGTTCTCTGCACTTTTCTTGGAGCTGTCTGAGGGCAAAGACCACCGGCTGGTTCGCTGCAAGCTCAACCTTCACTTCAAGCCAAAGCCCAGGAACAATAAAGCCCCCAGAAAGAGGTTCAATGTTGGAAACCTGCAGTCAGACGAAGCGAGAGGAAACTTCCAGGCAAACCTCAAAGCAAAGCTCGACGTTGCAACCCGCCTCACGGACCCGTCCCCTGAAACCCTCTGGGATCAGTTGAAGACTACCATACTGCAATCCACTGAAGAGGTACTGGGCTTCTCCTCCAGGAAAAACAAGGACTGGTTTGACGAAAACAGCCAGGAAATCCAGGAGCTGCTGGCAAAGAAGCGAGCTGCCCACCAGGCTCACCTTACAAAGCCGTCCTGTCCAGAGAAGAAACAAGCCTTCCGTCGCGCATGCAGCCATCTTCAGCGCAAACTCCGGGAGATCCAAAATGAGTGGTGGACTAGCCTCGCCAAACGAACACAGCTCAGCGCGGACATTGGCGACTTCAGGGGTTTCTACGAGGCTCTAAAGGCTGTGTACGGCCCCTCACCCCAAGTCCAAAGCCCGCTGCGCAGCTCAGACGGCAAAGTCCTCCTCAGCGACAAGATCTCCATCCTCAACCGATGGTCAGAACACTTCCAATCTCTTTTCAGTGCCAACCGCTCAGTCCAAGATTCCGCCCTGCTCCAGCTCCCTCAACAGCCCCTAAGGCTAGAGCTGGATGAGGTTCCCACCCTGGATGAGACATATAAGGCAATCGAACAACTGAAAAGTGGCAAAGCAGCAGGTATGGATGGAATCCCCCCAGAAGTCTGGAAGGCTGGCGGCAAAACTCTGCATGCCAAACTGCATGAGTTTTTCAAGCTTTGTTGGGAACAAGGTAAACTGCCTCAGGATCTTCGTGATGCCACCATCATCACCCTGTACAAAAACAAAGGCGAGAAATCAGACTGCTCAAACTACAGGGGAATCACGTTGCTCTCCATTGCAGGCAAAATCTTCGCTAGGATTCTACTAAATAGAATAATACCTAGTGTCGCTGAGAATATTCTCCCAGAATCAGTGCGGCTTTCGCGCAAACAGAGGAACCACTGACATGGTCTTTTCGCCTACTATAGTTTTCCATTATATCCATCTTCTGAGCTAACAACTCTTGTGACTCTTTAACTTTTTTATCACTTTCTTCCAATTTTCTTCTTAAGTCATTCACTTCCATTTCTACAGCCATTTCTCATTCATCCACATTTTCTAGTCTTTTCCCTATTTCTGTCATGACCAGCTCTAATCTATTCACTTTTTCTTCTGTACTTTTCATTTTTCTTTTTTCACTAAATTCTAATGTCAAGCATTCTTTTAATGCTTTCATTAGTTCTTGAAAAAAAACTATATTCAGTCCATCTGTTTTACCTTCTATTTCTCTGTGCAGATCTTGGTCTTCTTCTTCCTCTTCTTCTGTGTCTGTAGTTGTGTTTGTATCTTCTTCTTCTCTTCCTTGTATCTGTGTCTCTTCTGACTTTCCTGATGAGTTGCTTGTTTCACTTTGCTGGGCTTCTTCTTGCTTGGCTTCTTGCTGTTGGTCCTCTTCTTCTGGGCTACTCATCTGTTGGGCCTCCTGCTGCTGCTCTTCTTTCCTGTCGCTTTCCTCTTCTTCCAGCTGAGAGCCCTGGTGTTGGGCATCCCTCAGCTGGTCGCGTTGTGTTTGCTCACTCTTCGGCTGAGCCCCCCTCCCATCGGTGTTCTCCTTCTCCTTAGTAAGCGCACTTTTGTTTGGCTCAGAGAGCCATTTTTGCAGTCCAGCGGTCAGGGGGTCGTGACTCTGCGGGGTCGTCACTAACCTCGGAGAATGGGCTCTCTTCTCCACGACGGCTCCCTGTTTCTTCATGCAGGTAAGGCCTTCTCCTTTCTCATCTGTCGTCTTTTCTTCTTTTTTTCCTGTTGTTTTTACTTTTTCCTTCTTGGGTGCCATTTTCTTTTTTTTCTCTACAACTTTATCTTTTATTTGTTATGTTTTGTATTTCTTGAACTTTGTATTTTATTTCTTCTTTTCTGGAGAGGGCTGGTATTCCCCTACCGGCCACTACTCCATCACGTGACTCCAGTAAGGGATTGCTTAAGGTGGTATGTGGGTGGAAAGAAAATGTTTGAAAACTACTGTTCTAATCGTACCTAATCGTTATGTGCACACTGTCATCACTCCAAAGGAAATGGGCCAATGACAAATTTTCTCAGGCAAAATATTTCAGTAACAATTAGGTCTAGAACAGGGATTCTCAACCTTCCCTTCCCCACTCACATCCCACCTCAAGCAATCCCTTACTGATCACAGAGTACCGATGGCATAGGGATTACTTAAAGAGGGATGTGATTGGAAAGAAAAAGATTGAGAAGGAGAACCACTGTTTAAAAGATTGTGAAAGGAACAATGGCAGCATTTCAAGTTTATTGTCACACACAGATACAATGGAAATCCTACTTGCTGCAGCCACCCAGGCACATAATAACACAATACATAAGAAGGAAAACAATGAATGGGAAGAGGAAAGGAAACATCCTGCTGCATTTGCATCTTATATTCAATAGGGGTTAATAATTCTCATTAAGGAACAAAAAACCCAGGTTTTCTCACTCTCTCCCTGCCTAGAGAGAAAAAATCAAATGCCACAATAGAAAAGAGGAAGAGAGAAAGTGTAAGAATTGATTACTGATTGAGATCACTGAAGTCCACAGGTAATGTATTTTGCTTAAAATACAAACAATGACCATTTCTGCAATATTCCCATGTTTTCCCACTGTGTGTTCTATCATCGAGTGTTTTATAAAACTAGATTTTTCAGGGAAATGGTGCTGGTTCTTGTAGGGTTATTTACTTTAATCCCATGTCACTGTCCTTTCCTCTAAGCTTTTTATTTTTTTAATATTCTAATTTAAATACCAACCTCAGTCACTAGCTTCACATGTCTCTGTGACCTTTTTGTTGCATTTTAATTTTGATTGTCCTGAAAATGCCTTGGGATTTTTAAAAAAATGTGCTATTCAAATGGAAACAGTTGTATCTTACTTTACCATCTCTGACTGTGGTCAATTTATTCATTATAACTCTGGAACAGAGATCATTCTTTCAGCATTTCATTACTTCCTCCCCAGTGCTGAACAATTATGAAAATCACTTCATGATTTTGACAACCTCAATTGTATCCCCAACCCTCCAATTAAAAGAACGAAATCACATTCTAATATATCTTTTCTGTATTTTTTTGTAATGCCAGTGTACTTCTAAGAATAGAGTACCTGCATAAACATAATACTTCAATTGTGACCTATTCTCTCTGTCATGTTTGTAACAATATTAATATTTGGGGAGAATTTATAAGATTTAGAGTAGGTCACATACAATTCACACATTTTAAAACATTCTTATTTGAAAGACTGAAGAATTCATATTGTAGTCTGGAGAATGTAAGCACCTTTCACAAGTAGGTATTAATTGAACTGACCCTTCATAATGTTTGACCATTGTCTTGCCGGAGTCATGCTGTCTATCAGTACCTTCTGCAAAGTGTTCACAGGAAGGTCACCCCTGGATTTTGTTCATCTAACAGATGGGAGCAGAAGAAAGAACTCCTGTTGTTTTGCTCAGGAAGGTGGGGGTTTTGCAAGACATGAATCACATGCTCTCTTTGGCGTTTCAGTTGGAAAAGAGAGTTGAGTTAACAGCTCAGTCAGTCAGTCAGTGTGTGGGACACTGACAAGTAACTGAAAACTGCAATCCAGGAAAAACTGTTTGAAACTGATGAAAGCAAGTTCCAGAGCAGTAGATGGCTGGAAGTGCTATCTGTCTGATGTTTCTCTTGAAATAGAGGAAGGAATGGAACTCTGGTAGCTTGAAGAAAGAGGTTACCATCTAGAAGACCCTGATGGGGCAAGTTTCATCAGCGAGACCCTGAGGTGACTAGTGGTGGTACCTCAGTTGTGGAAATCCTGGAGCAACAAATATCTCTCTGCAAATCTTACAAGAACCTTCCTGAGCGGTAAACATTTACCTTTCAAGCACCAAGCCTGGTGAACTTTATACATGTTAAATCTGTGCATACTACAGTGATTGCTTGCAACGAGAGAACTTGGAAGAAGTGAGATTAAACTGTGAACCAAATAACTTTTCTTGAATTTACACACACATTGCATACACGTGCGCTTAGAATTAGAAGGGGGTTAATTTGGTTTAGTTAAGTATAGAGTTAAGTTAATGTTTGATTCTATTTTCATGTTTGAAGTTGATTAAAAATAACTTTTGTTTTGAAAGCCACTTTTCTTTGTGAATGTCTATTGCTGCTGGGTTTTGGGATCCTTTGGGCTCGTAACATGTTCAACATTACATTTTCTCTTTTTTTATGTTCAAGGTAAACGAGAAGTTGAACATGAGAATGTACTGGCGAATTCCTACTCTGCCAGGATTTGATCCGAGGCAGGATGGATGTAGGGACAGATTGTGACTGTAAAATGAAGCAGAACTTGTCCTCTTCTCCATTTACTGGAGGTAAGAATCAACATAAAACTGGATGCTGGAAACCTGAAAGGCAGAAAATGCTAGAAACATTCAGCAGGTCAATAACAAACTCAATCGGAGTCTCATTTAATGATACTTATTTGCACATGATTTATTACTGAATATGATGTTTTACTGAAAATGATCTTTTGGCACAAACTAGAAGGGCCAAATGGCCTGTTTCCTGTTCTGTAGGGTTTTATGGTTCAATTTGTTTATTCTGCATTGCGCAGTCAGTTAGTTCACGTTTCTTTTTTTTGTTTACATTTTTCTTTATGTGTATGTATCTTTTTATTTTGAATATGGCTTACACTAGTGATAAGTAGAAATTCTACCTGACCCGCAGGAAGAAGAATCTATGGGTTGTATGTGATGTCATGTGTGTACTCCGTCAATACCTCTGAACTTTGAACAAGACAGGTGGTATCCATGGAAAAAGGAACACAGATTACGTTTCAGGTTGCACACACCCTTTATCGGACTTTGTCATCTCTAGGCACTTTCAGGTGCTCAGATGCAGTAATGCGCTGGCAGACATGGCTGGGAAGTGCAGTTGGGACGTTCAGGTGGCGGCAGAGAAGACACCTTTCTGTCACTTGAACGTGCCAGCTGAAGGAGAGCCCCGTCCGAGCGAATGCTGGCTCCTGTGGACTGTGGCCGTAGTCCCACTGCTGCTTTCAGGTTCAACGGGGCATTCTTCGAGCTGGAGAATATTCCTACAGGAGGAGGGTTAGGTATGTGCTCCTCCTGGCTGGGTTCTCCACTTTCAGATGGCCACCTGATAGCCGCATTGGGGTAGAATAGGTGGCTTTACAGTCAGGCATTCTGGTCACCTGGAAGCAGCTTCTGTTTCTCTTTCCACAGATCCTGCCTGGCCTGTTGAATGTTTCCAAAAAGTTCTGTTTATGTCTGAGAACTGCAGAGATTTCTGGCAGCAGATCGTTCATCCTGAAATGTAGAAGAGATGGTGTACATCTTCACTAAAATGTACGATTATCATGACTATAGATACCCATGATTCCTCTCTTGAATACACAGCTTTCATGGTGTGCCCCTGATAACAGGCTAGATTGCAGGTTTAAATGCACAGGGGCCAAGAATTGATAAAGATATAAATGCAAAATTGATATAATTATATTTCCATTTTTAAAGCCCCTTTACAAAATATAGACACAGGCACATTCTCAAGTGAATCTGACACTGAGGTATCAGGGCCCATGGTCAAAGAAGTAGGTTTCATGGAAGGTGGATAGAAAGAGGGAGGATTAAAAAAGAACACAAAAGCTCAAGGTCATGGCTGTTGAACTGAAGCCATCACCACTACTGGGGAGTAATGACGAATCAGTAAGGCATAAGAGGAAAAACTAGAGCAGATCAGAGATAGATTACAGCAACAGGGCTGATGGATTCATGGAGGGATTTAAAAATGGGGATGGTGGTTTTATAATCAAGGTGTATTTAACCAAGACCTAGTGTAGATGAAGGAGCGCACAGATGATAGGTGAAGGAGTCTTGGTCAGTAAATGCTTGGTCATGTGTGAATAGTGGAAGTGGAAGAGCTGCAGTGGAACAATTGTGCAGAGGTGGTGAAGGTTTCGACAGCAGAGAAACATCGTTTCATCTAGGCGTGTATGTACAGTCAGATATTAATAAACTTTAACAAAAGAGTTTATTTTTTTTAACCAAACATGAAGCCAATGACAAAGTTAAAAATACAAGTATAAAAGTATATTCAATAGTTACTTCATGATGGTATTAACCCAGTCCCCACAACCCCCACCACCACAAAAGAAACCCAAAGAAGAAAAAGGAATGAAAGTATAGAAGAGCAAGAAATAGATAAGGTAAAGAAAGAAAAGGAAAACAGATTGGATCGCTAAAAAGTGCCACACACTGCATGGATCACAAATTCATAATCTATTTAGTTTTCTTTGAAGAAGCTCAGCGCTGGTCTTGAGTGTTGGGAAGAAAGTCATCTGAAGATTTACACCTGAATTTTATAAATGTGGTTGCCAAATTGTTGTAGGTAATCTTCTCCAGGGGAATACAATTATATATCTCTGCATTCCAATGTGCCATACCAAGATGTGAACGAGACTTTCTGGCCACTGCCAATGCAATTTTAACAAAATCTATTTGATATTTGGACATTTTCAATTTGGGTCTTATTCCTGTAATGTTTCCTAGTTGAAATAATTCTGGGTTAATAAAGTAGAACAGAAATAGTGCAGTCTGTCTGAGCTGGTAGCAGAACATCGAGCACCGTCACGCTGAGCACTGGTGCACCTCATGGCTTTGTGCTCAGTCCACTCCTGTTCATGCTACTACATCACTGACCCACGACTGCATCATCAGAACCTGCTCCAACAGTCTCATCAAGTATGCAGATGACACAATAAAGAGTCACACTACATAGAAGAGATTTAAAACTTCGTGATATGGTGCAAGAGTAACAACCTGAGTCTCAACTAGGACAAGATGAAGCAGATGACTTCAGGAGGACAAGGAATGACCACCCTCCACTACACATCAACAACTCTGTAGTAGAGAGAGTGGAGAGCACCAAGTTCCTTGGAGTTCACTTAACTGGTGATCTATCTTGTCAGGAAGGTGCATCAGCATGCACTTGTTGGTAGTCCCTGAAAACTGGGACATTGAGTCCAAACGGTTAATACACTGAGTCTCCACAGCCTTTTGGGTTGACAAAAATGTACTTCTGACTGGGTTTAGCAATTTCTTCACCTAGTTCTAGATACCGTTAGCTGAGGGAAGCAGAAACTTGGCAGCTATCCTGTCCAATTCTACAAGTTTGATGTACTGTGTGTTCTCTCCAAGAACTTGCCAATCCTCCTTCAACAGTGCCCCTGAGGCCCATGACCTATGGCTAAGTTTGACAAGAGTCAATGACACATGGGAATAATACCAACTGCAAGTTCTCCTACAGTTCTTGCTCCACCCTGACCTAGAAATATATTCATAATTACCACTGGATCATATCTTAGAACGTTTCTCAAGAACGCATGGGAGTACAAAGAATTCCAGAGGTTCAAGAGGGCAGCTCATTAGCATCTTCTCAGGGGAAATGAAATGCTGACCTTGTGAGAAATGCCCATATTCAATGACACAATTTGAAAAATATGTGTCATGTAACATTGAGTTAATCAGTTCTTCAGCTCTCTGTTGCAATAACTACGCAGCAATGGTGGGGCACAAGTGAGCATACACTGTGTATTAGATGAAATGTTACGCACTGACTGTCATTTTTATGCATAAGACTATCATTTGACATGCCCATGTTAAAAATTGAATGCATAATCCAGCATGTCTCCTTCATCTAGCAGCGTGCAAATGTGTATCTTTTAAATAATAAAAACAAATCAGAGTGTTTTGCAGAAGCACAGCCAGACAAATGTGTCATAGAATCACTGCTCAAAATTAAGATGGAAGCGGACCATGTAATTCCATGTATTGTAACTGTCTCCATTACTAAACAAATTAGTATCACACCTTGCATTACCAATCACTAAACTCTGATGTGCCTGGGAGAATTCGTGTTTCACACCAGCTAGGTCATGTCAACACATCAGAGGGCGTACTAACGGCTGTTGACAAGAGTGTTTCCGACTATGTTCCAGGGTAATCCAACATAACAACCGTTCAGTGAGGTTCTGCCTGACTGATGATAACTCAATATTGTGGCGGTGTGAGCAGTGGAAGAAACACAGCCACCACGTTGAGGGTCATTAATGATAATTTTTATTCAAATTCAGCACGCCCCTTTAAGGGCAGCATGAGCTCAGTCACTTGGTGCATTGTGACGTCATAATTGCTGCCCAGGATGGGGGCTGGAAGGGATGCTGGAGTCGGAGAGAAACCTCTGACGACGCCATTTCCCCATGGCTGCTCCGCCACGTGGTGATACAAGCGGGGCTAGTTCATCATGAGGATGTGCGCCGCCACATAACCACCCTCCTCCTCAGAACCGGCTATCCGTCCTGTCGCCTTGGAGGCTGGCCCCGGCGGTTGGGCACGGCCATCTGCACCGGCTGTGATGTCCAGATGGGCTGCCTTCAGGTGGTCCACCATAAAAAGTTCCTCTCTCCCCCTCCAATGTCCAGGGTGAAGGTTTCACCGGATCGGTACAAGACTGTATGGCCTCTTGTATGGTCGCTGTAGTGGTGCACCTTGTGGTTCCCTCCGCACGAAAACGAACTGGGCCGAGTTGAGGTCTTTGGAGAGATGAAATGGCCGGGTGCCTTGGTGTGCCAGAGGTGGGAGAGCTAGGGAGGCCAGTCAACTGCGTAGTTCCGCCAGCAGGTTTTTGTCGGTGGCTGTGGTGTCAGGGTCTGCGCCGAAAAGCTCACCTGGCAGGGAAAGCGGTGTGCCATAGACCATCTCTGCTGAAGCCTGCAGGTCCTCCTTGGGTGCCGTCCTAATTCCGAGGAGGACCCAAGGAGGTTCGCCCGCCCAGTCTGGTCCAGAGAGCCTGGTCATAAGTGATGCCTTCAGGTGCCTGTGGAACCTCTCCACCAACCCGTTAGACTGCGGGTGGTATGCTGTGGTGTGGTGGAACTTGACCCCCAGGAGCTTCGGCATCTGAGCCCACAAGGCAGATGTGAAGTGCACACTTCTGTCGCTAGTGATGTGAGCTGGGACTCCAAAATGGCGATCCATTGGCTGACCAGAGTCCTAGTGCACATCTCCGTAGAGGCCTCCTTAATCGGGATGTCCTCCGGCCACCTTGTGGCCCGATCCACCACCGTGAGGAGGTAACGACCTGACGTGCGAACCGCCAGGTCAAAGTTCTGGATGGGGCCTCACATGTGTCGCTGGACCTTGGAAATCTGGCACCTGGTACAGTTCCTGGCCAGTTCCGACACCTCCTTCTTTACAAACCGCTCTGCGACCATCCCCACTGTTGTCTTTACCACTGGGTGAGTGAGGTCGTGGATCAGACTGAAGACCTTCGCGTTCCAGTGCGGCGGGACCTCCGGGCACGGCGTGCCTGTTGAGACATTGCAGACCAATGTGCCCGGGCTGCTGGGCACCTGGACATCCTTGAGTTGGAGGCCCGAGATGGCGGTCTGCAAGGCCTACATCTCCACATTGTTCCTCTGTGCCTGAGCCAGTTGCTTGTAATCCAGGCCAGGCGCGAGAGTCTTGATGGCTGGACAGGAGAGCGCATCCGCCATTACATTGTCCTTGACAGCCCTGTGTCAGACGTCGGTTGTGAACTCAGACACGTACGAGAGGTAGTGCTGCTGTCTGGCAGACCACGGATCCTTGGTCATCATCAATGTTTGAATGAGGAGCTTGTGATCTGTGAAGGCTGTGAACGGCCTGTCCTCGAGGAAGTAGCAGAAATGGCAGATGGCCACATTCAGCGCCAGGAACTCCTGGTCAAAGGCACTGTATTTGAGCTCTGGCGGGGCACAGCTGCTTCCTGAAAAAGGCCAGCAGGTGCCATTGTCCATCAAGCCACTGTTCCAGAACCGCCCCCCCCCGCCGTGTGTGCCTCCGGCCGCGGGTGCACCAGCAGTGTGGCGCTGGCTAGAGCCTCCTTTGTCACGATGAAAGCCCTGTCCACATCCTCTGACCATGATAAAGTCTTTTCTTTGGTGGCCATGGTTGCGAACAATGGACGCATGGTGCATGCGGCTCCGGGGATGAAACAATGGTAAAGTTCACCCTCCCTGCGAACTCTTGGAGACCTTTCAGGGTGGAGGGTTTGGGGAATCGTTGAACAGCCGCTACCTTCTCCAGCGCTGGCGCGGCACCAGATGTCAAAATTGTGTGTCCCAAGAACTGGAGGGACTCCTTGCCGAACTGGCATTTGTCCGTGTTGACCTTGAGGCTGAAATCCGGCAGTCGGGCAAGGTGTGTGCGGAGGTGGGTTTTGAGTTCATCACGGTTGTGACTGGCAATGAGAATATCGTCCAGGTAAATGAACACAAAGTCCAGGTCTTTTCCACCCACGTCCATGAGGCGCTGGAACGTTTGGGCCGCATTCTTTAGACCGAAGGGCATATACAGGAACTCGAAGAGGCCGAAATGGGTGATAATGGCCACGCCGTCTGGATGCACTGGGATCTGATGGTATCCCTGCACGAGGTCCACTTTGGAGAAGACCCGTGCGCCGTGGAGTTTGGCGGAGAAGTCCTGTATGTGGGGCACCAAGTACCTGTCGGGGGTGGTTGAGTCATTCAACCGACAGTCGTCCCCACAAGATCTCCAGCCCCTGGACAATTTCTGGACCATATGAAGCGGCGATGCCCAGGCGCTGTCTGAGCGCCAGATTATTCCAGTTCCTGGAGCCTGGAGAACTCCTCCTTTGCCTTCTGGAGTTTCTCGGGTGGCAGCTGTCTAGGTCTAGCGTGCAGCTGGGGGTCCTGTGTGGTGATGTGGTGAAAGACCCCATGCTGGGGCAGGGTGGCGTTGAACCATGGCTCTAAGATGGTGGGGAATTTGTGAAGGATCTCGTCAAACTATTCCCTGGCGGTGGCTATGGCGGCGATTTCAGGCCTGCAGGCTTCTGCTATGTCCAGTCGGGTGGAGTAGAACATTCAGGCATTGAACAGCCTTTTGCCCTTCATGTCAACCAGTAGGCTGTGAGCTCTGAGGAGGTCAGCCCCTAACAGCGTGGTGCCCATGGCGGCTAGGACGAACCTCCAGTGGAACTTCTCCTTCCCGATCTGGATCTGTGCCCTGCGGGCGCTGTAGGTCCTGATGGTGGAGCCGTTGGCCGTCCTCATGGTTGGACCGAGAGATCAGGTGTGAGCTGTGGGGGGAAGGACACTGAGCTCAGCCTGTGTCCACCAGGAATTGGTAGCCAGTGGATCTGTCCATCACAAGAAGGAGGCTGTTTGTGTGGCCAGCTGTCGGAGCCATCAACGGCGGCTGGCCTGGTCATTTCCCTGAAACCTGCAGGGCTGGCGGCACTTAAAGGCTTGCGCTCCCCAGCACTGGTGGTAGAAACACCAGGTCAACTTGCCCTCCTCTGGCTTGGTCTTGGGAGTGGCTTGCGGTCAACTGGCTCCTGGTCGTGCCATCTGGTTGAGGGCACCAGAGGGCATCTTCGTGCACCAGAGGGCATCTGCATGGGCTGCTGCTCTCCTCGGGTTCCAGAAGTCTTCATCTGTGAGGAGCAGCTGGATGTCCTCCGGCATCTATTCCAGGAATATCTGGTGGAAGAGAAAACAAGGCTTGTGGTCTTCCGCCAGGGCCAGCATTTCGTCCATCAGCGCCGATGGATTACGGTCCCCAAGCTCATCTAGGTGAAGGAGCCTGGAAGCCCGTTGCTGGGGAGTTAGCCCGAAAGTTCCAAGCAGCAGGTCTTTGAGGGCGGTGTACTTGCCCGTAGCTGGGGGATGGTGGATGATGTCGTCCACCCTCGCTGCCGTATCACGACATGATAGAACATCGTGGTATCTGAGGAGATGTTGTGGAGTTGAAATTGTGCTTCCGCCTGCCTGAACCACGTTCTCGGTCAATGGGTCCAAAAGGGGATAAGCTTGATGGAGATAGCGTTAACCTCTGCTGAATCCATGGTGTTTTGAGTCCAGAAAGATGTCTGGGCTCGTCAGGGTCACCACTGTGGCGGTGTGAGCAGTGGAAGAAACACGGCCACCACATTGAGGGTCGTTAGTGACAATTTTTATTCAATTTCAGTGCCCCCTTTAAGGGCAGCATGAGCTCAGTCACCTGGTGCATTGTGACATCATAATCGCTGCGCAGGGTGGGGGCTGGAAGGGATGCTGGAGTCAGAGAGAAACCTCTGACGGTGCCATTTCCCCATGGCTGCCCCGCCATGTGGTGATACAAGCAGGGCCAGTTCCCCAGGAGGATGTGTCCCGCCACAATACCTTCATTTTTCCCCATTACTGTGAATTCCTTTGGTTAACAAAAAAACATTCAGGTCTTCTTTAACATGGAAAATCTTAAGTTTGAAGAAAAGATGCTTTGGTTATGCCTATTTTATGAATTGATGAAGTTAGTTTCTAATGAAATGACTTCGTAGATGGTAGGAAGATTAAAGAAAGACAACGGTTTCATCACCTGTTGTTGCATGGGAGAGTGCCTTGAGGAGTGATGGTTGGGGATACGAACCAGAAGACATGGGTTGAAGGTGAAAGGGGAAAAATTTAGGGGGAACATTAAGAGGAGTGTGGAACAAGCTGCCAGCTGAAGTGGTGAATGCAAGCTCAATTTTAATATTTAAGAAAAATTTGGACAGATACATGGATGAGAGAGGAATGGGGGGCTATGGACTAACTGCAGGTCAGTGGGACGAGGTGGGATAATAGTTCAGCATAGACTAGAAGGGATGAAGGGCTTGTTTTCTGTGCTGTAATATTCAATGCTTCTATGTCAATATTAACTTAACAATTAATGTTCTATAATGCAGCTTTTGTGGGTTTTTTCCCTCTTTATCTCCTCATTGCTTAGCTCCAATTTTTAGGTCATTCTCCCAGCCCAAGATTTAAGAGAACCTGTTTTGCTTTCTCCAAACTTGCAGCTCCATATCTTCAATCAAATTTTCCTTTAATCTTAGAAAACATCAGTTTGGGCAATCTCTCTTCAGAATATAACTCTTACAGACTGGGTATCATTTTGATTATCAGCGCCCTGGGCGGGTTCCCGTTCTCAGTGCCCTAGCATTAATTATCCTTATCCTCAGATTCACCACGGTTGGAATAGCGATTAGCGCAACTCCTTTCCAGTGCCATCGATCGGGACTGGGGTTCAAATCCCGCGCTGTCTGTAAGGAGTTTGTATGTTTTCCTTGAGTCTGTCTGGGTTTTCCCCGGGGACTGGTTTCCTCCTGTCATTAGAAACATACCGGGGGTGGGGGGGGGGGGGGGGGGGTTTAGGTTAAATGTGGTGTATATTGGGCGGGATGGACTCGTGAAATGGCCTGTTACCATTCTGTATGACTAACTTTAAAGAAAATATTGTTAGTACACTGACTGTGGGATTGGACCAGTTTCTGTGGATCTGTACAAGTACCTCCCCTTGCACTGCCTGATATGTGGAAGAGTCATTGCACCTTAAATATCAAAAACATAGAACATAAAAATGTACAGCACAGGAAAAGTCCCTTTGGCCCATCATGATGGCAAATGAAACTAATACCATTTAAAAAAATATATTTTATTTTGTCATTTTCAAAAATATAATCTTTAAACTTTTATACACCTCAAATATATTAGATGTTTACAAAACAAAACAAATCCCCCTCCCTTTTTCCCTCTCCCCCTCCCACAAATACAAAAATATAACTTTATGCACCATCTGAATTTTCTTTTTTTCCCCCAATATTCTCTTTCTGTGATTGGTGAGTACCAGTGACTTGGACAGTTTAAAACTGGCACGTGGTGGGACTCTGGGCTTCTCATTTCATTTGCAGTCAAGTTGGAGATGGGGTGAATGATTGGTGAGTACCAGTGATTTGGATGGTTTAAAAAGGGCATGGAGGGCAAAGAGTTATGCCAATTAAGATTTGATTTGTGGGAGTGAGTAATTGGGTTATTGAGTTAATTGGCAGGGACCAATAAAAGGAGCAGCTGGTGTAGGAATGGAACTTTGATTTAAGAGATTTCAGTTCTCAAAGGCTGAGAAATAGAGGTAAGGTAGTTTTTTTTCTTCCTTTAATTAAAGTTAGATAATGGCATCAGCTAGGGCAGTGGGTTGTTCTGGTTGTGGGAAATCTAGGATGGTGTACTTGTCCCTGATGTCTACACCTGCAGAAGATGCATCCAGTTGCAGCTTCTTACAACCTGAGTTAGGGAACTGGAGCAGGAGTTGGATGAACTGTGGATCTTGAGTGAGGCAGAGGCAGAGGTAGTGGCAGATAGTAGTGTCAGGGAGTTGGTCACCCCTATAGTACACAACCTTCTGGAAGGGGAGGGTGAGCAGCCAGATGTTGTGGTCCACATGGGGACAAATGACATAGATAAAAGTGGGGATGAGGTCCTGAAGGAAGAATATAGGGAGTTAGGGAAGAAGTTATAAAGCAAAACCTCAAGGGTGGCAATCTTGGGATTGCTGCCTGTGCCATGTGCTACAGAGGGTAGGAATGGGAAGATGTGGAGGATGAATGTGTGGCTGAAGAGTTGGGCCAGGGGTTCAGATTTGTGGATCATTGGGAACTCTTCTGTGAAAGTTCTGATCTCTGCAAAAAGGATGGGCT
Source organism: Narcine bancroftii (assembly GCF_036971445.1). Taxonomy (NCBI): domain Eukaryota; kingdom Metazoa; phylum Chordata; class Chondrichthyes; order Torpediniformes; family Narcinidae; genus Narcine; species Narcine bancroftii. The sequence continues at coordinate 90,562,554 of NC_091476.1, read as the reverse complement.
GCACCTGAACTGAACCAATATCCTGGTGGGCAGGTTTGCTAGATCTGTTGGGGAGGGTTTAAACTCATTTGGCAGGGGTGTGGCAATCTGAATAAGAATATGGAGATTGGGGTAGAAGGACAACTAGATATGACAGGAGAAAGGAATCTGATTGTTTAAAAAATTAATGGAGAGGGGTAATGAAGCAGATGGTAATCTGCTGGAATTTGGAACACATTCTCTCAAGTGTATATATTTCAAGTAGGATGGATGAGCTTAGAGCATGGATTGACACATATTGTAGCCATCAGTGAAACTTGGTTGCAGGAGGTGCATGATTCGGAGTCGAATGCTCCAGGATTTGGTTGCTTTAGGCATGAGAGGACAGGGGATAAAAGGTAGAGGATTCACATTGCTTCTTAGGGAAAACATTATAGTGGTGGTATAGCAGGAATGTTTGGAGGGCTTGCACCGTGAGACTATTTGCTTGGATGTGAGGAATGGGAAAGGCATTAAAACACTAATGGGGGTGTATTATAGACCCCTTAATGGACAGAGGGAATTAGAGGAGAAAATTTGTAAGGAGGTAGCATATATGTGTAGTAAACATAAGGTGGTGACTGTAGGAGATTTTAACTTTCCACATATTGACTGGGACACCTATCCTGCAAAAGGGCTGAATGGGTTGGAGTTTGTCAAATGTGCTCAGGAAAGTTTTTGAAATCAATACAACTGACTAGAGAGGGGGCTCTATTGGAGAATGAGATAGGTCAGGTGACAGGTTTGTATTGGGAAACACTTTGGATCTAGTGATCACAATACTATAAGTTTTAGGTTAATTATGGAGAAGGATAGGGCTGGGCCTAAGGTTGAGATTCTTGATTTGAACAAGGCTAATTTCAAAGAGATGCAAAAGGATTTGGAAGGTGTGGATAGGGATCATTTATTTTCTGGGAAGGATGCTACAGATAAATGGAGGATATTCAAAGGGGAACAGAGTCGGTCTGTCCCTGTGAGGATTAAAGGAAAGGTTAGAAAATATAGTCTTCATTTTCAAGGAATATTGGGAATTTGGCTCAGGAAGAGATGTCTACAACAGGTATAGACAGTAGGAATAATGAAGTGCTTGAGGAATATAAAGAGTGCAAAAAAAAAATATATTGAGAAGGAAATTAGAAAGGCTAAAAGGAGATATGGAAGGCAAGGGAACAATAAATCCAAAGGGTTTCGACAGGTATATTAAAAGTAAAAGAATAGTGAGGGATAATTTTGAGCCCTTGAGGATCAGAGGAGTAGGTTATGTGAAGAGTCAGAAGAGATGGGGGAAATTTTAAATGATTTTTTTCTTCAGTATTCATGAAGGAAAGGAATATAGAGTCAGGTGAGGTCATGGAAAATATACAGATTAATGAGGAGGTAGTAGGGGCAATTTTAGAGGCTAAAGGTGGATAAATCTCTGGATCCTGACAAGATATTCCCTAGGACCTTGAGGGAGGTTAGTGTAGAAATTGCGGGGGATCTGACATAAATATTTAAAATGTCATTAGCCACGGGAGAGGTGCCGGAGGATTGGAGGGTAGCTTATGTTTTTTCCACTTTAAAAAAAAGCTCTACAAGTAAACTGGAGTAGGCCAGTGAGTCTGATGTAGGTGGTAGGTAAATTAATGGAGAGTTTGGATAGACAGGGACTGATTAAGAGTAGTCCACATGGTTTTGTGCAGGGGGCGGAGCATGATGGCAGAGGTAGGAGCAGGGGGTGGAAATCATAAAATATTTTTTGTTTTCATGAGGTTGGTAGGGGAGAATTATGGAAGAAACCACATCGGGCTGCTCTTGTAATGCTGCCTGCAATTCTAGTCACCCCATTGTTGGAAGGAGTTTGAAGGCTTTGGAAAGGTGAGGTTTACCAGGACCTGGCATGGTAACAGGCCATGTTGGTCCATGAGTCTGCTGCCCAATTTACACCCAATAAACCAGTATGTTTTGACCAGTGGGAGAAAAACCAGACTCCCCTCCCAGGGAAAACCCACACAGACACTGGGAGAGCATACAAACTCCTTATAGACAGCGTGGGATTTGAATCCTGCTGCTGTAAAGGTGTTGCACTTACCAATATGCCAACTGTTCTGCATTAATGGCATTGGTAGGGTGGACTCTCAAGGTAAAAATGTCACATTGGAGGACATGCATTTAAGGTGAGGGGGAGAAAGTTCCAGGAAGAACTGCTGGGCCAATATTGAACAGAGAGAGGTGGGTACCTGGAACAGGCTGCTAGGAGTCCTGGTGGTTGCAGGTGCAATACTCTTGTTTAAGAGGCTTCCAGTTGACCCAGGAATATGGGTGAAATAGGCAATGAGATTATAGTTTAAAAAAACACACACACACACGGAAATGTTGGGGGAATCTCAGCTGGTCTTTCAGTGTCTCCAGGAGACACAAATATTTGGCTGACGTTTCAGGGCCTGTGATGAAGAGGCCTCCCTCTTCAAGGAATAAGCAATAATAATTTAACGGGGATGGAGGACTATCTATCAGGTGCCAGCAGCAAGGTTCTAGTTTGATTTGGACCATCCTATTCGGTGGGCTGTATTTAATGTCAATGTCCAGTTCAAGTCGTCGATCGCAGAGGGGAAAGGTCCTAGTGTATCCCACCATTGTTGTACGGTGTGGACAGACTGGATGGGCCGAAGAGCCAGGGACTTCCAAGCGGGTGCTGGCATGCAGTCGAGGGGCCGAAAGGCCTCCGACTGCGCGCTCCCGCCGCCGGAGAGACGCGATCGCCCGCGCTCGAGTGGATGAGCTCACCTTTGCACAAATGCGCAGTCTCTCCGCAGTCCCCCCCACTCCCCCCACCGGCTCCGTGCGCTCGCTTCTCCGGCGCGATGGCTGCTCCGCTCGTCACCCTGGACGAGGAATGGCAGGATTTCGACGAGTCGAAGCCCGAGCGCCGCGCCGGGGTCCCGGGGCCGCCGCTGGAAGAGAACCTGAACGAGCTGGGCTCGGCGGGGCTCCCGCACCTGGAGGAGCTGAGCGAGCTGGACAATTTCTCCACCGAGATGATGAGCTTCCAGTCCATGGAGGACCTGGTGAACGACTTCGACGAGAAGCTCAACGTGTGCTTCCGAAATTACAACGAGAAGACGGAGAGCCTGGCCCCGGTGAGACGGCAGACGGCGGCAGACGAGGAAGAATTGATCCGGGATGACGAGTAAGTGTCTGGGCACGTCTCCCCGGGACCGAGCTCCCTCCCATTCATCGGCAACCGGCTCGGGTCGCGGCGGAGGCTTCACACCGCCTTGGTTTTAATTTGTTGATGCCCCCGGGTTGGGGGAGTTCAATCCATTTCCACGCCAAGGATGTCTTCGCAGTGGCCGCGCATCACCTGCCGAACACGGAGCACAAAGCCCCGGGGTCGCGGGGGACGGGGGCTGACAGAGAGCCACCGGATTGCACAAGTGAACCCAGTCCTGGTGGTGGGCCAGATGCACTGAGCCGGGGGGGGTGGTTTCATCACGGTATTGGGGCGATTTCCATCTTCCTGTGGGTGGCCAAAATGCCGAAGAGGTTTTTAAAACGAAATAGCTGGGAGGAAGGACTGGAAACCAGAAGGGCTGCGATGCACGGTGCAGGGAAAGCCCAAAGGGGTTCGGAGTGAGTGGAGGTGGGGGGGGGGGGGAAGGAGGAAGGAGGAGAGAGAGTTTGGGGGGGGAGGAGAGAGGGGGGCAGTTTGGGGGGGGGAGGAGAGAGGGGGGCAGTTTGGGGGGGAGGAGAGAGGGGGCAGTTTGGGGGGGAGGAGAGAGGGGGGCAGTTTGGGGGGGGAGGAGAGAGGGGGCAGTTTGGGGGGGGAGGAGAGAGGGGGCAGTTTGGGGGGGGAGGAGAGAGGGGGCCAGTTTGGGGGGGGAGGAGAGAGGGGGCCAGTTTTGGGGGGGAGGAGAGAGGGGGCCAGTTTGGGGGGGGAGGAGAGAGGGGGCCAGTTTGGGGGGGGAGGAGAGAGGGGGCCAGTTTGGGGGGGGAGGAGAGAGGGGGCCAGTTTGGGGGGGGAGGAGAGAGGGGGCCAGTTTGGGGGGGGAGGAGAGAGGGGGCCAGTTTTGGGGGGGAGGAGAGAGGGGGCCAGTTTTGGGGGGGAGGAGAGAGGGGGCCAGTTTTGGGGGGGAGGAGAGAGGGGGCCAGTTTTGGGGGGGAGGAGAGAGGGGGCCAGTTTTGGGGGGGAGGAGAGAGGGGGCCAGTTTTGGGGGGGAGGAGAGAGGGGGCCAGTTTTGGGGGGGAGGAGAGAGGGGGCCAGTTTTGGGGGGGAGGAGAGAGGGGGCCAGTTTTGGGGGGGAGGAGAGAGGGGGCCAGTTTTGGGGGGGAGGAGAGAGGGGGCCAGTTTTGGGGGGGAGGAGAGAGGGGGCCAGTTTTGGGGGGGAGGAGAGAGGGGGCCAGTTTTGGGGGGGAGGAGAGAGGGGGCCAGTTTTGGGGGGGAGGAGAGAGGGGGCCAGTTTTGGGGGGGAGGAGAGAGGGGGCCAGTTTTGGGGGGGAGGAGAGAGGGGGCCAGTTTTGGGGGGGAGGAGAGAGGGGGCCAGTTTTGGGGGGGAGGAGAGAGGGGGCCAGTTTTGGGGGGGAGGAGAGAGGGGGCCAGTTTTGGGGGGGAGGAGAGAGGGGGCCAGTTTTGGGGGGGAGGAGAGAGGGGGCAGTTTTGGGGGGGAGGAGAGAGGGGGGCAGTTTTGGGGGGGAGGAGAGAGGGGGCCAGTTTTGGGGGGAGGAGAGAGGGGGCCAGTTTTGGGGGGGAGGAGAGAGGGGGCCAGTTTTGGGGGGGAGGAGAGAGGGGGCAGTTTTGGGGGGGAGGAGAGAGGGGGGCAGTTTTGGGGGGGAGGAGAGAGGGGGGCAGTTTTGGGGGGGAGGAGAGAGGGGGGCAGTTTTGGTGGGGAGGAGAGAGGGGGGCAGTTTTGGGGGGGAGGAGAGAGGGGGGCAGTTTTGGGGGGGAGGAGAGAGGGGGGCAGTTTTGGGGGGGAGGAGAGAGGGGGGCAGTTTTGGGGGGGAGGAGAGAGGGGGCCAGTTTTGGGGGGGAGATGGGGGAGGGGTTTTTACTACACTAGACTGTTATAATGGCAAAGCCTAAACCCCAAATTTTGTCCTGCAAGTGTTTAAAAAATACTGTAACAGAGGACCATCACCTCATTATTGACCGACAACACTCTGGATATCTGTGTTTAGCTTCTATGTTGGTCATGGGGCAAATTCTGCAAATCAGAGCAGAGTCGTGGGGTGGGTTTCCTCAATGAAAGTGCGATGATATGACATGAAGCCAGCGCACAGCTAATCCATAATGCTGACTGTGCCCTATATTCACATTGACTGGGAGGCATGCTGCAGTATGTCCTTCATTTATAGTCCTATTCAGATGTCTGCAATTAGTGGGAATGGTGAGAACTATTGTTGCCTTAATGGTTCATTGAGCAAACACATTACTGAATCTCATCCAGAAACTACATGGTTCCATTCACATGTGGAATTGGCAGGTTTTACCTGATGCTGGACTCAAGTTGTCATGGCTACTCACAGTTTAAAGTGAAGCTTCCTTTGATAAACACAGAAACCTGTGGGGATGTGTGCTTGTGAATGTGTATGCAGACACATGATTGTGAGCACAGACACCTCATGTCTACTCTGTGACAAATCAAGACAAAGATGGGTTCAACTTTGATATCACTCACAGCCATTAAGCTATAGATCTGTTAACTCATGAAAGCCATTTCGCCCATCAAATCAGTGCCATACTCTCACTCCCATTCCTCTGTTCTTTCTCTGTCGTCATGTACTCTGTTCCCATTCAAAGTCACAATAATTTCAGCGTCTACCACATGTTCAGTACACACTAATTATTTGCTGTGTTAAAAGCAAATATTTATTCTCACTTCACCCCTGGTTCTCTTGCTAGTCTTCTAAATCTGTCATCTTCAGTCTTCTGCTAATAGGAACAGTCTTTTTCTATCGCTTTTGCTTTTTTCTCTCTCTCTCTCCATCTCTTAACTTTGCCTTTACCAAATTTATCATCGGAAGCCCACAGTCAGTACGAATTGGAAACAATGTCTCCTCCTCACTGATTATCAACACAGGCACACCCCGAGGATGCACTGCTCTACTCATTATCCACCCACGATTGTGGGGCCCGGCACAATTCCAAAGCTATCTACAAGTTTGCCGATGACACCACAATTGTCAGCAGAATCCCAATGGCAATGAGGAAATCTAAAGGAGGGAGACAGATCAGCTCATTGAATGGTGTAACGACCATGACCTTGCACTCAATGTTAGCAAAACCAAGGAGATTGTGAACTTCAAGAGGAAGTCAGGGGAATACGACCCTAGTGCAGAGGGTCAAGAAATTCAATTTCCTGGGTGTCAACATCTCCAAGAATCTGTCTTGGAGCCTCCAATGTTTATCCAATCACATAGAAGGCTCTCCTGTGGCCATACTTTGTGAGATGTCTGAGGAGATTTTGTATGTCACTGAAAACTATAGTAAACTTCGACATGGAGAGCATTCTGGCTGGTTGCATCACTGCCTGGTATGGAGGTGCAAATTCTCAGGACAAGAATAGACTCCAGAGGGTTGTTAACTCTGCCTGCGACATCACAGGCACCAGAATTCACTCCATTGAGGACATCTACATGAGGTGGTGCCTTTATTTATTTATCTCTCTCTCTCTCTCTCTCTCTCTCTCTCTCTCTATTTTTATATAGATAGATATATATAAAACAAACTGCCTCTATCCTCAAAGACCCTGCACTGCCACCCAGGCCATGCCTTCTTCACTCTGCTACCATTGGGGAAAAGGTACAGGAGCCTAAAGACAAGCCCTCAGTGGCACAAGGGCAGCTTATTCCCTGCTGCCATCAGATTCCTGATGAACCAAGGACACTGCCTTACTTTTTGTGTGCTTTTTTTAAAAAAAAAATATAATAATGTCATAACATGGTTATAATATGAATGTTTGCACTAAGATGCCGCTGCAAAACACTGAATTTGATGACTTGTTCATGACAGTAAATTCTGATTCTGAATTTGTGGGTGTAGAACATTGCCAGGATTTGAAAGGTAGAGCTTTGAGGAAAGATTGGAAAACATGAGGCTGGACAAGCAGCTGTTGATGAAAGTGTGTATTTAAAAAAAATAAATAAAAAAAATTATAGGATCCTACAAAACATAAGTGATATTTTCTTAAGTGGAAGTGTTAAAATCCAGGGAAATACTGACTCAAAGTAATTGGCAGAAGGATTACCGAGGAGATGAGGAAAGGCACTTTCAGCTCGTTTCAGTCTGGAACTTGCTGCTGAGAATGGTGCAAGAGGCAAAAACCTATTAAAAATAACACTTGGATTTGTTCTTGAAAAATGAGAGTAGGCTGGGAACCTCCAACTTAATGGGCGCATGTAGGATAAAATCCCGCTGTATCATAAAGACCTTCCTTTGATTCCGTGGAATTTGCTCATTAACGGAGTATGGAGGTCAATGTTAATGCTGTCTGCGTGAAGAGTGCCCAGTTGGTTCTTCAAATTTGCATTTGGTAGTGCAAGGGGCACATGGATAGACACTGTGTAGATCTGTGATATTCCCCGGATCATTGGTTTCTGCCTGTTGAATGAGAGGAAATGATGAGTCAACAAGCAATTCTTCTTCAAAATTTATTCACGGCTCATTTTACCATCACTTAAGCGAGCAAGAAGTCATTCAGTTTAAACAGTTGACCGTGTCATCCTCCTCTGGCATCTCTGATGGTCCACCCTCACTGGTTCACTCATTGAAATTACCTGAAATTGTACTCAGGACTTGTCAATCTGCATTTCTCCAAAGCACACTGAATTGTTTGATGGGGTATTTAAACCTCATGTAGGATGAAGGTAACCTATAGGAACGAGTAGAGCACCAGTTTTAGATCCACATAATTTGGTCAATATTGATCTAACTATATTCAACATAAATCTTGTGAAGAATCAGCTATCCACGTGATCCCGTTTAAATTTCCCCATGAATGTCTGAATGATGAACGATGTGGACCAACTTACTCCACTTTAGCTACCATTATCATGTTTAAAGAAAGCAAACAGGAAAACATTGACTAACAAAGAAACCAACTGTGTTGTTACTTTTTGCATTGGGAGTTCTCATTTTAATATCATGAGTTAATTTTGGAGTGTCGTAATGCTGCCAAATTCTACAAACTTTCTACCTTGAGACCTGATAAGAATAGTTCTTTATAAAGTAGTTTGGGGTGCTTACTGAACCACTGGCCTGTCTGTTTGGACACCTTCTCTGACCCCATCACACTATGCGTTGAACAGCAAAATCTGACGTGAAATTCAGACTTAAGGAAATTAAACTGCTAACTGACCCAAGCCAATTCATACTAGATGGGACAAAGATAATTGCATAGAATTTTATTTTAAGTGATGTTAATGCTTGATTAATTCAGGAAGCTTTGGACTATTGCGCTGCCAGGAAATTTCATGTCATCAGCATTATCGATTGTTCTGAATTTGAATGCAGGAAATAAGTTCACAGATCACTTTCCAAAACATCCTAAAATGAAGCTATAATTGATTCTAACACGGTTTTGTGTACCGTTTCCACTGCACACATGGATTTGAACTATTTTCTCCATGGCTATTAGTCATCAAACTGTTCTGCAGTACATCTGCAGCCCTCCAAAAATGTGAGAAATGCACTGATAATAAAGTTGGACCCTGAGCTTCCTAAAACTAGCCTAGAGTATAAAAACAAGCAGATGATGTGAAATCTTTCAAATCATTTGTTCTAGATACAATTCAAAAATTGTGTCAAACTATGAAGGTACTCAAGAGGGTGCAGGGAAGATTGATCAGAATGATTTGAGGATGAGGAAACGTGTTTCATTGGCTCTAAAATGCTTTGAAGGGTCTAGAACAGGGGTGTCAAACTCAAATTCACGGAGGGCCAAAATTAAAAACTTGGACTAAGTCGTGGGCCAAACTAAATATTTATTGAAAATTTTCAACAACATCTGCATGTTTTCTCTTCTTTCAACATATGTAATGTTAAACTTTTTCTTATTAAAATAAATGTTTAATAATAGTTTTGCTTTAAACTCTTTCCAGAAGAAGCATTAACAAATGAGAAATAAAATATTCAATAAATAATAATTCTCTATAGCCTTTAAGCTCCTTTTAAATGTATTTTTTTTCACAAACCAACAAGTCAAAAAAAAACAACTTGCTTTAATGAAAATCCAATCTTTCAACTATGAAGAGTCCAAAGTTAACCAAAGAAAATACTAATCCAAGCTTAGCTTGCTCCACTGTGATTTACTCTGATGCACCTGGGTCTAAACCAGATACTTGGCATCTCTTCTTAGATGCAAGTTCATCAAACTCTGGGGTCAGAGTTTGCCTCCCACCTGTCTTGAAAGGTCCTGTTTTCTGTCTTTGGTTTGGCCATTTTTCGTAAGGGGTTTATTACATGTGAGTTAGGCGACAGGTCGCAGATACTAATGAAAGTAAAGAGAGGAGGTGGGGGCGATTAGCGGGCTGACGGGCTGGCGCCACGCAATTGCAAAGCATTCTGGGATTTGTAGTATTAGCTGTGCATGCGCTATACTGGCGTGGCGGCCAGTGGGCCAGCTCTAATACATATTTGATATGATCTTGCGGGCCAAATATAATTATATCACGGGCCAAATTTGGCCCGCAGGCCTGAGTTTGACATGTGTGGTCTAAGATGATGAAAGGGGCTGTATAAATGCAAATATGTTTGCTTCCTCCAAAGAGAGAAAGGAAACTGTCACTGCAGAGGCTACCTATAGTTGGAATAACAGAGAATATAGATTGTTTCAAGGACATAATTCCCTTGGTGTTTGTGTTATGTTGACCGATCACTTAAGCTTTGCCCCTGTCATTTATGATGCTATTTCATCTCTGTCCCCAGATTGCATCTGTACCTTTACTTTCTGTTTTCTGCAGCAGGAATGTAAGAATGAATTCAGTAATGTGAATGAAGACTGATGAATGAGTTGGAAATGGCTTCCTAATTTTCCCATCTCTGCATTTTGCATGATGGCAGGCAGAGTTGTTAAATTTCCCCATGAAGCAAAATAATATCTGGAAGGAATGTAACCGTGCTTTCGGGAATCAATATGAACATCCTGAAATAATGTGAGCCAGTCTTTAATTATTGTTCATTCATGTCTCTACCGGCAGCAAATTTTAGGAATTTCACCTTCACAGCTGGTATTTGCATTATTCCTTTAAGATAGTAACAAAAAAATCAGATAGGATTGGACTTCTTTCTCTATCGGAGGAGAAAGAGAGAACTAGAGGCTCAGATTGGTTTTGAGAAATCATCTGGAGGGAGAGAGAGCTATGCATATATCCATGCACGCACTCTCTCTCACATGCACGCGTTGTACAAGAGAAGGGAGGAGTTGAGGAGAGGGTTAGGGAGGAAATTCATTTCCCACCTATTCAATTCAGGTCTTGCAGCAACCTAGTGCAGTACAATCTGCTACTTTCATATGTCCCTGACAGAGAGGTCCCTGAAAGTCAAAGGCTCTCACTAAATCGAAGAGGGAATGGGTTCACTGCTGTCTTCTGCTGGATGAGTACCAGGAGGTAATAGTAGAGCAAAACCAGAACTCTGTATAGGTCAGTAATTCAGATATGGAGTTGAGATCCCAGAATGATTTTTCCTGCGATTGGGCTGATCCTTTTTTTCCTGTGCTTTTATCTTTCCAGTTTTTTCTCTTGGCACCACTATCTTTTTCAATGTTGTTTCCATGGCTTGTTCACATGCTCCTAAATCCCATGTACCCTCTCCCCCCATGAGCCATGCTACTTTGCCCAAACATCTTATCTTTTACTCTGTACCCAGATTCTCATTGCACATTATCTGCAAGGGGAGAACCTCTTTATCCAAAGACTGCCCACACTTGTTATTACAATTTACCTAATGCTCCGAACTCACTGACCAATTATCTCTCATTTACCAAGTTCATGTTCTCGCCCAATTAACACATACATTCTTCAATAAGAAGTCACTAACCTCATCCTGTTCGATCCTCTTCCTGCTTCAAGCCTGAGCTCTGATATCATGAAGGAAATCCGGTCAACCCCGTAAGAGGGACCGTGCCATCAGGGATCCGGTCAACCCCGTGAGAGGGACCGTGCCATCAGGGATCCGGTCAACCCCGTGAGAGGGACCGTGCCATCAGGGATCCGGTGAACCCCGTGAGAGGGACCGTGCCATCAGGGATCCGGTCAACCCCGTGAGAGGGACCGTGCCATCAGGGATCCGGTCAACCCCGTGAGAGGGACCGTGCCATCAGGGATCCGGTCAACCCCGTGAGAGGGACCGTGCCATCAGGGATCCGGTCAACCCCGTGAGAGGGACCGTGCCATCAGGGATCCGGTCAACCCCGTGAGAGGGACCGTGCCATCAGGGATCCGGTCAACCCCGTGAGAGGGACCGTGCCATCAGGGATCCGGTCAACCCCGTGAGAGGGACCGTGCCATCAGGGATCCGGTCAACCCCGTGAGAGGGACCGTGCCATCAGGGATCCGGTCAACCCCGTGAGAGGGACCGTGCCATCAGGGATCCGGTCAACCCCGTGAGAGGGACCGTGCCATCAGGGATCCGGTCAACCCCGTGAGAGGGACCGTGCCATCAGGGATCCGGTCAACCCCGTGAGAGGGACCGTGCCATCAGGGATCCGGTCAACCCCGTGAGAGGGACCGTGCCATCAGGGATCCGGTCAACCCCGTGAGAGGGACCGTGCCATCAGGGATCCGGTCAACCCCGTGAGAGGGACCGTGCCATCAGGGATCCGGTCAACCCCGTGAGAGGGACCGTGCCATCAGGGATCCGGTCAACCCCGTGAGAGGGACCGTGCCATCAGGGATCCGGTCAACCCCGTGAGAGGGACCGTGCCATCAGGGATCCGGTCAACCCCGTGAGAGGGACCGTGCCATCAGGGATCCGGTCAACCCCGTGAGAGGGACCGTGCCATCAGGGATCCGGTCAACCCCGTGAGAGGGACCGTGCCATCAGGGATCCGGTCAACCCCGTGAGAGGGACCGTGCCATCAGGGATCCGGTCAACCCCGTGAGAGGGACCGTGCCATCAGGGATCCGGTCAACCCCGTGAGAGGGACCGTGCCATCAGGGGATCAAGGACGGCTGTGAAGGCTGAGTCATTGGTTGTATTTAAATCAGAGATTGATAGGTATCTGAATAGTCAAATTATGGGAGGAAGGCCGGGGAGTGGGGCTGAGTGGGAGAATGGACCAGCTCATGATGGAATGGTGGAGTGGACTTGATGGGCTGAATGGCCTACTTCTGTCCTGTATCTTTTGGACTTGTGGAAACTAAAGCACATGGAGGAAACACACTCAAGTTGCAGAATGAACATACAAACTCCACGCAGACAGCACAGGATTCAAAAGAAAACTCACATTGTTGAAGTGCCTTTCATGGCCTCAAATCATTGTTTTAGCTGTGGTCATGTAAACGTATGGTAACCAATGCATACACAGCAATTTTCACATACTCTGAAGTACCATTGACCCTGTTTTAGTGATGTTAATTGAGGGTTCTGCTTTTTATTTCAAAATAGTGCTTTGGAATCTTTCATGCTCTTTCTAGAAGGCAAATGCCAACTCCAATACTGCAGTTCTGCACTAAATGTCAGGTTTGATCTACAACCTCACAAAGCTTAATGTTTAATCATAGTTTAATGGGTGGAAAATGATAGGACAAGTTCCCATTCAATTCTCTCAGTCTGAACCTGGAGCATCCCTTCCGTTTCAGCCATCTCCTTTATGACAGAGTATTTAAAGGTGGTTTGGGAGGAATTGCTAGAGCAGCTTGCGCACACAAACACATTTTAAAACACAGAATTTTTTCAGGGTGCTTTTTGCAGAAAGAACAACCAAGTTGCAGCATACAGCTGGCCTGGGAGAGCATGTGATCTTTGCAGGAAGGGACAGAACAGCTTTGGCTCTCAGAGAGGGAGGGTGTGAAACAGAGAGAGGAGTCACAGAAATCTGTTCCAGAGGGACAAGCTGGCAAACTTTGGAAGGCTGCCTGGTCGAAGGAGAAGACTGGCGGACTGAAAGGTGATCTGAAAGAAAGAGGATCATCTGGAGAACCCTGAAGGGGGCAAGTTTCATCAGCAAAACTGATTGAAAAGGAATCTCTCTGAAAACCAGCAAGAACACTCCTGAGTGGTAACCATTTGCCTGTTAAACAGCAAAGATTGGTGAACTTTATCAATGTTAACTTCTGTGCACAGTACAAGAATTGCCTGCAACCAGTGAGATTGGACTGTGATCCAAAGAACTTTTCTAATTTTAAATATACATTACACACACCTGTGCTACCTGATGTGCGACAGCCACCTACAATAAAATAACGCACCTGCATCTTCTGCTCCTCACCGCTGGAGTGTACACAACTTATCCTCCATCCTGAATGAATGCTTGAAGTCGATAACAAAATCAGATCATGTCCTAATATATTCCTCAGATGTTTCAACATCATTCTCACTCTATTGCTAGCATGTGGATCAAAATTAACATTAGAAGTTCAGGGAAAATTAGCAATTAATGTCTTCAACATAAATGCTGTTGACATGATGCTCTAGGCTATTAGCAATGACAACAAGGCATGTTGAGGCAGATGGGAGTATCACTCAGTATCAAATTTGTTGGATCTCATATCTGTAATGGAACCCATCTGGATTCTCTATGTATTGTACCCAATTCAAGGAAAAGGAACTCTCATTCACTTCTGTATTTATAATTTTCCTGTAAATGTAATAATCCCAGTTAATAAGGCACTTTGTTGTGAACAAAAGAATAATATAGTGCTTTAATGGATCTAATGGACATCAAGCCTTGAGATTGAACTATGCAAAGATTAGTGACAAAATGCTAATGCGTGAAAATCTATTGGCCATTATTTTAATGGATAGATTAAAAGCGTTACTATCTCCATTAGATCTGCAGATAGATGGTCAGCAAATGAATGCAGAAAGGGCTAACCTTCAAAAGCAGCATTTCAAATCCTTCAGTATTTGCTGACTCACTGTTCCTATGGCCTCCAGATAACTTTTCCAAATTATAGCCATTCCTAAGTAAGTAACTTGCATGCTATTCCCTGCAGAACAGCATGGGTGAACCAATTCGAAGGATTTGAGAGCCTAAGTGCCACTAAATATCTGATGGAGAAATTCATCAATGAATAAATACAATCTCAAAATTAGAGCTGAGCCATTTAGAAGACAGTCACAAGATCACAAGACAAAGGAACAAAAGCAGGCTACTAGGCCCATTGATTCTGTTCCGTAAATCTACACTAAGCTACTCTACACTAGTTCCAATTTCTGGCCTTTTCCCCATATCCCTTGATGCCTTCACTAATGAGATACTTGTCTATTTCTTCTCTAAACACTCCCAGTGATCTGGCTTCGACTGCTGTATGCGGCAGTGAGCTCCACAGATCCATGGCCCTCTGGCTAAAGGAGTACTTCCTAATCTCTGTTTTATATGGATAACCTCTAACTTTCAGACTATGGCCCTTTGTCCTTGATTCACCCACCAAGGGAAACCTCTTACCCGCATCCACCCTACCTAAACCTTTCAAAATATGAAAAGTCAGAAAGAGATACACCATAGAAACAGACCCACACCATCTATCAACCATCCATCCAAATTAATCCTCTTTATTCTTTCACATTTTTATCAACTCCTCCCAGATATTCTGCATTGTAACAGACCAATTTCTAGATCATTCAGAAAGGTTTAAGTAGCAAGAAAACTGGAATGAGACCAATTTCTGTTGGATAAAGAAATAGTAGTTGGGGGCAGCATGATTAGCGTAGCAGTTAGTGCAACACCATTATGGCGCCAACGACCTGGGTTCAAGTCCAGCGCTACGTAGGGAGTTGGAACATTCTTCCCGTGCCTGTGTGGGTTTCCTTCCACCCTTCAAAACATACAGGGGTTGTAGGTTAATTGGGGTATTTGGACGGCACAGGCTTGTGGGCCAGAAGGACCTCTTATGGTGTTGTATGTCTACATGTTAAAATTTGTAAATTTAAATTGGTGGATGACAGATGAATAGAGTTCAGTTGCAGATCCTCTTGTGGCTGGTTGAATGGCAAACCCGTTGGCTGACTCCTGTTCTCAGCTTTCTAGCTTCCTGTGTTCCGAGCTGCTCTGGTTGCTCTCTGGTGGGGAAATTCCATTTTCTTTCACTCTATTGTCTCCACCCTTGCTGGGAAGTATCTTGGTTGTTCCTTCACTGCTCCTTGCACAAACTCCTGATTTCTCAGACCTTCTGTTTATTCATCTGACCCCCTAGAGAGAGTGATGATAGTCTAAGCCACAGCCAGAAGCTGTGATGGCCAACTAACCAGTTTTAAACCAGTTCAGCCTGACATCAATGTACTGAACTCAAGGTTCATTCACTACGAGATCCAGAATTCCTCTCTGTGGCTCCATTAATGCTTCTGCATTTTCAATTCCTGATAGCAATAGGTACAAATTGGTACATTCTGGGTGTTTCCACTAGGTCATAGACATCTGTGCAAGGGTGCAGGATGGGTGAAGATATGGCCCATCTCTCCTCTCCATAGAAATCGATGCTCTGCAGAGATTCGAGTCCATGTGAAATGCAATCCTCCTCTCTTCCTTGATGAAA
Organism: Narcine bancroftii; assembly: GCF_036971445.1. Classification (NCBI taxonomy): domain Eukaryota; kingdom Metazoa; phylum Chordata; class Chondrichthyes; order Torpediniformes; family Narcinidae; genus Narcine; species Narcine bancroftii. Next base: position 90,546,864 of record NC_091476.1, on the reverse strand, counting down.
AATCAGACAAATTTATGCGTCAAAGTTGGTGTGGCTTAGATGTATATTTTTATTGAATATTCAGGTTTGGATGGAGTTGGGCCATACTTAAAAATATTGGTATTTCTATTAATGGTTCAGTTGGGTCAGTCCAGATTTGGAAAGGTTTATCACCACTTCATCTTGGATTGAGAAGTATTGTTTACAATTGGCTTTGGGAGATTTTAAATTTTCTAGCCAAACCTCAGCACTTGTTTAAGGCTTTTACATTTTTTTTTCTATTTTGATAGCAGGCCATTTACTAGAAATGTTGGGGTAAGTTTGATCTCCAAAATGAGTGGGTTTTAAGAGGTTACTAAATCATTAAACATTCTGAAACATGATCTCAACCCATCAGCGATTTCCTATTCTAGCAGAAAAGGGAGGGGGGGGGGAATGATTTATTCTCTGTAGGCCACAGTACCCTAGTTCTGAGGTACGGGAAGCTAAGAAGAAATAAGAAGAGCCAGTCTAATACTACATGGAGATCAGGAGGGGTAGGACAGTATTCCGCAGCTCAATAATCTTTCTCCCATCCCCACCATCTTTACCCCAACACATCCAAAACCAAAGATGACCCCCCTCCTCCTCCCACTGGCAACTACTGATCCCCCACTGGCAACTACTGATCCCCCACTGGCAACTACTGATCCCCCACATTGTCTACTTACTGTTCATCATCTTCTCAGTTCTGATATCCAAATCTCAATCTCTCCCTCCAATCCCCACTGCTCTCTATTCTCTTCTCAATCACCTGTGATCTTTAACCATGGGATCGCCATCCATCCATCCCAGCCATACTTTCCCATCAAAAATCCATCAACTGCGTGCTTTATTAATGGAACATTTTGACGGGTCTTAACATTGCCTAGGCAAACTAAATTTGAGATTTTAATTGTTGATGGTGGGAAAAAAGGGTTTATTTCTGAAATGTATGCCTTGCTACGAGAAGATAGATTTATATAAAATGAATAATAAGTGGGAGAAAGACATTTATTATCTCAGGAGGAGTGGATGACTATGTGTGAAGATAGTGTAACTAAATTAATTAATGTGAGATATAATTTAGTCACATAATTTTTTGCATCAGTTCTATTTAACTCCTTAGAGGTTAAAAAGATAAGGTTTTAGTTCTTCAGACTTGTGTTTTTGTTGTGAAATACGTTTTTACATTCAGTTTGGAGTTGTGAAAAAGTTAAACCCTTTTGGGAAAGAATTATGAAGTGTTTGGAAGATTTATATAAGATTGAAATAATACTTGATCCATTACAATTTTTAATGGGTTATACTATAACATTAACAACGGGTTTAAGATTGGACAAATGTCAAATTATGTTTATCCGTCTGGCGTTGGCTGTAGCTAGGAAATGTATTGCAATTTCATGTAAGAATAATATTGAATTGCATGTACATAGATGGCATAATGAATTGAGATCTTGTATTAGAAAAGATAATATATAATTTACGGAATAATTATTTTTTTGTTAAAATGTGGACTCCATATTTGAAATGTATGGGTTTGGATATATCCTAAATGTTTTTTTAAAGATGTTAAGGGTTGGCACACTCCACAGTAACAGATAATTAATTGATATATGCTTTTGGCTCTTGTATAGGGGTAGTTTGGGGTGGAATGTAGGGTGAAGGGTGGGAGGGGGGATTAGAAATGGTACTAATATTTAGTATTTAGTAAGCAATTAGTTTTATTTTTTGTATGTATTTCAAATTCTATAAATAAAGTTTGGAAAAAAAATCCATCTACCTCCCCACCTGATCTTTGCCCTTACTACCCTGCCTGCTCCCCATTCACCATCCTGTGTCACAGGGAGCTCCAGGCCTTTTAAAGAGGCTGACTTCCCAGATAGTAAATCTGCTGAAAATGCATCCTCACTGAAGAGGTTCCACCCATTGTGAGGCTCCATCCATGGTGAGGCTCCACCTAACTTGCTCTAGTAAATCTCGCTCAAGTAAATATCAAGGTAGATCCCTCCCCTGGTCAATGCTCACCTTTTCTCTCATGCTCTCCCACCCATGTCTAATTATTTCCTTTTACCTTCAAGCCTGTGCTCCTTCCCCTGACCTTTCCTTCCTCCTCCCCAAGCCTTTTATTGACACACTAGATATCTTGATGAAGGGCTCAGACGTGAACCATTAGTTATACGATCTCTAGATGTTGCATGACTGCTGAGCTCCTCTAGCACTTCTGTGTAAAACAAGTTAAATCGGTTACCCTCCACAGACATTGAACGCTGCAGAGGATTTGCACCTTTTTCTCTGTGTGTTTCTTTTTTTTTTTGAAACTTTATTTAAAGATTTTATCACATGAATAAAACAAAGAAATTACATTTAAAGAAAAATAGAAATAAAGTACTTATTACAACACAGCATTAATAACATAACTTAAGTCAGTCTAACCCCCCCCATATATATGGCCACTTAAAAAAAAAACTATATATATAAAAAAAAACCACCCTTCCCCCTCCAAAATAAAGAGTGAAGAATTAATAAAGTTAGTAATATTATAAAAAAAAACACCCACAAACAAAAAAAATAACAAGTAAAAATATTAATTAAAAAAAGTTATCAAATCTAAAATATCACACATAAAACATTTAAATCAAACTTAATTGCATGTACTTAACAAATGGAGTCCACTTCAGCTTATAAAAAGACATCTTATCTTGAATTGAAAAAGATATCTTTTCCATAATTAAACAAGACTTCATCTCTAAATTCCACCTATCTAAGGTTAGTATATTTCTATCTTTCCAAGTAAGCGCTATACATTTCTTAGCCACCGCTAAGGCTAAATAGATAAAAGAAATCTGATAATCATTTAAGCCTAAGTCAATTAATGATTGCATATTCCCTAATAAAAATATATCAGGATCTAATACAACATAGAGATTATATAAACTATTAAATATTGATTGAATACCTTTCCAAAACTGTTGCAATTGATCACAAAACCAAACTGTATGTAAAAAAAGTATTAGCCGTCTGATCACAACGAAAACAACAATCTACCTTACTAAGACCAAACTTTTTTAATTTCTCTGGTGTTAAATATAATTGATGTATAAAATTATAATTAATCATCGCTAATCTAGCATTAATCAATTTCCGAATACTATTCTGACAAATTTCCATCCAGGCCTCTTCAGCTATTATAGAACCTAAATCTTTTCCCCATTTCAACTTATCTTTATCCCAATCTGTCTTGTTTTCATTTTCTTGTAAAATACAATACAAATCAGATATATACCCCTTTTTTGGTATGGAAAGTACATATTTCTCAAAACTAGTTTCAGGCAATAAAATCATATGTCGGCTTTACAAATGATCTTAACTGATAATATACAAATATAGAATTTCCACTAATACCAAATTTCCTTTGTAATTCCTCAAAGGAACAAAAAATCCTTCAAAAAAACAATCTGATAAATTTTTTTATTCCTCTCCTTTCCCATTGTTTCAAAGTAATATTTGAGACTGTAAAAGGAACAAGTTGATTATTATATAATGGCAATCGCCCAGACCATTTATTTTTAAGCCCCAATTTATTAAGTTTACTTGTCCATAAATTCAATAAATGTTTCAATATTGGTACATCATAAGTTCGTAATAAATTTTTATTCCATTGAAACAAAAACTCTTGTGGAAATTTTTCTAAAATAACTGCCATTTCTATCTTTGCCCAACTAGCGATCTGTTGCCGTTTTCTTTTACTTTTTTTTAGCAATTGTACCATTAGAAGCTAGTGTAACACCTCTAACTACTTATAAACTTTTTAGAAAGTTTCAACGGGCAATTATAGACAAAACAATAACAAAGAGTCAGGAGAGGACTGGAAGGCACATCTGTTCCTTACACCATCTTGCCACGCCCCCCCTCTGTGTGTTTCTCAGTCAGACTTTGGTGGTTGCCTTGGGTTTGATGGTTGAGAACTTGCCTTGAAATGAGTCACCACCCTCAGCACTGGAAAACCAGTTGAACGTGTTCAAGAGCACAAGTGACTAGATCTTGCTGACAAAGTACTTTCGAGAAGCTAATTAATGTAGACATCAGGTTAGTTATTGCAGTCTGCTCCACTCATATGATTTAGTTCATAATCTACAAGGTTGGTACGGTTAGCACAACGCTGTTACAACACCAGCGATCGGGACTAGGGTTCGAATCCCGTGCTTTCTGTAAGGAGTTGATATGTTCTCCCCATGGGCTTTCCCCTGGCCACTGTTCAAAATGTAAATTGGGGCTGGGGGTTGGTGTAAATTGGGCGGCACAGATTCATGGACCAAAATGGGCTGTTTCTGTGCTGTATGTCTAAATAAATTCCTTATTAAATAAATAGATAAATGCAGAGCAAAATTTGAAACCATTGTTAATAATACTGTCATATTTGCAGGATTCTCTGACAGTAATCTGTTCTTCATGTTAATTGCAGAATTGCATGGAACCCAAATGAGAGAATCAATGTGCTTAACCTCACACATTTTAATGATTTGTTTTCAAAGAGATCTTGCCTTCTGAAATGGGAATATGTCTTGACAAGGGAAACCTGCAGAGCAGCCTGATGATTTTTCTTATTGCAGAGTTGAAAATGCCCAGGGACCATTTCAAAAAGTATTCCAACAATTGCTAGGATCTGTGCAATTAACCCCTTGGATGGAATTTGTTTTTAAAAAAACAGAATTTGTTTTTAAAAAAAAACTCTTAACAAGAGATTTCTTTGTTGAAGTCACAAATGGGATCTGAGGCAGATGATTTATTGATTATGTGACCATGTTTAATTTAGTATTTTTCTGAGGTTTTGTGGCAAGTAAAACCAAGGAATGTCAGTCTGTTATTCTGATATAAAAGAAGTTTCTAGCAAAAGGCCAGCTAAAATAATCAGACAATGTATCTTAAATGTATTATGTAGAGAAATACTGTTGTAAATGTTTGTTGTACTATGTATGAGATGTTGACTAGTCTGCTCACAAAACAACTTCAATCTCTGCAATTTTTATCCCTGTGACAATAAACCTGAACAATAGATAATGTGGGAACATAGGGTGATGGTAGAAGGGAATCAGGCATTGTGTTCCTGAGAGATCTAAATAATCCTTCCCATCCACAGGATGTCTGTCAATTTGAAACTCGCAGGTTATGAACAAAGTGAGATCTCTGCCTCAGTAGGATTTATTACCTGATTAAGTGAGTTTGCAAGAGCAGTATTAGAACTGTGTTCGTGGTGGGGAAATTTGGGGAGTAGAAGAGATTTTGGGCAGAGTTGGGAGAGAGGAACTGGTACGGATGGTACCAGAAGATGTAGAATATTGAGCTGGAGAGCACAGCTGATTAGTGACAGTTGAGCAGAAGGGAAACATTTGTTAAATTGATTTGAGATTATATGCACTCTTTTCTCCTGATTATTTTACCTAAGGTTCCTGACAATCAACTGGTTAATCATTGAGTGTGTTGATTTTTAAGAGTAGAAGCTTGTTGGTCAGATGCAACTCCTCTGTGGAGTGGCAACGGGCTCTTGCTCTCTCGCCATGAGGCTGGCCATTGGCTGGTGGGCTGTGTGCAGCTGACTGCTAACAATGGCCTTTCTTATTCCAGGATTTGGGATGCTCTGACTGACAACTACGTAAGAAATACAGCTGAAGATTGGAGGACAGTACGCCTTCAGGAACTCAACATGAACCTCTCCAATATGGAGGTAATTTTGAACCCTCAGGAGAGGCATCATTTACATTACCAACCATCCAACAGTGCAACACATTGTTTCAAAAGTATGAGAGTTATTTTTATATTGAAGGTTATCTTGGGTTTTATTTTATGTACCATATCCCTCCTGGGTGCTCTGTTATCAGAGTTCCCTTGTGCATAAAATATACAGAATGAAAACACCTGAACTAGCCCTTTAGTCTACAACAAAGTTTGAAGGAAAATAGCCTGCATTCAACATTAGACCTTTGTTTTGGAGCTCGAAAGAAATTGTTTCAAGTGTTAACCTGAAAGCTGAGCTGGGCATTTCTGTAGCAGGGCTGCACACTCATGACTGCCTGATTTTATGTGACGTGAAAGACCAAAGTCCTGACTGTCATCTCGGAGACCAGTGACCGACATTGAGCTAGTTACCAGAAACATTTCTGGATTTGGCAGAGCTGACCCAATCCAGGGCCAAAAAAATCCTACATAACTATTTAAATTAAAAAAAAAATTTAGACATACATCATGGTAACAAGTCATTTCGGCCCATGAGCCCATGCCACCCAATTTACTCCCAATTAACCTGTACCTCCAGGTATGTTTTGAATGGTGGGAGGAAACTAGAGCCCATGCAGACACAGGGAGAATGTACAAACTCCCTACAGACAGAGCTAACTATTGCTGGATTATGTATCCAACATGTATTGATTTCGCCGGATAGAATCCCTACATTCCAAACTCACTCTAGAGTATAGGCATCATATACAATAACTCTCCTGGGCCATAGGTCCCATGCACATCAACTCCACTTGGGAGCGAGCTCCACAAGCATTGACATTCCATGGATATTGTTTTATTAAAGCTAAGTATGCAGCTCAAAATCTTTCTTTCTAAAAACTTAAGATCGGAAGACTGTATTGACCTTGAAGCTGCCCTGCCAGTCACTCAGATGAGGATTTTGCTTCTTGAACATTTTGGAGTGTATTCCATGGATGACCGTTGACCATAAAAATCACTTTATAACATTTTTCAGCCGTGAACCATTTTTAGATTTGATATACATCTGTGATTTCCTGTGATATTTCAAGTCTGCTGGTATATTGCCCACAAAGGATGCTGTTATAACTAGTATATGCAAATGTTGTCTTAGGCCTGGCATGAATAGATACATAGATAAATGCAGAGAGGCTAGAAAAGCAGCTCACGTACACACATGCTTCAAGCATACAAAAATGTCATTGAAATTCATTTTCTGCATTTGCACTTGGACTTCTTGCTGATCTTGGTGCAGTCAGTGCTGAACGTAGTGAAAAGTTTCCGCAGGACACTGTGACCATGAAAAAGTGATATCAGGGTAACTGCAACCCATCAATGCTGGGCCGACGACTATTGTTGGACACTGACATGAGAGGCATCAGAAGCTGAATACAAATAAAAATCAGTAGCAAAACATTTTAGGTCAGTTGAACTAATGCAATGTAACAGCATCATTATGTCATAAAATATGCTAAATTCAATAAAAGTTAATTTAATGTTTCTCCAACTTTTACATGATACAGAAAATCTGTGTGTTCAGCTTGAAGTTGTCTATCATAATCCCCAATTTTTTTTCAGGATGCAAACCTTTTGAAAGAAAAATTGTTGCCCAGTCGTATGTACCTTGTTCACATTCCCAGATAACCCCACATATCTCTTAGCATCCAAAAATCTACTGATTTCAACCTTGAACGTACTCAACAATAGAGCATTCACAACTCTCTGAGGAAGATTATTCCAAAAGAAGTTAATTCCTTCTCACCTCATTTCTAAATTACGGAGAGACAACTTTAAATAATGAATGTTTTTGAGTGACCACAGGAGAGATTTGGGGTAATACGTGATTTAAGGCCCTTGAAGTACAATCATCGTCTTGAAAACCAACAGAGAATTATAGATGAAACTTATTTTCCCAAGGAGCGGTGAGAATGCCCTGTTGAGCTGTTTCCCGTGAGCTGTTTCCAGCAACTGGAAGTGACGCCGGAAGTGGTGTGGCCCAAGATGGTGGGGCTGGCATGCTGGCGGAAGGTTAGGACTTGCATACTTTGGCGTAGTGTCCCTTCTTCCCGCAGGCAGAGCACGTCACGTTTCGGGCCAGGTGGCTCTTCCGGGGATATTTCCCCTGCCTACAAAAGTAGCACTTCGCGTGCTCTATAATGGCGGCGGTGACCTGGGACCCTGCTTCCCCACGTGGTGACCACATACCACATTCCCCGAGAAGAACACTTCGGCATTCCGTTACTCCGTCTTGAAAAATTTCGCCAATTCCACGACCTCGATCGCCCTTTTCAAGCAGTCTCTGTCTGATGTAATCAGACCTGAATCCAGCCTCGTGTACATTGCGTATCAGGCCTTCGAGGAGGGCAGTTGCTGAGACTCCTTGGCAGTCGCAGGATCACCTCAGCTCCTACAGCGCCCGCATGTATTCGTCAACAGACTCACCGGGTGCTTGTTTATGAATGCCCAGGAGATATCGGATGTAGATGACAGGTCCTGGTACTGTTCCGCAAAAAGTCCATCACAGCAGGATGTAAGTAGGACAGTCTCTTATTGTTTGAACGACCCGGTGGCCAACCTGAGCGAAGAGCAGATCCCGTTTGTCGTCTTCGCTTCGGATGTGGTTGTGCCGCATAAACATTGAGGTAGTGCTCCCACAGGTCGAACTTGACCGAGGCTTCCAGATCCTTAGGGTCGGTGTCAAGTTTGTCTACTCCTATTATCTTGTCCATGGCCCAAAACTTAATGATTAAATTGTACTATCACTCAACCACACTAGACAAGGATCTGTGATTAATAGGCTTTAATCACCTTTAGATGTCAGCACATCTTACATGTTGCTGGCCTGGTTCCAAGGTGGGCTCTGAGGGAGGGGTTTGGGCATAACAGTCTTTATAGGGGCATCTGGGAGGGAGGAGTCACATGTTCAGGGGTGTTAGTAGTAGTGGTCGCACCACACACTCAATATTAGCAAAACCAAGGAGATAATTGTGGACGTCAGGAACAAATCAGAACACAACCAGTCTTCATCGAGGACTAAGTAAAGGAGAGATTGAAGAACTTCAAATTCCTGGGTGTCAATCTCCAAAGATCTGTCCTTGAGCCTCCATGTCAATGCGATCATGAAGAAGGCTTGCCAGCTGCTATACTTGGTGAAGAGCTTGAAGCGATGCAGTATGTCACTGAAGACTCTCGAAAACGCCGACAGGTGTACAATGGAGAGTATTTTGACTGGTTGCATCACTGTCTGGTACAGAGGTGCTAACGCTAAGGACAGCAAAAAACTCCAAAGGGTTGTTAACTCAGCCTGCAACATTATGGGCACCAGTCTTCACTCCATTGAACACATCTACGTCTTTAAAAAAAAAGCGGCCTCTATCCTCAAGGACCCCCACCACCCAGACATGCCACCATCGGGGGAAAGGTGCAAGAGCCTGAAAATGGCACTCAGCAGCACAAGGACAGTTTCTTCCCCACTCCCATCAGATTCGTGAATGATCAATGAACCACAGATACGACCTCACTTAGTCTTTTTCTATTCTTGCAGTATTTTATTTTGAAAAGTGGTTTATATGATAGTTTGCACTGTGATATATGCTGCTGCAAAACAATGAATTTTGTAACATGCACCTGACCAATGGATTCTGATTCTGGATGGTTAATGGGCAGGATCTCTTCATCAATCTTTGGTGTTCCAGATTCCAGTATTTGTAGCCCCTCATGGGTTCCCACTATATAAATCCAGTCGTTGTAGAGAAATGCAGCTGCCTGAAATTTAATTCCATTTCTGGGTAGTTTATGGACTCCCCCTCTAGGCACATTGTGATTCGAATACCTCCTGCTGCATGGATGTTGAAATGGAGTTCTTAGTAATTGGAAGTGATTGCAAGAATCCTGTTGAAACGCAGGTTTTGCTCGACCTACTTAACCTCTCAACCTTGCTGCTTTGTGCTCCATGTACAACACAATAGCTGCCAGGTTGTACTTACCACTGAGATTTCAGTACCGTCAAATTTGGGAAGCTGATTTAAATGATATGTAGATTTTAGACATACAACACAATAACAGGCCCTTCTGGCCCAGGAGCCCGTGCCACCCAAATACAGGTACACGATCCTTTATCCGGAACCCTATCCGAATTTCTGATTTTTCCAGATTTTGGGAAGTCCACACAAATTGTGCTGCCGTATCCACCCCCACCCCCTTCTAGTCACCCGGCCGTCTCCCCCAAGCTGCGGTTCCTTGGCTGCTTGGCCGCCTCCCCCAAGCGCAGGTCCCTCAGCCGCCTCCCCTAAGCTCTGGCTGCCTCCCACGAGCGCCGGCTGCCTCTCTCCCCACAGATTTTAGATGTCCAGATAAAGGATCATGTACCAGTACACCAATGATCCTGTACGGTTTCTAAAGGGTGGGAGGAAGCAGGAGCACCTGGTTGGAATCCATGCAGACACAGGGAGAACATACAAACTCCTTATAGACCACTGGATTCAAAGCTGGATTGCTATAATAGCATTGTGCTGTAACATTAACCATGCTGGCTGATAACAATAGCAAACTACAACTGTATTCAACATAAATGCATTTGACTACTGATGAATTTTTACTCCATACCTTTGTTTTGCTTTTGATACCTGGTATATCTTATTTGGAAATCAAACAAATGTGCAGATTCTGAAAATCTGGCACTAAAATCAAAAAGTGCAGGAAAACTTCAGCAGGTCAGACAGCACCAATGGAAAGAGAACCAGATGCCCATAGGAGTTAACAAAAGTAGCAAAACACAACCTGCTGGAGGAACTTTTTTTTAAAAATTTTTTATTTTTCACACCATAAATCACAATAGCCATGCTATACACTTTTTCTTTTCCACACATTTACAGTGACTTTTTCTCCCTCCCCCCTCCCTCCTCCCAAGCCACCCCCCCACCCCCCCCCTCTCATCCATTTTAGGTATACAATCTAGGTTGCATTAATTCAGTTAGACAATGTTGTCATTCAACAAAAATACACCAGAAATTCTACTGAGTCCATTCTTTTCTTTTCTTCTCCTTCCATCAACTTAGGTAATGTTTGTTCCCGGTAGGTTTTCGCTATTGTATTTAATGTAAGGCTCCCATACTTGTTCGAATATTTCAATATTATTTCTTAAACTATATGTTATTTTTTCTAATGGAATACATTTATTCATTTCTATATACCATTGTTGTATTTTCAAATTATCTTCCAATTTCCAGGTTGACATAATACATTTTTTTGCTACGGCTAGGGCTATCTTGACAAATCTTTTTTGTGCATCTTCCAAGTCAATTCCAAATTCTTTATTTTTTATGTTACTTAGGAGAAAGATCTCTGGATTCTTTGGTATATTGTTTTCTGTTATTTTATTTAATATCTGATTGAGATCATCCCAAAATTTTTCTACTCTCTCACATGTCCAGATTGCATGAATTGTTGTTCCCCTTTCTTTTTTACATCGAAAACATCTATCAGATACTGTTGGGTCCCATTTATTTAACTTTTGCGGTGTAATGTATAGTCTGTGTAACCAATTATATTGTATCATACGCAGCCTCGTATTTATTGTATTTCTCATCGTTCCAGAGCATAACTTCTCCCATGTTTCCTTTTTTATCTTTATATTTAAATCTTGTTCCCATTTTTGTTTAGTTTTACCATTTGTTTCCTCATTCTCCTTTTCTTGCAGTTTAATATACATATTTTTTAAAAATCTTTTGATTAACATTGTATCTGTAATCACATATTCAAGGTTACTTCCCTCTGGTAAACTCAAGTTGCTTCCTAATTTATCTTTCAAGTAGGATCTCAGTTGGTAATATGCCAGCGCTGTATCTCCAGTTATATTGTACTTATCTCTCATTTGTTCAAAGGATAAGAATCTACTTCCTGAAAAACAATTTTCTATTCTTTTAATCCCTTTTTTTTCCCATTTTTTAAAGGCAAGGTTGTCTATTGTAAAAGGGAGTAGCTTATTTTGCGTCAATATTAGTTTTGGTATTTGGTAATTTATTTTATTTCTTTCTACATGAATCTTCTTCCATATATTGAGGAGATGGTGTAATACTGGAGAAGTTCTATGTTGTACCAATTTTTCGTCCCATTTATATAATATGTGTTCAGGTATCTTTTCCCCTATTTTATCTAATTCTAGTCTCGTCCAGTCTGGTTTTTCCCTTGTTTGATAAAAATCTGATAGGTACCTTAATTGTGCGGCTCTATAATAATTTTTGAAGTTTGGCAATTGTAAGCCTCCTTGTTTATACCATTCTGTTAATTTATCTAGTGCTATCCTCGGTTTCCCCCCTCTCCATAAAAATCTCCTTATTATTTTCTTTAACTCTTTGAAGAATTTTTCTGTCAGTTGTATTGGCAATGCCTGAAATAAGTATAGTATCCTTGGAAAAATGTTCATTTTAATACAGTTTATCCTTCCTATCAGTGTTAGTGGTAGCTCTTTCCAATGCTCTAAATCGTCCTGTAATTTTTTCATTAGTGGATTGTAATTGAGTTTATATAATTGGCCTAGATTTTTGTTTATTTGCACACCTAGGTATCTTATTGCCTGCGTTTGCCATCTGAATGGGGATTCCTCCTTAAATTTTGAGAAATCCGCGTTATTCATAGGCATTGCTTCACTTTTATTTACGTTTATCTTGTATCCCGACGCTTCTCCATATTCCTTCAATTTCTTATATAGTTCTTTTATTGATAGTTCTGGTTCTGTTAAGTACACTATCACATCATCCGCAAACAGACTGATTTTATATTCCCTGTCTTTTATTTTTATTCCTTTTATATTATTATCTCTTATCGATTCTGCTGGTGGTTCTATAGCTAGCGCAAACAATAATGGTGATAGTGGGCATCCCTGCCGCGTTGACCTGCTTAAGTTAAATTGCTTTGATACATGTCCATTTACTGTCACTTTCGCTAACGGTCCCTCATATAATGCTTTAATCCAATTAATAAACTTCTCCGGTAAACTGAATTTTTGCAATACTTTGAACAAGTAATTCCATTCTACTCTGTCGAAGGCCTTCTCTGCGTCTAAAGCAACTGCTACTGCCGGTGCTTTATTTCCTTCTACTGCATGAATTAAGTTAATAAATTTACAAATATTGTCTGTTGTGCGTCTTTTTTTGATAAATCCAGTTTGGTCTAAATTTACCATTTTCGGTACCTGTTCTGCTAATCTGTTTGCTAATAGTTTAGCTATTATCTTATAATCTGTGTTTAGCAGAGATATTGGTCTATATGACGCTGGTGAGAGTGGATCTTTCCCTTGTTTTAGTATCATTGTAATTATTGCTGTTTTACATGAATCTGGTAAGTTTTGTGTCTCATCAATCTGGTTGATTACATCCAGGAGGGGCGGTATTATTAGGTCTTTAAATGTTTTGTAGAATTCTATTGGGAGTCCATCCTCTCCTGGTGTCTTATTATTTGGTAAATTTTTTATTATCTCTTGTATTTCTACTGTTCCAAATGGTTCTGTTAATTTATTTTGTTCCTCTATTTGTAGTTTTGGTAGTTCAATTTTAGTCAAAAATTCATCTATTTTCCCTTCTTTCCCTTCGTTTTCGGTTCGGTATAATTGTTCATAGAATTCTCTGAAGTTTTCCTTAATTTCTTTTGGATTATATGTAATTTGTTTGTCTTTTTTCCTTGTTGCCAATACCATTTTCTTAGTTTGCTCTGTCTTAAGCTGCCATGCTAAGAACCTGCTGGAGGAACTTTGCAGGTCAAGCAGCATCTGTGGGAGAATAAGGATGGTCGACGTTTTGGGCTGGAGCCCTTTCAAATGTGTCTCCAAGGAAACATATGTGATACTTGTTATTATAAATAGAAGCATGGAATTTATGTAATTCTCTATAAAATATGGGGCCCCACTCCCACTGCACTATTGTCTACCAATCTGGGTAATGCCTTTCAAAAATATCTTGGAGGGGATGCAGAAAAGATTCACTTGAATTATATCAGAGTTTAGAGCCTTTATAAAGATGAGATTTTTCATGCAATCTTTGATAAGGTGATGGAAACCGTTTCAGCAATAGTTTTGAAAAAGGAATTGGGTGCATTCTGAAAATTGAGAAATTTGCAGAGTTTAGGAATTGAAAATAAATGTTACTTTGATGATCTTTCAATATTCTTTAATGTTGCCTTATTTTATGATCTGATTTAACTGTTGGCAGCTCTGGCAATGTAACACTCATTCAATACTATGCAGAGATAGGCTCTCAAGCATTGGGTCTTAAAGAGTTACCAGTTGACCTTGAGAGACAAGGGAAATTATATCGTTAATGCAGTAGAAGTCCTAAAATCCGGTTTGCTCAGGAAACGTGTCGGTCAAGATTTTTGGATTTTCTGGATTCTTGGGCAGTACATCTGTGATGCATGCTTGTGCGTATTGCATGCACGAGTTGCATGCACACACATCATGCACGCACATCATGCATGGGCACGAAAGCTGAGAGTTTTCAAGAAGCCTGGATTCTCAGTTGATCCAAATTTCTGGATCCGTATTTTTGGACTTTTAAAGTGCCATTTCCTTTTATCACCAACAGCCGATCCCAACGTTTAATAATCAAAAGCTCCACCATTTTTCCCCAGAATAGATTGAATGATTGGAAAAAAAATTGGGAGTTACGTGAGGATGAGATGAAGTAAACTGAGAAAAGATTTGATTGGGACATTAACACTAGTACAAACTTACTGGGTAAAATAATCTGTTCCTGTGCTATAAAATCCCAAACTGTATGTACTATGGCAGATCCAGAGAATGTTAAATATTTCACAGGCAGGCCAATTTATTTTTAGCTTTCGTTTGATCTATTGCAAATGAGATCAGATCATCAGTTCCCAAATAATGGCAGTGGAATGGCATTTGAAAGGATCCATTGTCCATGAGGAAAAGCAGAACACAGGGCTATAGGCAGATGCTGCCAACTTCACTTAAGGACAGCGGTGCAGCCCCTGCACATGGTACGAGAGCCATGCCAATTAGCATTAAGTTAGCACAAGGCTTTCCAGAGTGCCTCCATCACGAATTTCTTCGAGAGTGGACTCTAGGAAGACACAGAGATTCCCATACATTCTGGACAAGAGTAACCAAGGAACTGGACTTTGAGATCCCAGCTTTAAGGCAAGTCCGAACACTGCAAATCTTGCATACAATTGTGAAGGATGTGCTAAAAATGAACTTGGAACAGGGCCAATCTCTTTGTCTGTTCTGTTTGTGTTGATTTTCCTTTTAGCCATGTCTCAACCTCAGTAACTGGGTTTTTTAACTAAATGTAGCAATCACATGCAGTACTGCTTGATTTTTAGAGACTGTTGACTTCTAACACCTTTGTCGCTAACTATCTGTGGCTGTGTAGAATCTAGACTTGCATGACTGAGTCCACGGCTCCTTGCACTTCACAGCATTGTCGTCACTTATCTCATTCCTTCACACTGCAATGGTTCCAGAGCACAAGGCTCCAGCACACATCCATCACTGAACGCAGGTTCCACTGTTGGTAGAAAAACGCAGGAGACTGCAGGTGCTGGAATCTGAAAGAACAACACAATCTGCTAAAGAAACTGAGCAGGTTGAGCAGCAGTAGTGGGAGAGGAAGAATGTAACGGAGTTGGGGGTGGTGCATGGGTTGGACCAGAATTTATTTTATGATACACACTACAGAAGAAACTGGCTTCAGTGATACATTTTTCAATGGCATGGTAGTGTAGAGAGACTATAATTTAACAGACATAAACATGAATAACCAAGCATGAACAGAATTGAGCAGGATAAGTTGACTCTGTCATTACAAATATTCCTTTCAAGCTGGACATAGGGGCAAAGGTCAATTTGATTTGTAAGCACAACATCAGAGCAATAAAGATAAAACCATACATCCATGCAAATCCTGAACAGCTCAAAGCCTACATTGGACAGATCATCAACATGAAACATGTAAACATCCCCTGAGGTTAACAGTCATCCCAAATAGACATGAATCATTGTTGGTGACAAAGCATGTGAAAACTTAAGCCTAGTCAAGACGACGTACCACATTAACAGTGACATTGCACAGAACCGCGTAGAAGAAATACTGGATCAATTTCCAGACATCTTCGAGGGGTTTGGAGTTCTATCATTCACCTATAAGGTACAATTAAAAGTGGATGCACAGCCAGTCGTGCATGCCCTGAGGCAGGTTCTTTTTAAAAGAAAAGCTCATGCAGTTACTCAACTGAGTGACTGCACCAGGGGTCAACAGACTTGAATGCCAATATAAAAAGAGAACAATATCAGATTTTAACCGGGGATGAAATTACAAGTGAAATGGCAGGTGCAAAGTTTTTTTTAACCAAATTGGATGCATCCCAGGACTTCTGGCAAATAAAACTGCATGAAGATAGCACAAAATACTGAACATTTTGTACACCGTTTGGCCGATGCTCCTGTCTGAGGATGCCTTTTGGAATTTCCTCAGCTCCAGACGTGTTCCACGGGACAATGGAGCACATTATAAAAGACATAAATGGGGTACATGGATGACATGATCCTATGGGATCTACACAGGAGCAACACAATGAGAGGCTCATCCAACTGCTACAACACATCGTGAAACATGGAATAAAGTTAAACAGAAAAATGTCAGTTTGCTGTGAAGGAAATCACCTTTCTAGGAGATAAACAGTCAGAGGCAGGTGTGGAGACAGACAAGAGCAAGGTGAAAGCAACACTAGAGATGCCCAAAGCTACTGACAAAAAAGGCATATTGAGAGTGCTGGGAATGATCAATTTCATTGGTAAATTCAAACCAAACTTGTTGTCCAAAACTATGTACGTGAGGAAGTTGTTACAAGACAAACGTGAATTCAAGTGGACAGACAACCACGAGGAAGAATGGGGACGATGGAAGACCATTCTAACCAAAAGTACTGGCTCTGAAAGGTCTTCCATCGTCCCTATTCTTTGACATATCCACAAGGACGAAAATATCTACGGATGCTTCAAAAGATGGAATAGGTGCCAAACTACTTCAGGCTGTGGGAGAAGATTGGAGGCCAGTTGCATAAGCATCAAGGAAGATGAAAACATCTGAATGTCGATAAGCACAGATCAAGAAAGAGTGTCTGGGTCTGGTCTATGGACTTGAGAAATTTCACTGTTATGTGTGTGGTCGACCAATATTTGTAGCAGAGACAGAGCACAAGCCATTAATAACCATAATCAAGAAAAATCTCAGTGAAATGTCACTGACGATGAGGCTACAACGTTATGACTTTGAATTGGTGGACACACCAGGGAAAATTATTATGTTAGTTGATGCATTATCCAGGGCAACAATGCAGAGTGAAGCACGCAATGAGAGTTCCACAGAGACAACTGTGAATCTCCAAGTGAATCTGATCACTGAATCACTTCCTGTATCTGACATGAAATCCAAGCAGATCACAGCTGAAACAGAAAAGTACACAGTTCTGCAGAAGGTCATCAAGAATCTGAATGAAGGATGGTCTTGAGCTGAATATTAGCCATACTACAGCATCAGACAAAACAGACTTATCATTCCTCAATCACTGTGACAAGAGATGCTGAAAAGGGTGCATAAGGGATACGTGGAATGGAAAAATGCAAGAGGAAGGCCAGAACTACTGTTTATTGGCAGGGATAAATGCTGGTATTGACAAGATGGTTTCCAGCTGTGAGACCTGTTTGAAACATCGTGCAAAGCAGCCAAAGGATCCCATGATAATAACTGATATTCCAGCAGAACCATGGCAGAAAGTTAGGTCTAATCATTTCTACATGGATGGAAAGAATTACTTGCTGGTTATTGATTATTTATTGAACTACCTGGAGATGATGCTGCTTGTGTGATCAAATATATGACATCAATCTTTGCAAGACAAGGCATTCCTCAAATTGTCTGCAGTGACAATGGAGAATTACAGAACTTTGCAGAAGAGTATGATTTTCGACATGTGACTTTGAGTCACATGCATCCACAGTCAAACGATAAAGCAAAGAAAGAGTTCACATAGTTAAACAGCTGCTCAAGAAAGCACTAGACAGTGGCTCAGATTCGTACTTAGCTCTATTGAGTTACAGAGCTTTGCTACTTGCACATGGCATGTCACCCGCTGAGCTTCTGATGGGACGTAGACTATACACCACACTTCCCTACTCTGCAGATCCAAACAAGAACAGAGGTGAAAGATGCTGAATGGAAACAAAGCTTCTGCAATAAAGACAAAAAGCAAACTATGACAAGTCAGCAAGAAGCTTGGGGCCACTGACACAACGTGACTCTGTAAGACTCTGAGATTCCAACACTGGGGACAAAAAGTCTACTGTTCTAGAGGAAGTAAATCAAAGATCCTACATTCTCAGAACAGAGGAAGGTCAAATACTGAGAAGAAGCCTTCTGAAAATGCAAGAGACACTACAGGAACAGACAAATGCAGAAGATCCAGCCTGCACAGCAACAGAGGAAACACTACCAGTGCCAGACAGTAGTGGACCAGCAGGGCCGACACAAGGCCCTGTGTGAAGAAGATCCACGTGAGTTGTCAAAGCACCTGACAGACTGAATCTCTAAAAGAAAAAGAACTGCACACTTAAAAAGTATGTGCTGTTGATGTTGTGTTTATGTTTGTGTTGAAGTTTAAATTGAAATGAATACTGTATTAGTGGGTCAGGTTGTTAGATTAAACATCTCCAGGAAAGGGGGTGTACTGATAGAATGCAAGTGCTAATCCTGACCACTAGGGGAGTCAGAACCTGAGCTGTGGTAGCTTGGCAATTCAAGGTCCTGAGTCAGTTATTTAGTTAATAAAGTATGGTTGTTTTAAAATAACCCAAATTTCTTTATTACAGTAAAAGAAACATCACAATATCTTTTGCATATTTATGTAATTATTAATTATGTGTGTATATGTGTAAACTGGTTGTATATGTACAGTATGATGGGCGGTATGGTTAGCTTAGCGGATAGTGCAATGCTATTACAGCACCAGTGACCTGGGTTCAAATCTGTCTGTAAGGAGTTTATACGCTCTCCCAGTGTCTGCATGGGTTTCCTCCTACCTTTCAAAATGTACAGGGCCTGGAGATTACTTAGGGTATTTGGGTGGCATGGGCTAGAAGGGCCTGTTACCATGCTGTACATCTAAAAAAAATCTTGAACTTGAGAACTTGAATTCCATTATGCCCACTGACTGAAATAAAAGGTGCATGTTTCCACTTCTTTCAATGGTGAATAAGCGACCTTTTTAATTTTAATTGTGCTCAAGCCAATATGTGCAAGATTGAAATTGAAAAATACAGTATACGCCATGCTCATTGTGAAAACATCTCAATGAATTGGGTGAGTGGGAGTGACCTACAGCAGTGGTCAAGAGTTAAAGGAAGATTTGCACTTCCAATGCATAGTCCACAACCCTGTTATTTGCTGCATAGCCGATGAAGTAATTTTACAGTACAGCCAGATTGTGCGGAGGTTCAACAAGCAGCTATGTGAAAATGATGATATCAATTTTAACTGAATTGAATTTATTGTCACGTATACCAAGATATAGTGGAAAACTTTGCTTTACATGCTATTCAAGCAAGTCAACCCATGAACGAGTTCAACTTGTCATGCAATAATAAAACAAATGGTAGGGTTTAGAGTTGCAGTAAGTCAAAGAGGGCTACAAAATGAATTGCAGGGTGCAAGGGGATCATCTTTTACCAATGAGGGGCTGATAAGAACTGGAAAGAAACCATCCTTGAATCTGGATGTTCGTGTTTTCAAGCTCATGTATCTTCTGCCCAACAAAAGTTAGCAGGGGGAGGGGGGGTGGAAGAAGAGGGTATGAGTGGACTGAGATGGATTGATTAGCACGTTGGCAGTTTTCCTGAGATGGTAGGAGTTATGAATGGAGGGGAGGACAGGGTCAACGGAGAGGAGGTCCTGTTGGTGCAGTCTACAATACATGCTGCAGATGGTAGTGGGTGATAGTGGAGGAGACAAATGTATGTAATACTAGGGATTGTAATTCATGGAAAGGCTACCAAGAGCTGAGACATTCAATGCAAGATTCCTTGCTTTGAATCTTATCGCCAACATGCTAATGTGGATGGCCCAGTTATATTTCTAGCTGAAGTTGTGAATATTGGACAACCCAGTGATGGTAATGCCATTGTAGATCAGCACTAGGTGGTTAGACGGTCTGTTGTCAGCAATGGTCATTTACCTAGCACTTTTGTAGCTGAATGTTAATTGTTACTTATGATGGATGACCAGGTAATATTTTGTTTGGTGTAAGTTTGAGATAGTTCCATTTGGCTCTGTATTCTTGGACTTGCTATTTTGCTGATGTGAGCTGTTTATTTTCTGAGATAAACGCAATCTGCAGGAAGAACTCAGCAGCTTGAGCAACATCAGTGGGAAAAAATAGAATTGTCGTTGTTTCAGACCATCTCCCGTCATCGAGCTTGGAAGTGAAGAGAGAGAGAGAGGTCAGTGCAATGAGGACAGAGTGGAAGGACCAGGACAGGAGCATGTGGGATTGGTGAATCAGGAAGAAGTGAAGCCCGATGGACAGAAGCAGAAGGTTGGCTGAGGCCAGTCAGAGGGAAAGATCAAGCAGATAACTCACCACCAAAGCCAAATGAGGATTAGCTCCCAACAATGGCCACATCCCTTAAATCTGTTGTTCAAAACATTTGGTCTCAATGAACATCTAGACCTGTAGTGTAACTGGCAAGAAGCTGTTGAATTGAGAGCAACAAGGAATTCAGAATCAGGATTTATTGTCAAGAACAAGTCATGAAATTCGCTGTTATGCGGCAGCATCATAGAGCAAACATACATATTATAACCATCTTACAACATTATTATAAAAAAAATAATAGTGTCTCTGATTCATTGATCATTCAGGAATCTGATACCTCTGAGTGCTCGATTTTAGGCTATTGTACCTTTTTCCCGATGGTAGTAGAGTGAAGAGGGCATGGCCTGGGTGGTGGTGGTGGTGGTGGTGGGGGGGGGGGGGGGGTTCTTTGAGGATAGAGAAGTTCTCAAGAAGCTCAGGACCCAGGGCTTCATTAATAGGGGGACTGAGTTCAGGAGTTTAGAGGTCAGGTTGCAACTCTACAAATCTCTGGTGAGACCACGCATGGAATATTGTGTTCATTATTGGAAAGACTTGGAAGCCATGGAGAGGGTGCAGAGGAGATTTATCAAGATTGGGAAACGAGTCTTATGAGGGTAGTTTAGAACTGGGACTTTTCTCTTTGGCGTGTAGAGGTCTACAACAGTGGTTCTCAACCTTTTTCTTTCCACTCACATACCACTTTAAGTATTCCCTATGCCATTGGTGGTCTGTGATTAGTAAAGGATTGCTTAAGGTGGTATGTGGTGGAAAGAAAAAGTTTGAAAACCATTGTTCTAATCGAACCTTATTAACTTATGTGCACGGTTTCATAACTCCACAGGAAATGGGCTAATGACAATTTTTCTCAAGCAAAATATTTCAGTAACAATTGGGTCTAGAGCAGTGATTCTCAACTTCCCTTCCTACTCACACATCACCTTAAGCAATCCCTTACTAATCACAGAGCACCAATGACATAGGGATTACTTAAATTAGTATGTGAATGGAAAGAAAAAGGTTGAGAACCACTGGTCTACAAGATTACGGGAGGCATCGATGGAGTGGACGGCCAGGGTCTGATTCCCAGCGCAGGAATGGCAAACACCAGGTGACATCTGTACAAAGTTAGGGGAGGTAGGTTTAGGGGAGATATCAGGAGTAAGTTTCTTACACAAAGAATGCCTGGGGTGGTGGTGGAGGCTGAAACATTAGGGGCATTTAAGAGACTCTAGACAGGTGTATGGATGAAGGGAAAATAGAGGGTTATGGGATAGGGAGGGTTTAGTACTTTTTTGGGGATATATGGGTCAGCACAACACAGAGGACTGAAGGGCCTGTAGTATGGTATAATGCTCTATGTTCTATATGTTTCAGCTTGTCAGTCTGGTTTCACTCCCAAAGAGTTGAATATCACTGCTGTAAATAAATAAATAAGAGTTGAAAATAAATTTGTCTTACTGGCAGCAGTCAAAGTGAAGATTTTGACACAAAAATGAATGCACATTTATTTTAATATCAAAATAAATATTTAAGTAATTCTACTTATTTACCTTATATTGGCTGCTCCAATAATTGGGATTGAAATATTTATTGGCAGGTTCTATAATGTCTTGGTAGTAATCAATATTCTGCTCATTGGATGGGCTTTTGATATAAAGTTAAATAACCCCAACCAACCAATTTTCCGCTGCAACCGTGTCTGCCTGTCCCGCATCGGACTTGTCAGCCACAAACGAGCCTGCAGCTGACGTGGACATTTACCCCCTCCATAAATCTTCGTCCGCGAAGCCAAGCCAAAGAAAAGAAAGAAAGAAATAATTGTAAGAGACAATTCAGTTGAGGGATCGAGATATTTCATTAACATTGAAAATGAACGTAAAAGGGTAATTGTGGGCACTAACGACTCAATAAGTTGAAATTGCTTGCCTGGTTACTCTGGCAGCATCTAAGGAATGTATGAACTCCACCATCAAAAAGGACAAAGAGAACAGACAAATGGGACTCCAATGAATCTGGAATTCACTGGTCTCCTGTGTTTATTTGCCACAATCAAAGCTGAATCTTGGGAAAAATTGTTAGAATGACTGAAAGGGCAAAATTGAAGGGAAGAACTAGAAGCAGAAGATCGGCGCCCTGGTGAGTCACAAGGGAGCATGCGAACTACAGCCCCATCAGTGGGAAGGGGCTGGGAGAACTGACGACTGCCAAGGGAAGTGCGGCGCACATTATATGATGAGCCAGGTGCCAAACCATTGGGGTTTCTAAATAAGTGCACAGCAGGTTATCTGGAATGCCAGGCTGGAGACAGGCCCATTTCAGGACACATGTCTGCAGTACTACAGCCAGGATGTTGTCTAGCCCCAATGTTTTGGAGTATCCAACTATTTGATATCATGTGGACTGAATCAGATTGGCTGAACTCCTGAATGGTCGAAATGTCAGGAGGTGGCCAAAAGGCACTTAGACCAGGAGAGCAGAATTTGGCCCATCGACCCTGCTCCACCATTCAAATGCTTCCTCTTGATCCCTTCTCACTCAGACTGGACATAGATGTGAATGTTTCAGCCCCACCTTCAGCACAACTGAGCTCAGCCTCCCCATCGCTGAAGATGAAATATTCTTGGAATCTCCTCCTTCTGTATCTCCAATCACCGTTCACAACCAGGCATAACTGGAACAGATCCATTGGTTGTGAGATCACAGTGGCGCTGCAGGTTCGTTCCAGTGACCCAGTTCAATTTTGACTGTTGTAGCCTATGTGAAGTGTGCACACACTACCTGTGGCCTTGTGAGTTTCCTCCAGTTCTTCTTGATTTCCTCCCACATGTTGATTTTTACATGACAACAAATTTTCGTTCATCCAATGTCCTTAAGATGTTGTGATTCCAGACTGACAGATCTTATGCATTATTTTATTCAGGAATAGCTGCTACCCCTCTATCATCAGAGTCCTCAACAACAAACTCAAGGACTCTTGCTTTTGCACTTTATTAATTTTTTCTCTCTCTGTATTGCACAGTTTGTTTACATTTCATTATTTGTTTACATGTGTACGTTGTATACAGTTTTTTCTGCACCACCCTTAGGTAAAAAAATCTCAGCGTTAAGAAGGCAAGAACTGTTATGTCTCTGGAGTCACTTGGGAGGCTTCTTAAATCACTTAGAGATGTAGGGTTCAAATAACAGAAGAGACTTTACTTACTGATGTCTTCCACCATCTCAGGAAACTGTTCACACACACACACATATGCACCCCATTGTGGTGCACTACAGTTACTACAGTGAGAAGGGTATATTCTTTCATGGTTACAAAATAGTTCACATTATCCTGACTATAACATCCCTCCTTCTAAAGATAAAGAAAAATTTAGTGTTCTTTATTGCTTTCTTTCCAGTGCATCATAAATAATTGAACTTAAACACTAATTTATTTAAATAGTTCTTATCGATATCACACTGGCGACAGTATGTTGCTTTGCCATCTTGTGGAATTGTCTGCAACCGTTGGGCTCTGTGTTGCTGGTACACCTGTAAGTGATGGAACTCATTGTGCTTCACCTGACAACTGCTGTGTTGATGTTTTGGTATTAGTGGTTAGATTGGTGTTGCAAGTCTTGCTGGTATTAAAGCTTTCTGCTTCATCATATCTTGTGTCGGCCGGATGTGAATTCTGTTCCTCCTCAGCTGATTGCCAGAGTCTGTCTCAACAATGTATGATCTTGGTGTCTCAGCTTCTTTGATGACCTTTGCTGGGGTCCATGTTTTCAACATCGGCTCTTGAATATGCACATGGTGCCCTCTGAAGAGTTCTGGCAATGTTTGTGCATGTTTGTTGTAATGCTGGCATCCTTCTTCTTGCGTGTCAGCCAGTCTTCTTCTGGTTTTCTCCTGGTCTTCTGGAGGGTTTATTTTGCTTAGCAGAGTTGTTTTAAATCTCCTTCCATTTAGAAGTTCTGCCAGGGACTTCATGTCAGCCCTTAAAGGTGTTGCTCGTAGTGATAGAAGAGCGAGGGATGGGTCTTCTTTTGTTTTGCGACACTTTAACTAATGTGGATTTCACAGTTTGCACTTTTCTTTCAATGAACCCCTGATCTTTGGGGTAGTATGGGGATGAGGTAGTGATAACAAACCCATACTCTGCAGTTCAGCTTTCTGAATTCTTGTGACGTGATCTGTGTTCCATTGTCACATATTACTTGCTCGGGTATTCTTTGTTCAGCAAGGAGCGCTCTCATTTCTGAGGTGATAGTTGATGCTCTCAGGTCTTTAACCCTTTTGATAAATGGAAACATAGAGTAGTAACAGGCTATTATTAAATACCACTCGCGATTCTTCGTGAACAAGTCTGCTCCCACTGTATGCCATGATCTGGCAGGTACTTCTGTGGAAATAATTTCCACTTTTTCTGTGTGTCTCTGTTGATCCTTTTGGATAATCTTTTTCATCTGGATCTCATAATTGACAAAGATCAATTGCAACTCCCAGCAGCTATCCAGACCTAGAATTTCTGGTCTGTCTGTGTCTACCAAGTAGAACGTACAGTGGATGTTCTTTCCCTTATGACAGCCATTGATCTTAGCTCTCCTTAGCTGCTTGATCATGGGTCAGCATAGGCCATTAATGTGACATTTGCAGTTTCCAATGCCCCATGTTTTGGATACCCTTTCATTATGCTCTGGGAACATCTAGCAATAGAGTCTGAGTGGAAGGAGGGAAGTATTGGAATCCTCATTGTTGTTCCCTTTTATGTGGTGGATCCTCTTCTTGTCCTTTTTCTTCACTGGTATTTCTGTTTTCTTCATACCAAACTTGCACATCTTCACCCAGTGGTTTGCTTTACCACAGGCTCTACATTCAGAACTGTATTCAGGGCGTTTGTTTTGGTCATCTAAGGGATGATGTCTGCCGCACTTCCTGCAGGTCTTGGGCAGGGGGGGGGAGGGGTTTGCACTTTTCTGATTGAAGGCTCTGGCTGAGCCAGCATCAAGCTATCCTTCCCTATAAGAGACTTCTGCACTTCGGGATGGGCACTCAACTAATCTTTCCTCTATATCCTTAAATCTGCATTTTGCAGCAACAATTTTTAGTCTAGTGAGGAAGTTATCAACAGTTTCATCAGCCTCCTTCATAAAACCTTGAAATTCATAGTGTTTAATTCTATGATTAGACTTGGGTTCAAGGTGAGAAGCAAACTTTGCAAATATCTGCTCGGGATCATTTTTCTCCACCTCTGTAAACTCTCAGCTATTAAATAAGTCAAGACCTCACTCCCCTGTCCAGAGAAGTATATAACTGACCTTCTCCTCTGCTGTTGCATTTTTAAAATAGCTTTTAAATGCTAAATTGCACTTCTGAAACTTTTTAAATGATTCAACAATATCTTCAGCCTCCCGGTCCATTTATTTCCAATAATGTTTTTTCTCTTCTTCCCCTTTGTATTTCAGTGATTTACAATCAATTGTATAGCTTTATTCTTGTTCTCTTATACCGCTGCCACCATGTTATGTCTCTGTGTTACTTGGGAGGCTTCTTAAATAGCTTAGAGATGCAAGATTCAAATAACCACTGATGTTTTCCACCATCTAAGGAAACTGTTCACACACTCACATATACATACGCCAAATAGTGGTGCACTATAGTTACTACAGTGAAAAGGTTATATTCTTACGTGGTTGCAAAATAGTTCACATTATCCTGGCTATATAATAAGAACATGAGAAATAGGGCCCATCAAGCCTGCTTCGCCATTCAATGAGATCATGGCTGATCTGATCATAGGTTCATTGTATTCCATCTGGGCAGCCTCCAACTAGATGGTATCAACATTGACCTCTCTGGCCTCCATCAGACCCTCTTCCCTCCATCCTGCCCCATGTCTCCTCTCCTCTAGCTCTCTCTCTTCCCTTTTCTCTTAATTTCCCCCCCCCCCACCTCATAGAGCGAAAATCAAGTCCCACCTGTCCCCACACCTGCCCTCACATCACATCCAGTCAACACCCCATGTCTGCAGTCTGCACTCCTCCCCCTTCCATTCTTCCACCCTTTCCCCAGCCTTTGAATAAAGACGCTCATCTCTCCTTCCTCTACACATACCTTGAAGAAGGACTCAAGCCCTTCCCATGGATGTTGTGAGACCCAATGAATTCTTCCAGCATCTCTGTTTTTAAAGCATACATCACACCTTAGGTCAGTTCCTTTCTGCCACAGGGTTGTTCATTTAGTCATAGAATATTACAGCACAGCAACAGACCACTTCGGCCCTTCTAGTCTGTGCCGAACCCAGTGCATAGCCCTTCATACCTCTCCCATCCATGTACCTGTCCAAATTCCTCTAAAATGTTAAAATTGAGCCTGCATTCATTACTTCAGCTGGCAACTTGTTCCATACTCTCAGTGTGAAGTTTCCCCCCCCTCATGTTCCCCCTAAACTTTTCTCTCTTTCACTCTTAATCTATGTACTCTGGTTTGTATCTCACCTATCCTCAATGGAAAAAAGTCTATCTACATTTACTCTGTCTATCTCCCCATCATAATTTTAAATGCCTCTATCAAATCTTCCCTCATTCTTTTCTATGCTCCAGGGAATAAATTCTGACCTGTTTAACCTTTCAGGCGGACAGTGCAGTGCTTTCAGGGCTGCCACCTGAATGACAATTCCAAAGCTCTGCATCCGCATCTGCAGGTGCATTCTTGGCAGAGAATGCACCTGAAAGCGGCTACTGAGACAAAGAGGAGGCTCTTCAGCCCCCTCAGTATGCACTGACCACCCATTTTTATGCTAATCTATTCTCACTCACACACCATACTCTCCTATCCACTGGTCACACTGGGAGTAATATGCAGCCATCAAAATGAAGTAAAATTCCAATAATCCAGCATACAATGGTTCAAAGGTTTTGCACCTGTGCTCATTCATGAGTTTGGAGTGTGAGCTGGGCATCATGGTCCAGACTGTGGGTCCGTGTCAGGGTTGGGGTCCAGAACATAAGCAATCAGGAATATAGGCAGGTTTGCAACTGGAGCTGGGATCCAATGCCCGTGCCTCTTTCCTTCTCCCTTTAAACTCACAGGATTCACTGGAAGATTTATTGTTCAACCACATAACATGTACAAGTGTTGTTTGGATACTAATAAGAATACCAGTCAATAGATTTCAAATTTAATGTCAGTACAAACATGAAAAATTGGCTGAAAAATGGCAGATGGAATTTAATGCAGACAGGTGTGAGCAGGAATATCAAGAGGACTCCATTTCCTCATTAACAAATCACCTTTAAAAAAAAAATGATACCCTAATCAAATTTATCTTTGCTCTGCCTAAATTCAACTGTTTGAATACATGCTTCTGGTAAAACCTTTTCTATTTTGTTTTTCAATACTAGACAATTTGCAATAACATGACCAGGTCTTTTACAAAAATGACATATAAATCCAGAAGTTCTGTCCTTTATAACCTTCTCTCCAGACTTAATTTCAGGCTTACTATCCTGCTCCACATTAATCCCCTGAACAGGTTTATTACTCTGTTCCACATTAACTTTTTGAAAATGTCTCCCATTTTGAGATGTATTTTTATGAATTAAAGCAAACTGATCTGTGAATCTAGCTGCATCCTGCCACATAGCCAAATCTTTCTCATCCAGGTATAATTTAATCTCCTTCGGAACACACCTTTTAATTTCTTAATCAAAATCAATTCTCTCAATCTTTTAAAATCATTATTTATTCCTTTGGAAGTGCACCAACGGTCAAACCATACAGATTTTTTCAAAGCAAAATCCATATAAGATTGATTCCATGTTTTTATCAAACTTCAGGAACCAACTCATAAGCTTTCAAAACAGCTTCTTTAACTATAATCATAATTAGCCACTTGTGCAGTCAAGCTAGAGTATGCAATTTGTGCTTTTCCTTTTAATACACTTTAAAGCATCAAAGTCCATTTTTCTTTTGGCTATTTTGAGCTCTCAGCAACCTTTTCAAAAAACTGAAAATAGGTATCTATATCTCTCTCATTAAAAGGAGGCACTAGATTTACCTCTTTACTAGGCAAAAACCTCTCCCCAGGAGTTACATCCTCAGCTCTCTTTCCTTCCTCCCTATCAATTTTCATTCTCTCTGGCTCCTGTCCACTGTAGCTGTACTCCTGCCCACTGACATGATGTCATTTGAAGCACGATGAAGGAGAAGCAGTGAGAATACAGGATTATGGCAGACCCGGAGCAGGCAAGAGAAATACTGATGATGGTTTCGCCCTTTCTCACTGTGTTTCCAAATTCGCGCCAAGCATCACTGCGACGTCATCAGCCCGCCCCTTAGCAGCCGCTTTCAGGTGGCTGCATTCATGTGCCTAGGGGGACTTCAGTGCTCCGGCAATTATCCCTCCCAGAGGAGGGTTAGAAAGTGTGCCTCGAAGGCACCTCTTGCTCTTTCAGGTGGGCACCGCGAGAGCCGCATCAGGGTAGAATATGTGACTTTAAATTGGGATATTCTGGCCATCTGAAAGAGCCATATGACTTTAATTGATTAATGCTTTGCCTTTGGAAAGCTGGTACTGAAAAATCATTAACTGGCAGCTTGAGTGGAGAAAGTTTGAGGCAAACCAGACGAGCACCATGACACGTACCAATGCATGCTTTTGTGTGATTTAGTGATGTTATCGTGTACAATTCTAATGACAATATAAACATTGCAACACCAAGAGTGGGGGAATGATTCCATGATTCTATCTTCTCATTCAGGAGGTGATGGCACTGACAGGTTTATAACTGCAAGTCCATATTGATTTGGAGGGGGAGGTGATGGAAGGAGAAGACATTTGTTGGTGAAGCTCTGAAGCTACAAATTTTTGCATAAGGATTGGACATTCCACTGAGCTGAAGTGGAGAGATGAGGGGTTAAATGATATAGTGAGCTATGTCAAAGGCTGGAAAGTCACAGAGAATGCCAAAAATTCCAGGATGCTGGCTCGGGTTTTCCATTGCCGCTTCTATTATTATTCATTTTGTTACAAAGACATTTTATACTGCAATGTGTTATTAATATCTGGAAGAGAGACTGACAGTTGATTACGTATATAGAGCTACAAATGATTGAGTAGCAAGATCAAAGAATATATGATTCATGTGTTACAGAGTTCTGTGTTGTGTATTGTCCTACGTGTTGTGTGGTTTTATGTTAAAAAGTGACAGTTTGCCTTAGAGTGTCGAGGTGAAGGTGGACTGCTGAGAGAGTGGGAGATGGACTGAGCATGTGCAGAAAATGATCTAAAAATTTCTGGACTTGGACGATAAACCACCACTGGGGGTGCTGTGGAGTGGAAGAAGGCCCAGAGCATGAGTCATGGTCTGGAGGACAGTTTAGAATGTTGGGATTTCAAAAAGGGATGAACATTCCGAAGGCAGCCAGAAGGATCCGGACCAAGCCAGTGGTTCCTCTCTCTGCAAGCAACACAAGAAGACGACTTCAAATTTTGTGCTCTCTCTCTCTCTCTCTCTCTCTCTCTCTCTCTTTTGGCTTCTGTCTCTCTTTCTCTCTCTCTCTCTCTTTTGGCTTCAGTTTACCAAACAAACTGAATTTTGTTTATGATCTTTGCTTTGGTTGAGATCGAAGTTTTGTGAGTCTTGTGTATTTTGTGTTTGTTTTGTGTCTAAGTTTTTCTGTGGGCTGGTTGGAAATATAACAGACTTTAATTACATATGTTATATTTAGGCTGGGGAATTGATTAGTTTTACACTGTTATAGAGATTTACATAGTAACTAATGAGCATTGTTAAAAAAAGGGGGGAATTTTTGAATTAAAGTTTGAAGGTGAATTTTTGTTAATAAAGTAATTGTTCATCTTTACCCCTGTGTGATTTGCCTTCTTTGTGGTTGCTGGTTTGATCTTTTAGCACATGGGATGAAGAAAATTTAGGTTGAATGAATAAAGTAAATGGTTCTACTTTTACCTTCCTTCTCTGGTGCCTCATTCAGGCAAGTGACAAAGATGGCATCACCGAGGACGGGGAATTAATTGAGAAGTTGGACATCATCGTGTCTTCCACAAGCGAGGAGCCTCTCTTCACAGCTGAGCAGGTAGATCTTCAAAGTCAGTTAAAAATGCATGCACATCTGCGGAAATAAAATGAAAGAGAAACCGAGAGTTAGCATCACTTTCATGAGAGACCATTCTCATCAAAACCAATTTCAAGTTCAATAGTGCCACCAGATATCCTGACTTAATGTTGCCAAGTAACTACATCACTCATTGCAATGTGCCCCTCCGTGCTGAAAATAGAGAGTAAATCACCATAAGTTGATGTTTCATTCTGCCATCTATCTGAGTCGGTGGCATTGTTGGTGACATATGCAACTCAGCTCATAATACAAGGGCCTGGACAAATTATCCCGAGGTATTTTGAATCTCACCACACCATGTGAACATCTAAACTCAACTAATTAAATAATTTATAATTGCAGGAGAAGTCCGGGTGATGAGAAAACTTGTGAATTATTGTAAAGGCCAAAGTGGTTGCTCAATATTCAGAAGAGAAGAGAATTGGCTGCTCTTCCTTGCCCTGACTACATAACCTATGTAACATTAGCTGATATGGCCTCACAAGCCTCTAAGTTCAACAAATTAGGGGTGGATTAAAATGCTGAGCTTGATAGCAGTGAATAAATAATTTATAATTTAGCCAAAGCCTCGCAAAACATCTAAAAGCTGGGCACGGGACAGAGATATCTAATTCGATTCTGCTGAGAGACCATTGTTCATATTGTTGGTTTTTCTGAGATGCTGGTTTTGGTAAAGATAAAGGTTCCATTATTGTCACATAAAACTGCATTTAACTTGTCTACCATAAGGAAGACAGAGAGTCACTACTTTGTCCAATGCCCCTCACAAAAATGAGGCCCTAGCTAGGAACAAACTTGTGACCCTTGGTTTACAAGACCAGTCCTCTAACCACTAAGCTGTTGGAGCCTCTGGGGCTGGCGACGCAATGGAAGAACTTGAAACTATAAACTAAGAAGTAGAAACCATTTTTATGCAAGCTGGCATGAACGAATGGGAACTGGTATTTAGTGGGCTAAGAGGGAAACTGTGGTTCACAGAGCCCTAATGAGATGAAGGACAGCACCGTTGGCAAAGCGTTTAGTGCAACGCCATTACAGCACCAGCAATCAGGGCTGGGCTTCGAATCCTGAGCTGTTTGTAAGGAGTTTGAACCTTCACCTCTTGTCTGCGTGGGCATCCTCCAGGGGCTCTGGTTTCCTACCATCGTTCAAAACCTATTGGGGGTCTTTCCTCCAGTGGTCTATCCCCTTCCCTCTTCAGTCACAGAGCCACCCGCCCCCCCACCCCCCTCCTGTTTGTTTGCACTCTCCCTTCCTTATCCACCTATTTCCTCCTGCCTGGGGGACTGCAGCACAGCACCCCCCACACCTCCCCCCCATCATTTTGTTCAGGCATCTGCTGATATTTTGCTCATACCCTTACCCAAAACGTTGGTTATGTACTATATAAAGTACACTATTTTGACCTGCTGAGTTTCTCCAGCATTGTGCTTTCCCTTCAATCACGGGTGTCTGCAGACTTCTTCTCAATACATCTATTCATTAACCCTGCATAAGATCACAGAGTTCTTTGGAGATGGGGTTGGGGATGACCATTGAAAAGAATCAAAGGTAACAGAGCGCGTGGACTTAGCATCTTCTGATCTTCCAACAGGTAATTGAGGAGATTGAAGAAATGATGCAGAATTCTCCTGACCCAGAGGTTGAGGAGACTCCAGCACAGTCTGACAAGCTCTCTGTTCTCTCACTGGAGATACAAGTATTGAAACCGTCCAGCAGCAGTAACAATAACATTCTGGCAGAAGGTAAGGTATCGTGAAGTTGATGTCACATGGGATCTGGAAGTTTGCTTGCATCAGTTTTAAAAAAAATTTAGACATAGAGCACTGTAACAGGCCATTTTGGCCCACGAGTCATTGCCACCCACTTTACACCCAATTAACCCATACTTGGTACATTTTGGATGATGGGAGGAAACTGGAGCCCCCATGGAAAATGTACAAACTCCTTGCAGACAGCGCGGGATTTGAACCCTGGTCCCAATCGCTGGCACTGCGGTTGTTTGAAAATTGTCCAGTTTGATGGATTAAGAGTAGCCCAGATGTTCATAACTCACAATTCCAGGTTCCTTTTAAATTACACCTAAAAGTAAATTGCATCCAATTTGGGGCCATATGCAAATTAGAAGAACAGTGTCTCAATATTCTGTCTCAATCATCTCCAACCATCCAGGTGGTCTTCAGGCTGTCCCTCTGCTGAAAAAGGGTGTTTGTAATGACAAGCCACTGTTCTGCGCAGAGCTCCAACAGGAGGCGCCCGTTGTCGTCGCACTTGCCGACACCATGCTTGCCCAGGATTCCTGGCCAGGTTTCTGAGTCTTTGCCGACGCGAGCGTTGAAGTCGCCAAGGATGACAACCTTGTCGGCTGTAGGGGTGCGTTGAATGAGGTTGCGCAGATCAGTGTAGAACTTGTCCTTTTCTGCTGGTTCCGCCTGGAGGGTTGGAGCATAGACACTGATGAGGGTGATGCGACACATGTTTTGAAGGGGGAGTCGCATGGACATGATCCGGTCCGAGTGGCCTGTCGGGAGGTTTACGAGTTTGGAGGCAATGGAGTTCTTGACCATGAAGCCTACACCAGATAGGCGTTGTTCATCCATAGGCTTGCCAGACCAGTAGAGTGTGCAGCCCACGCCGTGTTCTTGGAGGCTGCCTATATCTGCAAGGTGGACTTCACTGAGAGCGGCTATGTCGATGTCAAGTCTGAGGAGTTCATGTGCGATGAGGGCAGACCAACATTCAGGTCGGCGTCTGTCAGCCTTGTCTAGCATGGTTCTGATGTTCCAGCATGCTAGCTTGAGTTTGTGAGCATCCTTTGAGGGGGAGGACGTGGACATGTCCTCGGGCCTGCGCAAAGGAGCTTTTAGGTGGAGTGCAGTGTGCACAGTACTGGCCCCACCCTTTACACCCATGGTTCGTGTGCCGTGGCCAAGCAAGCTGGGAGCGAGGTCCTTGGGTCGTAAGTTTTATATCGGAGTGGCCTTCTCCTATGCAGGTTTCTTACCCGGGCTGGAGGGGCCTGCCTTCCCTCCTAGGTCGGACCATACCTGGTCGCAATCCAACCCGTCAATGGTGATTGGGGCCTCCGAACGCCATAATCACGCTCCTAAACTGACTGAAAGTCAAGGCCTAGGAGGATCGGCGCGCAGAGGCCGTGCATAATTTATAACACTATATATATCATTATTTGTCTAGTAGTGATTTGTCTAGTAGCTATGTTGCCTCATTGTGCGGCCCCGGTCCGGGCAGAGGGTAGGCGGCGGCGGCCCCAGCCCCAGTCCGAGCAGAAGGTAGGCGGCGGCGGCCCCAATCTGAGCAAAAGCGAGGGGGAGCAGGTGGCACCGGCCTCGGTAGAGTGAGGCAGGCGGAGGCCCCAGTCCGGGCAGAAGCGAGGGGGAGGCGGTGGCCCCGGCCTCGGCAGAGCAAAGCAGGCAGAGGCCCCGGTCCGGGCAGAAAGAAGGAGGCGGCGGCCCCAGTCTGGGCACAGGGAAGGCGGCGGCCCCAGTCTGGGCACTGGGAAGGCGGCGGCGGTCCCAATCCGGGCAAAAGCGAGGGGGAGGAGGTGGCCCCGGCCTCGGTAGAGTGAGGCAGGCGGAGGCCCCAGTCCGGGCAGAAGCGAGGGGGAGGCGGTGGCCCTGGCCTCGGCAGAGCAAAGCAGGCGGAGGCCCCGGTCCGGGCAGAAAGAAGGAGGCGGCGGCCCCAATCCGGGCACAAGCTCCCCACTAATAAGCTGCTATAAGGTCTCCACTTAACCCATCATCCATATATATATGCTATCTATATATGCTATATAGATAGCATATATAGATATGCGCTGGATGGGTCACGTCTCCAGAATGGAGGACCATCGCCTTCCCAAGATCGTATTATATGGCGAGCTCTCCACTGGCCACCGTGACAGAGGTGCACCAAAGAAAAGGTACAAGGACTGCCTAAAGAAATCTCTTGGTGCCTGCCACATTGACCACCGCCAGTGGGCTGATAACGCCTCAAACCGTGCATCTTGGCGCCTCACAGTTTGGCGGGCAGCAGCCTCCTTTGAAGAAGACCGCAGAGCACACCTCACTGACAAAAGGCAAAGGAGGAAAAACCCAACACCCAACCCCAACCAACCAATTTTCCCTTGCAACCGCTGCAATCGTGTCTGCCTGTCCCGCATCGGACTGGTCAGCCACAAACGAGCCTGCAGCTGACGTGGACTTTTTACCCCCTCCATAAATCTTCGTCCGCGAAGCCAAGCCAAAGAGGATAGATATGCTATATCCAACCATACAGCATCAACATTCATGTCGCTAATTTCTAGTAACCACCCCCCCCCCTTGTTTTCTACCCCCACCCTTGCTTTCCCTGATCCCTCTGCCCCCTTTCTCTTGTTCTTTTCTTTGTCTTTCCCCTCCCCTGCCCACTCCATTAGCCTGTTACACACACCTTTTTCTAGGCCCCTCCCTCCTTCCCTTAATTCCATGATCTACTGCCCTCTCCATCAGAATGCACTTTCGTCGGCCCGCTTCCTCCTAGCTTACTGCTTTTTTTTCCATTCCCCCCTCCCCCATCCACCTTCACCTTTCGCCCGTATTCACCTATCACCTGCCAGCTCCAGTGAAAAAAAATCTTCTGCACCTCAGTTGTAAACATGTAACTTGAGATTAGGGCCTCCTGCTTTATAAATTACCACTGGAGAAATCTTCTCACATCTATTCTGTCAGGCTTCCCCTCTCCCCCACCCTCAGGATCTTTTACATATTGATGAAATCACATCTAAATTCTACAGAGTTGGGACCT
The DNA here is from genome assembly GCF_036971445.1 of Narcine bancroftii. Taxonomy (NCBI): domain Eukaryota; kingdom Metazoa; phylum Chordata; class Chondrichthyes; order Torpediniformes; family Narcinidae; genus Narcine; species Narcine bancroftii. The sequence goes on along the minus strand of NC_091476.1, from coordinate 90,511,566 downwards.
TGTCTACTCAATCTTCCCTCATCAACTCATTCAACTTAGGAATCATGAATCTTCTCTATATTGCTTCTAACAGATATATACTTAATTAAATGAGGCAGCCAACACTCCAGGCGTGGTCTCACCAAATCATTATAGAGCTGGAACAAGACTTGCAATAAACACCAACATTGCGATGCCTTCCACCCAGAATCAATAGAAAAACAAAGATTTATTGTTATTTTTTCAACAAAAATGTTGAAAGATTGATTAGAATCATAATAATATTTTGAAACAACAGTAAAAGAGGTAAACTATAGACAATAGATTAAGCTAAATCATGAGTAGTTCTGGATTATAAAAGCAGAACCAACAATACAAGTACAAACTCTTCCATGCTGCCAAAGTGTCTTCCTGACCTAGTTCTATTTACCTACATTTGCTCCCAATACCTCCAAACCTTTTCTATCCATGCACCTGTCCAAATATCTTTTAAACATTGTAATTTTACCTGCCTATACCACGCATTCTGGCTGCTCATTGCCTACACCCTCTTGTGAAGAAAAAAAATTGCATCACAGATCCCCTTTATCCCTCTCACCTTGAACCTATACCCCTGATTTTAGATCCACCCCACTGCACTTTCCAGCAACCCCCATATGCATGGGATATGTAAAAAGGTTTGTAAAATGAAGTCCATCGGAGTTAAAAAAAAAGAAACGTTCCACTGGTGGAAGTTGCATCTAATGCACTGTTGGACGCCACTTGTTAGTCCCAGGATGTTGTTACAAGAGTTCCTCGATTTTCTATGATGTTCTTCTCATTATTGATGTCTGACAGGACAAGGGCTCCTCTCTCCCTGTCTGAGTGAGTTTTGTCTGAGTGCTCCGGTTTCTTCCCACATTCCAAAGATAAAGGGTCCAATATTGTCAAGTAATATTGCATTTAGGATGTAATGTACATGAAATTTTTTATCTTTGTCTACTGTAAGGAAGTCTGAGAGTTGCCACTTTGTCCAGCGCCCCTCACAGAAATGAGTCCCTAGTGTGGAACCAACTTGCGACCCCTGGTTGACAAGACCAGTGCTCTAACCACTGAGCTATCACAGCCTCTGATATGGGGGTTTATTGGTCGCATAGGTGTATTTGGGCTCACAGAAATGAGTCCCTAGTGAGGAACCAACTTGCGACAAGACCAGTGCTCTAACCACTGAGCTATCACAGCCTCTGATACGGGGGTTAATTGGTTGCATAGGTGTATTTGGGCTCACAGAAATGAGTCCCTAGTGAGGAACCAACTCGCGACCCCAGTGCTCTAACCACTGAGCTATCACAGCCTCTGATACGGGGGTTAATTGGTCGCATAGGTGTATTTGGGCTCACAGAAATGAGACCCTAGTGAGGAACCAACTCGCGACCCCAGTGCTCTAACCACTGAGCTATCACAGCCTCTGATACGGGGGTTAATTGGTCGCATAGGTGTATTTGGGCAATGCTGGCTTATGGGCCAGAAGTGCCTGTTATTGTACTGTGTCCTATAATTAAAAAGATCAGAAGCAGATTGTTTCCACATTGTGTCCACATTGGTTAAAGTAGACTCTAGGTGAAGCCAACTTCCAGGTTCTTGGACCATCACCCAGTAGGTTATTCAGTTACTTCTTAAATGTGACAAGTGCTCCTCTCTAATTATAATGAGAGTATGGCTTGGCTGGGTGGTTTTGAACAGCTCAGTCAAAGCACCCTTTTAATTTCCTGACCATACGCTCTGCCCCATGATCTGGAAATCACCAGAGAGAGGCAGGAGAGGATATAGGAGATGCCTGAATGCTGTCAAAGTCATAAGAACATCATCTGGTTTGACTAGAACAGTGTTTTCAAGTCAGCGAATGAACTCAAGTACCGATTGTGAGGAATTTATTGTTCTTGGGAAAATGTCATCCCTTCTGCTTTCACACCTCTTTCATTTACACCTCTTTCCAGTTTTAGGAGACTTTCCCACATCTATGCGTATGAACCCATATACCATCTGTTCCATTATAAAAGCAGAGAATGCTGCAAATATTCAGTAGGTCTATGGATGGAAGAATTCACTAGAATCCAAGCAAAGTTCCACTTTTAACTTTTAAGTATAGTTTCCCTGGAGTTTACAGGATGGTTTCTACATTGGTAACAAGACACATGCTCACTTCAGCACATCTCTTTGAGGCCAAAGCCAATTAAAAGTTGCTCTGACTAGTTTTGCAGAGGTTCCCTGCCGTTTTCCTCTCTGTTCTTACTCCCTACCTCAAGGTCAGATGACATGAGGAGAGAGAAAAACAGAATTAACATTTCACAAGGGTGCTGTTTACCAATGTGTCCTGGCATCGACAGGACAAATGCTATCTGCTCTTGTTTTTCATTAGTGTTCTACATTCTGTTATCCCTTTATCTCTATCATATTTTGTGAAGGAGTTTCCAGCTGCGTTCTACATATACTGACATGCTTTGCTTTCCCAGTAGAAGACTATAGGCCGTTTCAAGCTGCAGTGTAAAATGGGGTTAACCAGGCAATATGCCCGGTTAGCGCCCCAGTTACGCGGCAGTTAGAAATGGTCTGACCTGATCAACCACATCGAACCCAACCGGGTCCCCTGACATACCTCAGAGGTAATCAGGGAACCCAGTTAAACTTGCCCTAGGTCCCATCCACAGGCGATTTGAACAGGAAAATGGCTGACCTGCTTATTCCGGTGACGTCAGCGCTTGCGTTTGTGCGTAACCGGGCAGCCAGCATCCAAACATCTGGCGGAACGTGATGTTGAATTTAAGAGTTGCTTCCAGCACTTTTACCCCAATAATGGCATCCAAATCCCAGAAGGGCGACCCAGGTGCTGCATATTAAAAAGGGCTTATGAGTCATGCTTCTTAATAATATAACACACGTAGCGTAAGCCAAGCAAAGTTCCACTTTTAACTTTTAAGTATAGTTTCCCTGGAGTTTACAGGATGGTTTCTACATTGGTAACAAGACACATGCTCACTTCAGCTCATCTCTTGAGGCCAAAGCCAATTAAAAGTTGCTCTGACTAGTTTTGCAGAGGTTCCCTGCCGTTTTCCTCTCTGTTCTTACTCCCTACCTCAAGGTCAGATGACATGAGGAGAGAGAAAAACAGAATTAACATTTCACAAGGGTGCTGTTTACCAATGTGAAGCATTAATACTGTTTCTCTTCTCCACAGATGGTGCCTGATCTGATAAGCATTTCTGATTTTATTTCAGAGTTGCTGGGCTCTGCAGTTTTTGCTTTGCTTTTCAATTATCATGTTGCTACGCTAAAATGTGTCTCTGGAAATGACTATTATTAAAGTTAAACAAATGTAGAAACCATTTATTTTAACATAGACATACGGCATGATAACAGACCCTTCTGGCCCATGAGCTCATGCCACCAAATACCCCAATTAGCCTACAACCACCCCCCTCCCCTCAACCCCTGATATTTTGAAGGGTGGGAGGAAACTGGTGCACCCAGAAGAAAGCCATGCAGATACAGATAGAATGTACAAATTCCTTACAGAGGAAATTTTGCAGATTGAAAAACATTAAGAGTTCTTAGCTCCAAGGCAGATGGAAATAAATGCAGTCATATAATGGTGTACGTACTCCAGTATTTCCTGGTTACTGCAGAATTTGAATGTATGCAAGAGATGGTTGACATCACCTTTCAACTGCACGCTATTGGCAATTAACTATCAACTTTCACCTCGCTGGCAAAGACCTGGAAAAAATGTGTTCTTTTGCATTTTTAATGTCCTCCCTGCAACCATGTGGGTATCTTCCAGGAGCTGCAGTTTTAAAAAAAAATTAGACATAGAGCACAGTTACGGGCCATTTCGGCCCACGAGTCTGTGTTGCCCAATTAACCTACAACCCCCTGTACATTTCGAACGGTGGGAGGAAACCGGAGTCCCTGAGGAAACCCCACGCAGACATGGGGAGAACGTACAAACTCCTTACGGACAGTTCGGGATTCGAACCCAATCGCTGGTGCTGCAATAGCATTGTGCTAACCGCTACACCGACCGTGCCGCCTCAACATTCCAAGGACATGCATGTTGATAGGTTAACTGGCCACAGTTAATTATCCTCAGTATGTAGGTAAGTGGTAGAATTTGGAAGGAATTGGATAGAAGGCAAGAAGAATAAAATGGGATGAGTGTGGAAGATTCGTTTAAATGGGTGCTTGATGGTTAGTGAGGGCTTGGTTGGCCATAGGAGTGTATGTCCCTTTGAAAATTACAGGGTAGGTCAATGAAAAGAACTGGTTAGTGAAAGGAGGACAAGGTGGTGGAGTTAAATTTCATGGGGCTCAGTTGATTGATGTCACATATGTCATTTGTGAAATGAAAGGAAAGAGATGTAGTGGAGGGGTTGGCGGTGGGGGAGGGCTGTGGGGTGGGGAGAGGATGCATTGAAACCAGAGCAAGTGGAACAGGGTACTGAGGAAAGTTGATTCATCCTCCAGATTTAAAAAATAGACATTAATAATATTAAAATAGGGATGGGGGAGTTGCTTGGTCCGGTGAGTGTAGTGATTCGCACAACGCTATTACAGCACCAGTGACCCGTGTTTGAATTGGGTGCTGTTTGTACATTCTCCCCGCATCTGCGTGGGTTTTGCCCCTTATTCTAAAGGCATAGGTTAATTGGTCACATGGGTGGATTTGGGCAGTGCAGGCGCATGGGCCTGTTACCGTGCTGTATCTGTAAATTTAAAACACATATAATCAGAAATGATTATAAATTAACAGGGAAAAAAAAACCGAAAAGGAGGAGTTGTTAGGTGGTGTTGACCGAACACGTTTTTATTGTGTTCTCCATGTGCAGATATGAAGCTGATGACGGACGGAGAAGTGGGTGAACTGCTGGTTCAGATCGAATCAGCCACCAAAGATTATTCGGAGGAGCTGATCCAGCAACTGGCATTGCGTGATGAGCTAGAGTTTGAGAAAGAAGTGAAAAACAGCTTCATCTCCATTCTCATCGAGGTGCAGAACAAACAGAAGGAACACCGGGAATCAATGAAGAAGAAAAAGAAGGAAAAGGGCGGGACTCCGCCAAACATCCGGCAGGACAAAGCAAACCGCATGCCTGTGAAGGTGGGGCCTTGGGTCGTTATATGATTATGGGAACGATGATGCTCTTCATTGCCCTCTCAGTATTGTTGAGGCAGGTCATTGATGTCCTTGCTTGCTCTGCTGCTGTGGGATACCATAGAAGAGAGTGAGGCCATCATTCTCTGGCCCCAGCTGCTTCCATACCATTATCAATGTCCCACAAGAGAAAATTTGCCTCTTTCTCCCTGAGAGTTCTTGAAGGTCAGCTTAAGGAAGGAAAAAACATTTGAAATACATCACCATTGCACCTTATCTCTCAGATGTTCTGTTTTATGAAACCCCCAAAAGTAATACAGTAAAACCCCTTGTATCCAGCACCTGTGGGGATTGGTATGTGCCAGATAAGAGTATTTTCCAGTTGCTTGAAACTCACTCTTACAATGCTTAACTAATATGCCTGCATTAAGATTAAACAGTTTAAAAGACAAAAATACTAGGCCTTTATAAATTAAAGCATAGAATATAAGAGCTGGGAGGTGATGTTGAGACTGTTCAAGGCATTGGTGAGGTTAAATTTGGAATACTGTGTGCAGTTCTGGTCCCCAAATTATAGGAAGGATACCAATAATGTAGAGAGGGTTCAGAGAAGATTTACTAAAATGTTGCCTGGATTGCAGTATTTAGAATACAAAGAAAGATTGAGTAGACTGAGTCTTTATTCATTGGAGCGTAGAAGGTTGAGGGGAGATTTGATAGAGGTACTTAAGATGATGAGGGGGATAGACAGAGTAGATGTAAATAGGCTCTTCCCCTTGAGGATAGGTGAGATGGAACGAGGGTTAGGGGGCAAAAGTTTAGAAGTAACGTGAGAAGAAGCTTCTTCACTCAAAGAGTGGTGGCTAAGTGGAATGACCTTCTGGAAGAGGTGGTTGCAGCAAGGTTAGTTTTGTCATTCAAAGAAGGTTGGATGAGTACATGGATGTGAAGGGATTGGACTGTTATGGACAGGGAGCAGGTAGGTGGGACTAGTGGAGTTCACTTAAATTGGTGGGGACTAGATGGCCTGTTTCCATATTGTAATTGCTGTATGGTTATACTTACACTGAACAAACTTCACTTGCCTGAATGTATAAATCTTAAATGATTTTACTTTATTTTGAGTCACATTCTTTGAAAACGTTGAACTGTCTCTGCATCTGCAGGTTCCCCTCCCCACCCCCACCCCCCACCCCCCACTCCATGGAGCCGCCTGAAAGATAAATGATTAAAATTTTTACACGTAGACATACAGCATGGTAACTGGCCATTTCAGCCCATGAGCCCTTGACGCCCAATTTACACCCCATTAACCTACACTCCCAGAACATTTTGAAAGATGGGAGGAAGCCGGAACCCCCAGGGAAAACTCACACAGACACAGGGAGAACTCTTTACAAGACAGCGTGGGATTCGAACCCCGGTTCCAATCGTAAATTCATGGGACTAACCGCTATGCCAACCATGCCGCCCAAATATACTTTAATAAAGATGAATTATAATTATAGATAATTATGCCCCCTTCCCCGCAAGTTTACAGATAAGGCCCCAATGACAAGTGGCACCAACCATCTCTTCATCCTGGATGATGCCATTTTATTCAAACACAAACTTTATTCAAACAACTACAAGAAGCAAAGCACAACCAATACTCCACTGGCAGAGTATTTACTCCCATCTTCACCAAATGTGTTACTTCAGAGAACATTTACAATTTTAAACTTATTATTTTTTTACCTATTATTTTAATTTTTAAAATTTATTTTCCTTGATTTTTTTTTTCTATTTGCTTGTATTCTGCATACCAGGGGTTTTACTGTACATTACTTTGAGATGTTTTCTAGATGTGAAGATCAGCAGTCTTGATCTGACAGTGAACAATGAGAAGAATTACGAGTCTTGGCACTGAATTGGGAATGCACTAAGCCTTATGTTTATCAATTTCTTCACGGGAACCAACAAACTTGTTTACAAGAAAGAACAGATTGCATAATTAAATCATTTACTGATGAAACGGCAGTGGTTGGAGAAAGCAGCCTGCGACATTAGACTGTATTGCATTCACTGCCATCACGCATCTTATCATCATATTCTATCACTATGTATTTATTGACCTCAATAGATCTACACCACAGAGACCAATAATTTACTTAAGGGATCAAACTTTTCCTTCACCTCTAAAATATTTTCAGCCTGTTTATAAACTGTTCCCTAATTAATATACAACAAACTTTTGATTGCCCATCATTAAGCATAACAAAGCAACAATCTTTAGAAGCCAATATTCAAATTCTGAGTTCCTGGTTCAATTAGAATTTTTTTTTAAACTTGAGCATTTCATGTTATTGAGGTAGCTGTGACATCATATAACTAACTCCATGCTGTGACTAGATAACAGGTAATCACAGTAAGTTTTCTAAAAAAAAATTACTAGTCATACAAATTAATAGCATTAAAGTACAATGTGGGAAATCAGACATGGGTTCATGTCCTAAATTACTCATCCTCACTTTTACTGATCCACCATTCATGGTGTGACTTTGGTCAACAAGGCCAACAATTTTGGAAGAACTCCCTTCAAGCTCCATGCTATGCCTTTTTCTTTTATGCTCTTAAAACCAAGCGCCTTGAACAATCTTTTGAGCTTCCAATTTAAATCCCCTTGTGTGGCTCAGTTTCAAAGGGGCCTGTGACTGGTGGTGTGCCTGAGAGAGCGGTGCTGGGACCATTGATGTTTGTCGTCTATATCAATGATCTGGATGAAAATGTGGTAAATTGGATCAGCAAGTTTGCAGATGACTCTAAGATTGGAGGTGTTGTGGACAGCGAAGAAGGCTTTCAAAGCTTGCAGAGGGGAAAATGGGCTAAAAATAGCAGGTGGAATTTAATGCAGACAAGTATGAGGTGTTGCATTTTGGAAGGACAAACCAAGAAAGGACATGCATGGTAAATGGCAGAGCACTGAGGAGTGTGGTAGAACAGAGGGATTTGGGAATACAGAAACATAGTTCCCTGAAAGTGGTAGATAGGGTTGTAAAAAAAAATCTTCTGGCATATTGGCCTTCAAAAATCAAAATATTGAATACTGGAGTTGGGAAGTTATGATAAAGTTGTATAAGACATTGGTGGGGGAAACTTTGGAGTATTGTATGCAGTTTTGGTCACCTAACTACAGGAAGGATATCAAAAAGATTGAAAGAGCACAGAGAAGATTTATTAGAATGTTGCCTGGACTTCAGGAACTGAGCATCAGGGAAAGTTTAAATAGGTTAGAACTTTATTCCCTGGACCGTAGAAGAATAAGTGGAGATTTGATATTTATAATTATGAGGGGGATAGACAGAGTAAATGTAGATAGGTTTTTTCCACTGAGGGGAGGTGAGATACAAACTAGAGGACGTGGATTAAGAGTGAAAGGGGAAAGGTTTAGAGGGAACATTAGGGGGAACGTCTTCACAGAGAGTGGTGGGACTGTGGAATGAGCTTCCAGCTGAAGCAGTGAATGCGAGCTTACTTTTAACATTTAAGAAGAATTTGGACAGGTACATGGATTGGAGAGGTATGGAGGGATATGGACGGTGCAGGTTAGTGGGACCAGGTAGAATAATAGTTCGGCATGGACTAGAAGGGCCGAAGGTCCTGTTTCTGTGCTGTAGTGTTCTATGGCTCTATAGTTCCCAAGGTATTTTACATTCCCATTGATATTTCTGTTTGCCACCTTGCTGCACCTTTAACTTCTCCTCTTTACTTCCATTCCTCTCTCAGCGCTTCAGCATGGAAGGGATCTCCAGTGTCATCCAAAGTGGCATTCGACAGACCTTTGGAAGCTCAGGCAACGATAAGCAGGTAGCTAGCTGCCTTTACTTCCTGGTGTATTAGTTGAAGTACACAAAGAACCTATGAACCCTGTAAAGCTGTTCTGAAGCCTCAAGAATGAAAGATCAATTTCCTCAACAATTCAGAAGAAAAATCGTACAAGAAGTGCACTATCATTTTCCTTTTTCTTAAGATCTTTTGGTGATTAGTTGTTAATGGGGATGGGGAAATGGCTGTTTGAATAGAATGCTGGAGAAATACAAAGTACTGGGGGAGCTCAGCGGGGCAGATGGCATCCTTAGAAGGCGATAGATAGTTGAAGTTTTGGGATATCATAAGGAATGCTTCCTGATCTTTCCTGCCAAAATCTACTGCCTTCCATTGATGCTGCCTGATCCACTGAGTTTCTCCAGTATATTGTGTGTTTCTCTGGCTGTTTGAAGGTGGCAAGGCACATGATGCAATATCGAGGAGTTGTCCCACAAGTGTTATCATCCCGATACTAAGGCAACACTGATGAGAAAGGAAAATGACCTGGATTAACTGAAATGACAGCAGTAAACAATACCTTTCACACTGGCTTAATGGTTCTAACTGGTTGCAACATTGTTGAAATAGGTTCCAAGATTCGTTTTATTGTCACATAATAATACATTAAGTTTGCCTGCCGTAAGGTGGAGAAAGAGTCGCCATTAGTATTGTCTGGTGTCCCTTACAGTGCAAGAGAAAGAGAAGCAAACAAGAGTCCCTTCAGTCAGCTGTGTTACAATATACTGGTCATTTCCAAAGAATATAATTGATGCACAATCAATTGGACAAAGACTGAAGTAATCAGGATTGAAGGCTTTGATTAGCAAAAGATGGACAACATCCCTTGTGTCGTTGGCTCACACTGATCTGGACTTGAACTGGGGGCAGGCTTATGGCATGACAGCCTTTATGGGGGGCGGAAAGGGGAGGAGTCATGAACCAGCCAGCAGGAGCAGAGTCAACCAGGAAAGGTCGTGACATTTACATTTACAAATAAGTACAATAGTGGTTTCAACACATTCACCCCCTCTTTTAAAAGAAAAGTCCCAGGGTGGGGGGGGTGTGTGGCGTGGTCAGGCGACCTCATAAGTTCAGTCTGTCCAGCGGTCTCCATTGGTATTGTGACCGGTGCGACCCCATCCGGGGTTCTCGATGGTTTCCATCAGTTCTAGCTGAGTTAGTTAGGTGGGAGTATTTGGCTAGGCTGGGTGGGGGGGGGGGGGCTGTGTGTGTCGACTGTCAGGTTGGCAGAGATGGTGGGGATTGGGAAGTGAGGCCCTGGAGAGCTGGGGTGGGGGGGGGGGGGCATACCTGTCAGCTGGTTGGGGGGGGGGTTCTAGATGCTCCCATGTGCGGCAGGTCCCAGATGGATACTCTGTCCTCGCGTCTGTCCAGGAATGCCACATAGGCAAACTGTGGGTTCGTGCGGAACAGCTGCACCCTCTCGATCAGAGGATCAGACTTATGGGTCCTCATGTACTTGCAGAATAGGACTGGCCTGGGCAACGTCAGCCAGGTAGGCAAGGTGGTTCCCAACGCCTATCTCCTGAGGAATGTAAACAGTTTCTGTTGAGGTGTCTCATTGGTGGCCGTACACAGGAGGGACTGGATAGTGTGGAGCACCTCTGGGAGGACCTCTTGAAGTCCAAGGGCTTCCCTGTCTTCCACTGGCAAGAGGTCCTCCCAGAGGTGCTCCACACTATCCAGTCCCTCTAGCTGGACCTTGAAGTCCAAGGCCAGTAGTACTGCCTTCCAGACCATGCTGTTCTCCCACTCCACCTGGCCATTCCTTTTGGGGTTATAGCTGGTGGTCCAGCTAGAGGCGACGCCCTTTGACAGCAAATATTGACGCAGCTTGTCACTAATGAAGGATGAACCCCTATTACTGTGGACGTGGCAGAGGTATTCAAAAATTGTGAACATATTGTTCAGAGCCTTTGTGACAGTAGCTGCAGACATGTCCAGGCAGGGTATGGCAAAGGAGAAACCACGTGTACTCATCAATGATGTTGCGGTTCGTGGAGGGTAGGGGTCCTTTGAAGTCCTTACTCAGACGTTCAAGGGGCGAGTGGCCTTGATCAGGTATGACTGGTAAGGCTGGTAAAAATGCGGTTTGCTTTCCATGCAGACCCTGCAATTTTTGGTCAGCGACCTTATGTCCTCGATGGAGTAGGGGAGATAAAATGAAAAAAACTGGTGATCCCTGGGTGGCAGAGGCTGTCATGCACTTCCTGTAATCGGTCCGTCTGTGCACTGGCGCAACTCGCCCGAGACAGGGCATCCGAGGGCTCGTTGAGCTTTCCAGGCCAGTACAGTATGTTATTATTGTAGGTAGAGAGCTCTTTTTCCACCTCAGAATTTTATCATTTTTGATTTTACCCCGCTGCTGATTGTTAAACATGAAAGCGATTGCCCGTTGGTCAGTCAGCACCATAAAATGCTTACTGGTGAGATAATGTCTCCAGTGCCGCACCTGGGCCTCTTTCTCAATGGAGGAGTGCCAGATCTTGGGGCCCTGCAAGGTGCATGAGAAAAACGCCACGGGCTTGCCCGCCTGGTTAAGTCTGGTGGCCAGTGCAAAGTCCATCATATCGCTCTCCACCCGGAACAGGATGGATTCATTCACTGCGTGCATCATGGCTTTTGCAATGTCAGGTTTAATACAGTCAAATACCTTGCGGGCTTCTGCTCACAGGGGGAAGTTGGTGGCCCTGATGGGGGGGTTCAGGCCTTTTCCGCATAACTGGGCACCCACTAAGCGTAATAAGAGCAGAACCCCAGGCACCTTTTCAGGGCCTTGAAGCAGTGGGGGAGTGGAAGTTCTAACAAGGGCTGCATGCGATCGGGGTTGGAGCTGATGACTCCATTTTCCACAATGCAGCCTAGTATATCCAGGTGACATGTGCTGAAGACACATTTCACTGTGTTATATGTCAAGTTGAGGAATTTCACCGTGTGGAGGAATTTCTGGAGGTTCCTATCATGGCCCTGCTGATATGGCTGCAGATTGTGACATTGTCGAGGTAAGGGAAAGTGGCCCACAGCACGTGTTCGTCCAGCATCCAATCCATCTCCCTTCGAAAGATGGACATCCCATTCATGATCCCAAAAGGGACCCTCAAGAAATGGTAAAGCCGGCCATCCGCCTCGAAGGTGCTATACTGGCGGTCTTCGGGGCGAATGGGGAGCTAGCTGGTGGTTTGAAGACATAAGGTCTATGGTGGAGAACACCCTGTATTATGAAATCTGGTTCAGCATGGTGGCTATGCAGGGCAGGGAGTATGTATCCAGCTGGGTGAACCTATTGAGTTATAGGAGTAATCGATGACCATCTGGTGTTTCTCCCCACTCTTCACCACCACTACCTGGGCTCTCCAGGGGCTCCTCAGCGAGGACGCATCTCACCTCTGATTTAATAAATGTCCTGTTCCCGGCGCTATACCACCGACTTTTCGTGGTGACAGGCTTACAGTCAGGGGTGATTGGTGAAGAGGGGTGGGGGAGAGATCCAGAGCATGGAGAGGCCACATGTTAGATGTGGTGATCGAGTTTGGGGCTGCTGCTCGGCAATGGGGTGGGGGGACGGTGGTTTAAAAATTGCTCGTTACAAACCATGAGGGGAGGGTGGGGCCCATCATACACCATGGTGATGATCTTTAAGTTGCACTGGAAGTCTAACCCCAGTTTGGGTGATCCCGTAGTCAGGAATTTAAGCTTAAAACATCTGAAACTAGTGATCAGATGAAGGAAAAGCAATGAAATTAATTTTACTGAACTAATTATGCAAATTTCCTGTATCTAGTACCTAACTACTGTGATTCCTTATGAAAAAAAGAGCTCTCCCCCAACTGTTGAAGATCTTCAAATACTAACCACAAGTGAGTGACTCAAAAATAGCCTGATACTTTTTTTCTTTGAGGGGGCGGGGGGTTGGTGGATGTTGTATCTAAAGGTCTTGAAAGGGTAAATGTACAAAGTAAAAGTAAAATTTTCCATCTTTCGATCATTTAAAAAATTCACATACAAACGTGGGCACCACTGACGTTTAATGTCCCTTCCTGTTTGCCTCGTGGTTTCTGGCTATTGGAGAAGATGCAGGAGAAACTCATTGGAAAAGTGGCAGGGTTGAGAGCATTTAGTTACCTGGAGAAATGGTTCACCTTCATGTGGCAAAGATTCAGAAGAAGCAATATTATGGGCTTGTTCTAAATAACAAATCATTTGAATAATAATAAAACAGTAATGCATTACTTGCAATGGTGGAGAGATCAGTAAATGAATGATGTGGATTCAAGGTAACTGGCACATCCAGAGGTGATTTGTGGTGATTTGGAGTCCACTGTTCAAAGTTGAACAGGTACATTCCGTAGTTATATTCAAAATAGAATCATGGAGGAGGGGAAATGTTACTGGGCTGTTAGAATCAAACCTGCAGGGCGATGTCTCATCCCTAAAGTCTATTTTCTTCACCCGTGGATATGATGCCCTGAATGTCCATCTTCAATAGCATAAATTTCTATGATAAATACCTCTGTGAGCTATTAGTTGTGACCATCGCATTCCCAAGATCGTGTTCTATGGCGAGCTCTCCACTGGCCACCGAGACAGAGGTGCACCAAAGAAGAGGTACAAGGACTGCTTAAAGAAATCTCTTGGTGCCAGCCACAATGACCACCGCCAGTGGGCTGATATCGCCTCCAACCGTGCATCTTGGCACCTCACAGTTCGGCGGGCAGCAACCTCCTTTGAAGAAGACCGCAGAGCCCATCTCACTGACAAAAGACAAAGGAGGAAAAACTCAACACCCAACCCCAACCAACCAATTTTCCCTTGCAACCACTGCAACCATGCCTGCCTGTCCCGCATCGGACTTGTCAGTCACCAACGAGCCTGCAGCAGATATGGACATACCCCTCCATTAATCTTCGTCTGCGAAGCCAAGCCAAAGAAAGACTAAAGAATTGGCACAGTCACGTCTCATTCTGTGAATGTCATCTTCCAGTTCCGTACTGTAATTTTTCAGATGGCACACAATCATTCAATTAGCTCCCCAGCAACCACCAAATCTATTTAAAGTGCAAGAGTTTCAGCACCTATCAAATGCCTACAAACAGAAAGTATTATTAATTAACTCATCGGTTTCAGTCATTATAGAATCGTTTTAACATGAAAGGCCATTTTATTCTGGATATTAATACAGCAGTCCTGTTCCCCTCCTGTTTTCTCATGGCTATGCAGATTATTCTCTCTCAAGAACATATCTGATTTCCTTGATTCTGCTTACGCTATACAGTACTTAAAGGCAGTCAAAAAAAATTTTTTTTAAATTTAGACATCAGCACGGTAACAGACCATTTCTGGCCATGAGCCCGTGCCGCCCAATTTCCAACAATGAAATTTACACCCCCAGTATATTTTGAACAGAGGGAGGAAACCAGATCCCCCAGGGAAAACCCACACAGACATGTGGAGAACGTACAAACTCCTTACAGACAGCATGGGATTCGAATTCCAGGTCCTGATTACTGGAGCGCCCCCATTTTATTTTTGGCCAGCGTTTTAAATCTGTGTCTCCTCCTCCTCTTTAAGCTATCTTTAAGTGTGAAGAGTTTCCTTTCTATTCCTTAAACCAGTCATCATCATGTACACCTCCATGAATTTCTTAATTGTCTTTGTTCCAAATAGAAAAACCTCAGCTTCTACAGTCAAACCATATTGCCTCAAGATATTTTTCTGTACCTTCAAGCACCTTTACATAATTCAGTATGCAGCTGTGGCCTACTCAGAGCTTTGGGCAGTTTCAATGCAACTTGGTGCTCTTGTGATTCTAGTTAGGAATACCAAGATCTCATATACATTGCTTTGATAAATATGCCCTTCTACTTTCAACTGTATATGCAGGTCTTCTCTGTCCGCCCCTTTCAGTATTCAAAATGCCTCTATGAGGTCTCCCCTCATCCTTATGTACTTCAACAAGTACAATCCAAGAGCCGACAAACATTCCTCATATGCTGTGGCCTAGTCAGAGCTTTGAGCAGTTTCAATGTAACTTGGTGCTCATAGGAATACCAGGATCTCATATACATTGCTTTAATAAACATGCCCTTCCACTTTCAAGTGTATATGCAGGTCCCTCTACTTCTGCACATGGAGTCATTGTTGTACAGGACAGAGCAGGGCTTTTAGCTCAAGATCCATAATGATCATGTAGGATTCCGCGGCTTGTGCCATTTACCTGCATTTGGTTCATTTCCTTCTGAACCCTTTCTGGTATCATTCTAGTAAATCTTCTCTGAATCCTCTCCAGCAACAGCACATCTTTTCTCAAAACAGTGCCCAAAACTATACACAGTACTCCAAATGAGGTCTCACCAGTGCTTTTTGGGTCTAAACATTACATCCCTGCTCTTGTAAGCTATTCGCAGTTGGCGAAGCAGTTAGTGCAACCCCTTTACAATGCTAGTGACTGGGATGTGGGTTCGAATCCCATGCTGTCTGTATGAGTTTGTCTGTTTTCCCCGTGTGTATGTGGGTTTTTCCCGGGGTCTCCAGTTTCCTTCCACTGTTCAAAAATATACGGGCACACAAAACTCAAAACACACAAAAAAGATGTAGGTTAATAGAGTGTAAATTGGGCGGTGTGGACTGAAATGACCTGTTAGCATGCTATATATCTAAATTTTTAAATTTATTTTAAATTTAAAATTCTTCTATAAATAAATGCCAATATTGCATTTGCCTTCTTCACCACCGACTCATTTTGAGTTTTCTCTCCATCTAAATAATAGTCTGCCTGCGTGTTTCTTCTACCAAAGAGGACGTCTGTACACTTTCCACCATTGTAATTCATCTGACACCTCTTTGCCCATTCTCCCAATCTATCCAAGTCTCTCTACAGCCTTTCGGTATCCTCATCACTACCCACCCTACCACCCTAATTTCATATCACCTGCAAATTTAGCTACAAAACCATCAATTCCATAATCCAAATCATTTATATACAAAGTAAAATGAAGCGGCCCCAACACTGATCCCTTGAGGAATACCACCTGTAACCCTCCAACAGAGAATAGGTCACTCAGATGCCCATTGAAAGGGCAGCCCAGGACTTGTACTGTCAGGAGGGGAGATCAGCAAATTTAAAAATGGAACATCAAACAACTAGGCTGCAGGGAAAAAAAAATGGCAAACACTGTTTCAGAAGGTACAGTGTTTGAATTTACTAATCAATCTGTGTTTTTTCACAGTTCTTCTGGCTATGAAGGAGGACAGCGAGAAGGTTCCAGTATTACTGACTGACTACATTTTAAAAGGTAATTGTTTTTAATTTTTAAATTAGAGATACAGCGCAGTAACAGGCCCTTCCAGCTCACGAGCCCAAATACATCAATTAACTTACAAACTCCACATGTTTTTAGAGGGTGGAAGAAAATGGAGCATCCAGAATATACCCCCGTGGTCACAGGGAGAAGGTGCAAACTCCTTAAAGACAGCACCAGGTCCAAACACATCACTGGCATAATCGCCATGCTAAATGTGCTTTTTGTGAATAAAATATATCCATTTTATATGTATATACAGTATAAGTGTGTGTCTGCATGTGTGTATGTCTGTGTGTGCACATGGACGTGGGCAGAAATCTGCCTACTAAATGGACAGTGGACTGCTGCTTTTCATTCTTAGATATGTAGGGAGTTTATGGATAATGGGATGGTTGTGAGGTAAATGGGTGGTCAGGTTCATGTGGAACAGCAGTGCAGACTCAAAGGGCCAAAGAGATGCCTTCTCCTGTTTCAGATGCTCTTGTGCTAGCACTGACAGCTTTCCCTTTCCATGGGTGACATGCCGAGCAAAGGTCTGACAGAGTGAACGAAGAAAACCTGGGATGATTTGATCTTTCTCATCCTGGGAAAGTGTCCAGCTGTCGTGCTGATCCTTTGGGGATGGTGACTGCTTGATGTCTTGAAAGATCATTAGCGTTGATTAATACCTGATCAATTTGTTGCACAACGCATAGGGTTACCAGGACAACAACACAAACTGAGTGATCAAAACACAATGCAGCTCAGTCAGCGATACACTTCGAATCTTGTTTCCCTCTTTTTGCTATGACATCTTTTGACCATTTGACATTATAAGATGGGGAGAGGTGAAGAAACCTCTCTTGAATGTGATGGATGGTAGTTAAGAATTGATTTTTCACAATTTATTGACTAACCATTCAAGAGCATGGAATGTTTGGCCAGATATAATTGCTCTAGAGCAGGGGTGGCCAACCTTTTAATTTTTAATTTAGACCTACTGAGAAGCCCCAATTTAATGCAAATTTGCATATAATGCAATGAGTCATTGGACTCGGGCATTGGGCTCCCGGCAGGAGTGGGGCCATTGGACTCCTAGGGAGAAGTGAGAACATTGGACTCCCAGGCAGCAGCGGGGGTGTTGGGCTCCCGGCAGGATTGGAGACATCGGGCTCTCGGCAGGAGTGGAGATGTTGGGCTCCTGGATTGATTTAAAATGCACACAGAATAACTGGAATGTTCCAAATAAAGGAGAAATGGAAATGATGTAAGTATGCAAATTCAAAAGGGAAATACAGTAAAACCCCCGATTTAACACGATCCCACTTTTGTTGTGATGAGATCTTATTGACACAACGATCGTGTTATAACAGGGTTTCACTGTACAGCATGGTAACAGGCCATTTCAGCCCACAAGTCCGTGCCACCCAGTTAACCTACAACCCCATTACCTACTAGTGGGCTGAAATGGCCTGTTACCATGCTGTATGTCTAAATTAGAAATTAAAAATTAAAAGGTTGGCCACCCCTGCTCTAGAGGGAAGCTCTGACCATCAATAGAAACAGGGCAAGGCCATTCGAGCTACCAAAAGAAAACAGACACACACACCGAGAGCACTTCAGTTTATACAAATCTTTATTACTAAATCTAAAGCTGATTTCAAACTACAATATGCAAGCCCTTCCCAATTAATCTTATCAACACCTGGACTGGTCCCAACTGCCAAAGCAAGGCAACGACCGCACACTTGTAGTAGGTTGTCGGGATGCTGGTAGCAGCTTCTCCACCTCCCCCGACCGGGACGTTGGTTGGACTCTAGAAGTTGTTCTTCTTGCAGAGAGACGTTTCTACCCCTCAGAGAGTCTCAAATTTCAGCAGTGGGACTATGGCTTATATTACTCAAAAATTGTTTACTCATAGCTTATCTCTTTGAATAAATGATTTACTTATCTTCAAGGTCTCCTGACAGTCTGCGACCAACAAAAGACAACTGCATCTCTGGGCCTCATGGTGGAAATTGGATTATGTCTACTGATTCATATGCATCTCTGGGCCTCATGGTGTAAATTAGATTACGTCTTCTGATTCAACTGGATCCCTGGGCCCCATGGTGGAATTTAGATTATGCATACATTATTTTCAAAGCAGGTTACTGATACTCAGCCTTGCATAAGTAAAAGCATGGTTTAAATCCTCCATTATAAACCTACATGCCTACTAGTGGGCCAAAATGGCCTGTTACTCTGCTGTATGTCTAAATTAGAAATTAAAAGGTTGGCTACCCTTGCTCTAGAGGGAAGTTCTGACCATCAGTAGAAACAGGGCAAGGCCATTCAGCCCCTTAGCCTTGTTCTACCATTCAATAAGACTGACATTTAACCTCAGTTCTACTTTCCTACACTAACCCATATCCCTCAATTCCCTTATCCAAAAAACCTATCCGCCTGACTTGAACCTCCACATCTACTTGGGTAGAGAACTCCAAAGATTCACTGTGCCCTGGGTGAACAAACATATTCCTAGCACAGTCTTGAATGGATAGCCCTTTATTTTTTTAAAATTTGACTCATTGTTCTGAACATCAACGTTGCATCTACCCCTATCGGGAGATTTGATTTTTTTATGTTTCAGTGAGATCAAGACTCGTTCTTCTAAACTCTTGAGGGTATACCCTAATTTAATTATGTTTCTTCATGAGCCAACCCACACCACATAACCTGTATCCCCTTACCCAAGCAGAAATCATCCTGGCGAGCCTGATCACATGCCTTGTCTATCCTTTGCTGGGTTGGGTGACCAGACCTGTATCATATATTCTAATGGTGTCACCAGGGACATTTATAAATTCAGAACAAGGTTTTAACTCCTGAAATAAAATCTTTTTGCAATAAGTATTGTACCTGCACATTAACTTTGAGTACAGTCCTATGTGGAGAGAGGATCCAAATGCACTTTTATTTTGTCCAGCTTCATGGCAGGGAGGTCAGCCATATAAAAAAAATAAATGCAGATAGGAATTCGACAAGGTTTTGACATCAGGCCTATTTGCAGCTCTGAATCTGTTCTACTTTACCATACAACTTGCAAAGGGCATTGATGAGTCACTTACCAGAATATTGCCTGGCCCTCTGCATTTAGAAACCATTGTGCAATGCAGAATCTTACAAACAGCAAGGGAACAAAGATGATCTTCTGTAGCAAAGTACAATTCCATCCCCCTCAAATAACTCAAATTTAAATGCAGTACTATTTTTTACCTGGTCCTCATTAAGCATTCTTCATATTTTTAGGTATCTCTTGTAAAAATAGATCAGAAGTAAATTGTTTCCACATTTTTAATGGGTAAATGTGTTTTTGTGCAGGTTTTGAAGTGTTTATGCCCACAGGTTAGCATAGCGGTTAGCGCAATGCTCTTACAGCACAAGCGATCGGGACTGGGATTAGAATTCTGCGCTGTCTGTAAGGAGCTTGCATGTTCTCTCTGTGGGTTTTCCCTGGGGGCACCAGCTTCCTCCCACTGTTCAAAAATGTACCGGAGTGTAGGTTAATTGGTCTAATTGAGAGCAATGGGCTCGTGGGCCAAAAGAGCCCGTTACCTATGTCTAAAATTTAAAATAAGGAATAATTAAGTCAAAGTTGAAAGAATATTCCCCATTTTGATTCATTCTACTGTAGATTTCACCTTTCATATTTCACGCATTATGACATGGCCTGTGTGTACAGCAGAGAGTTTTAGTGGGGGAAATTGGATGGAAGATGGCGGTGTACAACCTCAGTCTTTAACTGCAATTAAAGAAGGAACAATTCACACAGAAAGTGGTTTAGCAGGTCCCCAAAGGGACACCACTTCCATAAGCACTGTTCCATCCGTTGATTTACAAGTGCTGTCCTTTACATGAAGTTCACAGCCACTGTGGCTCTGAAGATCACTGGGGCAAATACCTAATTATGACGTGGGGCCTAATCAAGCAAAGATCCTCAAATCAGAGAGGAATTCAGTTTCATTTGGTCACCAAATCGCTAATATCCCTGGGTGGATTTGATGCCTGCATACTGATTTACAAGCGTTCACTCTGGCCGTTAATTACTTGGATAAGGTGCCAGTGTGAAACGAGCTTCGGTGACAGCCACACTGGTAAAGGGGGAAATTGGGGAAGATAAAGGTGGAATAGCAAAGTGGGGTGTGATGAGACTGCAATTCAGTGTGGCAGCCTATTTGAACACTGTACTGTGATTGGACCCATCTCTTACTGAGGCAGCACAGTTGGCATAGCGGTTAGCACAAAGTCTTTACAGCGGCAGCGATCAGGACCAGGGTTCGAATCCCGCGCTGTCTGTAAGGAGTTTGTACGTTCTACCTATGTCTGTGTGGGATTTCCCTGGGGGCTCCCGTTTCCTCTGTTCAAAACGGTGTAGATTAATTGGGTGTAAATTGGGTGGCACAGACTTGTGGGCCGAAATGGCCAGTTACCATGCTACATGTCTAAATTTTTTTAAAAATTAAATTTAACAGCTTCACACGGCCCCCATTCAGCACACCAAAAATGGACGAATTTCTATGTTCATATTTTGACATATGGACAAGATTTGGAAAAGTTCCTGAAGTAGGCCTTGAACCCACAGCAGTCTGAATCAGCGATATGAATGTTAACAACAAGCCAAAACTGATTACAATATTGAGTCTCATTCCAGTTAAGGCTCTAGAAGAGGATAGGCTGTGAATGAAGGTCCATAGTTACATATAGCATTGTAGTAATTCTGCCAGGATTGACAAGCAAATTACAGGCACGTCACATCCCCCCCCGCCCCCTTCCACCCCACCACCCCAAGGCAGAATAATAAATACAACAGCTGAAACTGGAAGTTAACGTTAATGTTTAAAAAAAAAAGTCATATTCTTCTGGGCTCAGAAGATATATAGAGATTTAAAGGCTATTCTCAGGTCCGCGTGCAATATTCTCATTCATAGTTCATGTGATGCCTGCCTTTCACAGCTCTACTATGTCTTGATGTGTCTTTTCCTTTCCAGTTTTGTGCCCAACATAAAGCAATACATTGTTCCCATGGAAGACAGGATTGGCTGGGCTGCGAGGTTCCCGCTTTGCAGACTGCATCTCAAGGCCAAAATAATGTCCAGATATTGCTAACCACATGAAATTGTCTCCATCAACCAGAAGAGTGGGCGTGGCCAATGAAAAGAAAGCTTTGGGGAAGATTTTGTAAATAATTTATTTCTAAGAGTCAACTGACATTGGAGTTGGCATCAGTAAGCCAATATCATCCACAAAGGAAATGGAAACTAACCAGGACAATTTAGCTGCACTTAACCTGTCATGGCTTCATCATTGATATGCTCTGTGGCTGGAGTAATGGAAACCCTGGCCTGTTTTTATTTAAATGCTGAGGTCCTTAGTTTGTTCTTGGTTCGGTAGATTTCCAGTCAGAATTGCTGCCATTCCATCCATGCTGAGGGCCCACCACTTCCTCGGTGGAATAGGCAGACTGGAAGGAGAAATGATCATTAGTAGCTGTGCAAAAAGCACTGGGCCACCATTTCTAGCTTTTTACAATGTTTTGCAGTCCTAAAGTAGTAAATAAATTCCTCAATTAATTAATTTGAAATTTGGTCTTTACCAGAGAGCAACATCCCAATAAGGATCGACAAGCCAAATAATATTTGTTAACTTCTGGTAACTGTCATTTCCCCTCTTTAAAGGGCAAAGGCATGTTTGTGAAGATAGAGGGAAAAGATTTATTTGAAATGTAGTCTTTATTGATACACGGCTGTTGTTGACGACATTTGTACCTGATCGATCATGCATTGCTATCTAACAATGATCAATGAAGTTGCTCACAATTTCAGGAACGTGATCGCCGATGGCTGGCTGACTAATTAAAATGGCAGGTGCGGCTAACTCACAATGACAAGTGTACATCATTCAGTATTTATGCAGTCCTTAACCAAGGGAGTGAATGGAATCATCCCCAGTGAGCCACACCAATTACAAGAGATCCAACTGCAACACAGAATACAGTCCAGGTGCCTCCTTTGTCAATATTGTCCTCAACAACGTCCCTGTTACACTGCAGTCAATGGCCATTCCTTGCTGGTTAAGCCAAGGAAAAATATGGTTTCTAAGCTTGTCTATTCTTTAACAGCCATTAGGTATTTTCTCCTTCCTGTAAGATGCCATATTTTTAAAGAGCACTTTCTCGCCTGTCTTCTCTCTCTTGGTGCCATGAGGATGCCTCCTCTGTGATAGCCTCCCTCTATGAAGTGGCCTTTCTCTAATCAGGCACTTTGTAAGTTGCTTTCCTTAAGCTGGAAGTTCTCCGCTTTTCTCGTCACCCTCAGTTAATCAATTTGATTTGAAATAGGATCAGCACTAAGCAAAGGAGGATCAGCTGAACTCCTTCAGTCCCTTGACTGGTTTAAGCCCCTTAATTCAAGTTCAACAACATGAGCCTATCCAAGATTCGCACCCAGAGGAAACTCTAGAGGAAGTGGCCTTACTATGGGAGAATTCCTGAGGCAACTCACCCCCCCCCCCCTTAATTTCACTACTACATCACAGCCTATCTCATTTCAAGTGATCTTAATGCACTGCTTTGATTTCACTGGAGAGCAAGGCACAGGCAGAATACTTTGACCATGGGTGTCTAATTCTAACAAGAACCCCTGCACATACCCAAGTCAGTGTTGTCCCCGCATCAAAACTGCAGGACCATTGGCTGCCAGGGAGGAGGAATGGAAAGGAGTCAGATTTATAGCAACCTAATTCCTATCTCGCTAGATATTATTTTGCACAAGGATGAGATGACACCGCAATACTGATGACGTACACTTGGGACGAATCACACGGCACAAGATTCTGGGACTGGGGCAAGTGGGAGAGTGGGAAGAGGGTTATCAGTGAACCCAAATTAATTTCCATTCAAACGAATTCCATCAGAAGGAGGTGCTACTTTCTGACTGCCATTCCTGGCTCCTCAGTATTGTCACAAGATCACACGATATAGGAGTGGAAGTTGGCCCATTGAGTCTGCTCCACCATTCTAATCATGAGCTGATCCATCCTCCCACTCAGCCCCACTCTCTGCTTTTTCCCCGTAACCCTTGATGCTCTGACTAATCAAATACCTGTCAATCTCTGCCTTAGTAACACCCAGCAAGCTTGCTTCCACAGCCACCTGTGGCATCAAGTTCCACAGACTGACAGCCCTCTGACTAAAGAAATGTTTCTGTATCTCGGTTTTAAATTGACCCCCTTTTATCCTGAAGTTGTGCCCTCTTGTCCTAGACTCCCCTACCCTGGGAAACATCCTTAAAATTTAACTCCTATTAGTCACCTTCTTGCCTAAGAAAGCAAAATTCCTTTTTGACATGTCTTATTTCTCATCTATACCTGAATGGTGGAGGTAGATTGTTCAGCACATTATGTAAATATCATCTTTTTTCATATTTAATTTAGAGATGCAGCACAGTAAAAGGGCCTTCCAGCCCATGAGCTCACGCCGTCCAAACACACCAATGTGACCAATTAACCTACTAACCCCGTATGGTTTTGAATGGTGGGAGGAAACCGGAGCACCCGGAGGAAACCCACACATCCACGGGGAGAGCGTACAAATTGCTTACAGCGGTGGGTTCGAACCTGGATCGCTGGCGCTGTAATAGCGTTGCACTAACCGCTACGCTAATGTTATGTGCTTCTGAAGAGAGCTTTGTACCCTGAACTTACACGTTGCTCAAAGGTGCCCTAATCATTTATGTATTTATTTCCAAAATGAATGTTGCTGACATTAAAGAGGAGGCAGAGCTCAGACAGTAAATTTACAGCATACGAGCCTTTGAAAGGTCCAGCCTTGCAACCTGCATCATTCATTCCTGTTCAATCCCTACTTTAGTGTGATATTTCTTCAAATTACCTAAATAACCTTAAAAGACTTAAGGTGTCTTGTGGAAGACATGTCGAGACATATGGAAATCTAGAGTTCACTCTGCCCGAGGTAGTGAGGTTAGATTTATAAACTAGCATCGATTTTTGGTTTTGTTAAGATAAGGGTTTGAGGTTATAAACAAAGATAGAGAGATTAAATTAAGAAACAAATTAGTCATTTAAAATTATTCAACTACAATGTTCACATGAACGTAGGATGCTCTGTTTCATGCCGCGATTGTGCGAACCACTCAACCAAGATCTCAGTTGCTATACCTGAACTGTGATTGAGAAGAGTACCTCTGTGACAGGGAAAAATCATCATTTTCCGTGCTCATTCCTGTCCTTAAGCAGAGATAAACATTCTAAAGGCTTGGACAAACATTGCCGCAAGGGAAACTTTAAACAGTGTGGTTGATAGTGGCAGCTAAGAATTCAGATCTTGTTAACAATAAGGGGATCATTTTGATTCTCTGTCCGCAACCTGCTTCAGAGAGTTTCTTGAACTGCCTGAGTGGAATAGGTGTCTAACGTGGAATTATACAGCATCTCCCTGTTTTGACAACTACAAGCATTGGGTACATATACTTTGGCTTGGCTTCGCGGACGAAGATTTATGGAGGGGGTAAAAAGTCCACGTCAGCTGCAGGCTCGTTTGTGGCTGACCAGTCCGATGCGGGACAGGCAGACACGATTGCAGCGGTTGCAAGGGAAAATTGGTTGGTTGGGGTTGGGTGTTGGGTTTTTCCTCCTTTGCCTTTTGTCAGTGAGGTGGCACATACATAAAATGACATTGTATGAACCAGCAAACGTAGTGGGCAAAATTTTGCCCTGATTCAGCACCTCTGGCAGAAATTGCAAGATTGCGTTTCAGGAATTTGAAATGTTAGGAAGAGAGGACAGGTTTGCTGAAGGATACATTTTTGGTGAAGAGTTGCAGGTGTGTCACAATGTTTCCCAATGCAATTGTTGTTTTGGAAGTGTAAAAGAGCTTTATTACACTTGTAACTCAAGTTGTCCCAGACCCAAGTCTGGCCAGGGTACAAAAGTTTAAAAAAAGCACTTCTCCAACATTGAAAAATGGGATGAAATAAAATTCATACAGAGACAGAAATTAATAGTTATAAAATCTTGTGCCAAACCTCAAGCCCATAAACAGCATCTTACTTACCACTTATCTAATTTTAAAAGACTCATCATTTGAAAAGGATGTCTGTTTGTAGAATGGAAAGAACAAGGAACAGTGCTAAAAATGATCTGATCTGCAACGATGGGATCCAATTACTGCAAATTAAACTGCAGAAATGATCAATATGTAATCCATGCAAGAAATCAACGGAAATGCAGTGAGTTCGAAGAAGACAAATGAAGTCAACACTTTGAATGTCAGCTCTCCCTGGTAGTATCCTCTGACCAGATCAAGAGTCTGTACCTTATAACTCATCTTCACAGATTCTGGCCACCTCGTTATGTCACTACTGTCATTTTATAATTTTATTCCTCATAGATAGTTGGTTGTTATTAGTGAAGCAGGGCCACAATTCAACCTTGTGTGAATAAGTAGCCAGAAAACATAATCTAAATTGGCTATTAAATGCTTCTATTTCTTTGATAATGAACAAACACTAATATTGATCAATGTTCTTTTAATAAACATAGTGAGAGAATGGAATAAATGTACACCTTTGTCTTCCTGCAACACGATGCAACTACTGTAGTTTAAAGGAACAATACCTGTTCAATATTTTTGTCCTTTGGTTTGCTTATCCATTTGGACTCTCCTCTCCCTCTCTGTCTCTCTCTCTCGTCTCTCCCTGTCCCTGTCCCCCTCTCTCTCTCTCTCTCCCCTATCTGACTCTTCTCTCCCTCTTTTTTCTGTCTCTCTCCCTCTGTGCTCTCTCTTGCTTCTCCCCCCCCCCCCCCCTTTCTCTCTCTCCCTCTGTCTGTCTCTCTTTTGTTAGCCATTTGGTTACCAAGACACTTCTGCCACATCCCCCTTCCCTCGCAACTACTATAAGATTAGTCAGTATGAGCTGGTCATCTCTTATCTATCCTTCACCTTTCCAATCCAGGTCTGGCCAATGACCAACAGTATTCAATGCCCAGAGTAGCAGGCTCAATGTACTGAGACGTGGACAAGTAGACCTGTTAAATTATTGGAAGTGTTCTTTCCAATATTTTGTCATGGCATTGTAGATAAATTATGTGTCTGTTTATTTTAAAGTTGCATTTTTTCTACCATGTTTCTTACCCTTCCTTTGGATAAGAACAGTAGGTATCTTCATTTTGTGGGGAATGAAAGGTACCAGCATCAGAAATGAATGAAAAATACCTGGGGCTACCATGGTGAGAGCTGATGGATTTGAGCACTGCTGATTGGTGTTATCCAGAATACCAAAACTAAAACTTAGAAAAACCTTAACACTTAGACAGTTTTAAACCCATCTTTGCAGTTCAACAAGAAAAAAAGTCTGTCTCTTTAAAATATTGTTCTATAACTAATGTGCGTCAATTTATTGCAAAGAATGAAATTGCAACTGAAAATGCTAAAATGATTGACAATAAAGGTTTGCAATGTTTTATATACATGGAATTCTACAATTATTCATTGATTAACTCTGCACAATTACATCACCTCATATTGGTTTTTAAGCTTCAGAAGAACGTAGCCGCAAGCCCTAAAACAGGCCCCGAGTCAATGTAGGTTAGCACCAGGTTCCTTTCCACCTGGGGTCAGGTTTTGTGTTAATATCTTTTGCATGAATCAAGAAAGCATTTGGGGCAGCACAGGTTGGCATAATGGTTAGCACAACGCCTTTACAGCAGGCCAGCGATCGGGACCATTGTTCAAACCCCACGCCGTCTGTAAGAAGTTTGTACATTCTCCCCAAGACTGTGGGTTTCCTTCAGCGACACCGGTTTCCTCCCACCATTCAAAACATATCAGTGGTGTGTTAATTGGGTGTAAATCAGGCAGCATGGACTATCTAAATTTAATTTTTTTTAAAATTAAAATTTAACATTTAGATATGCCTTGTTGCTATTTATCCAATCTACTAGCACATTTCCTAGGATAATTCTAGCTTTAATCTGTAGATCTGTGGCTCAATAATTGAATCAATATTAGGTTGAAAATTCTTATACATATGATCTGGATTTGCTGTCACATTTCCTCCAAAAGGATCCCTTCCAGATATCTGGATTGTTAAACCATTATGAACACCATAGTTGAGTACTGATAGCAAGGCCTTTCAACTTGGCCTTGCTATCAGCAGGCATCAACTGCTTCACATACTAAGGAATTAATTGAACATTGATGTCCCACCTTTGGCCTTATGATACAAGGTCAATGATAACCCTATAATAAGTTGCTTGGGTTTGGATTCTACTCAACAGAATTGTCCTGGACATTGGAAAATTGGCTTCCAACAAATCATCATCTTTCTATATGAAGTTAAACAAGGAAGTCCGCAAACACTATGATTTAATACACAAAAGCGCTGGAAAAACAGCAGCGTTCAAAGGAAGCATGGATATATAACCAATGTTTTGGACATGAGCCTTTTGTCAAGGATGGAGTAAAAAGCAGGCAGGCACCTGAAATAAAAAGGTCAGGGAAGAGGAGGGACAGGGGGAGGAACACAGGTGGGAGGCCAGAAAAGAAAAAAAGCAGAGAAGTGATAGGGGGAGGATGAGCTCTCTGAATGGAGAGAAGAGGGGGGTAGGGAGCTGGAGGAGAAGAGACATAGGGAAAGAGTCAATGGAACCCATAAACACGAAAGTCTGCAGACGCTCTCATTGCAGCACTAGGTGGGTGCAGAACACAACAGGTGACACCAAAATGACTATAAAATTTTTGCGCAGTGTTTCGGCAGAAATGTAATACTTTTTATAAAAATATCCCTGTTATTAGTTTTAACAACAAACATTGCAAGCCCAGCTTACATGTATCAATATACCTACAAGGCTAAAGCTCGATGCTCATTTCCTTTTTTGAACCTTCTAATGCTGCTCCAGTCAGAGCTGTCATTATGACCCAATTACAGCGACACTTCGAATCATGTTTCGTCTGCCCGCGCTACAACCATACACTGCTGCTTCGTTGCTACTGGCATTTTTATAGTCGCTGCTTTTGTCAAATTTTCTGTGTTTTAGCTATAATATTTGAATTAGTATTTGTGAACCAATAACTATTTTGAGAATAAAGTAGTAATTATAGGAAAATAATTTTTATTTTAACCCTATGAAGCTATGTACATGTTAATACATGTCGGCTGTGCGTATGATATTGTAATTTCAAGGTGTAATTTTAATTTTGCTAGATGTTTATCTCACAAACAGAGTGATCTACAGGATTTCTGGTCGGGTATGGGAGGTAACACCATGAGTTACGGAACTGGGTGGCACCAACCCTAGTCACGCCTCTCAGTTGCAGTTTAATACACTAAGACACCTGTCTGCTTTTTGATCATACCTTGATGAAGGGTGCCCAAAACATTGGTTATATATCTGCTTTCTATGAGCAGTGTGTCCTGCTGAGTTTCTCCATTACTTATGCTTCCAGTTACTGGAGTATTTTCCCCTGATTCCAACCGATATCAGTTTTACCTGGCTTTTTAATGTCATATTCTATAATATTATTCTGACACCATCACCAGGTTCAGGAACAGCTGCTCCCCCTCCACCATCAGACTCCTCAACCACAAACTCAATTTAAGGACTCTTACTTGTGCACTTTATTGATTTTTTTTCTCTCTCTCTCTCTATTGCAGTTTGTTTACATTCGTTATCTTTCACAGTTCTTTATTCGTTTACATGTGTACATTGAGTAGAGTTTTCTTTGCACTACCAATAAGTGGTGATTCTGCCTCGCCTGCAGGAAAAAAAAATCTCAGGATTGTATGTGATGTCGTGTATGTACTCTTCCAATAAATCTGAAATCTTTCCTGTGGTGTGATGACCCAGAACTGTACTCGGAACTCAGTTCTGGCAAAATTAATGTTTGGCATGGCCTCCTTGCTGTGGCTAATAATGGCTATGGGAAACAAATAGAATTTCACCGATAAAGTGAACAGATGTGGCAGATGAGGTGGGATGCTATGTTATGCCTTGACTAGCCTATTTTGCTCTCCCATAATTTGAGGATGGGTCCCTACTCCGAAACTTTAACTATTTCTCTTTCCGTGGATGCTATCAGTTGTTTTTCCAACATTTTCCGTTTACTGTTTTTTTTTCCCTTACCTACATAGGTCTTGCCTGCTGTGAATGCCCCAAATACCTTACCAATAATAATTAATCTAACAAACCTAGAAACTTAAGCTGACAGATGTCCGTGCCCAATTAGTTATTCCTTTTACAGATACCTCCCCCATTTTCTCTCCCACTGAATGCTGTCATCTCTCTCCCAGTTCTGACAAAAGGTTGCAGAGCCAAAAGACTGACTGTTTCTCTTTCTACAGATGCTGCTTAACCTGCGGAGGCAGTAGAGGAGAATCCACTTGTCCTTACCCTGAACAAGTTCTCCTTTGATTCCTCTCATTTTCTCTATATCCAGGGTGTAGCCATGAGCACATGCAGGGGCCCCAGCTAAGCCTGTCTTTAAGAGAAACTGTCCCTCTTCCAATGGTGCTCAGCTACGGTTCCTCAGCTCTTCCTCTGCCACATCGCTCACTGAATTGGCATTCCCTCTTAAACCTAGTGCAGAGCACAACGATTTTGTTAACTTCACTGCCAACTTCCACCCTGCCTTTAAAAATGAACCTTGTCGGTTTCTGAGTCCTCTCTCTCCATCTCAGGACACCATCTACCGACATCTATTACAAAACCACTGACACCCACACCTACATCTTCCCACACAGCGTCTTGTAAGGTTGTCATCCTTTTCTCCAATTCTTGCACCTCCCACAATGAGATCTTCTACTCCAGGGTATCTGAAATGTCCTCATTCTGCAATAAACATGGACTCCCCCCCAGCTGTCATGATAAAGCCTGCAGCTATATCACCTCCACTTCTCAGTCTTCCATCCTCTCCCCAGGCAGAATCACAATAGAATCCATCTAGTGTTCACTTTCCAACCCACCAGCCTCCGCATTATGCTCCCACACTTCTGCCAACCCCAGTGCAATCCCATTATCAACCAAATCTTCCTGTCCCCACCCCAATCAGCTTTTCACAGGGATCACTCTCTCTGGTTTGCTCTTCCCTTCTCCGCCCTTGGGCACTTCCTGCTGTAATCATAGAAAATGAAAAACTTGTCCCTACAATTCCCTCCTTGCTTCCATCCAGGGCCACAACCAGAACTTACAAGTGACGCAGAGCTTTATATGCATATCATTCGATTTAATCAGTGTACTTCACGTGGCCACCTCCGCATCAGTGAGACCAAACGCATATAGATCAACCATTTCGCCTGACACCGACACACTGTCCACAGCTTTCAATTCTCTTCATCATTTGCACAGGCAGAAAATCAATGCAAGCTTGAAGAATAAAACATCAAATTCCTCCTGGATAGCCTTAAAACTAACATGGATTTTTCTAACTTTACCTAACCACCACCTGATCTAGTTCTACTGCTCCAGCTCCCTCAACAGCCCCTAAGGCTAGAGCTGGATGAGGTCCTCACCCAGGATGAGACATATAAGGCAATCGAACAACTGAAAAGTGGCAAAGCAGCAGGTATGGATGGAATCCCCCCAGAGGTCTGGAAGGCTGGCGGCAAAACTCTGCATGTCAAACTGCATGAGTTTTTCAAGCTTTGTTGGGACCAAGGAAAACTGCCTCAGGACCTTCGTGATGCCACCATCATCACCCTGTACAAAAACAAAGGCGAGAAATCAGACTGCTCAAACTACAGAGGAATCACGCTGCTCTCCATTGCAGGCAAAATCTTCGCTAGGATTCTCCTAAATAGAATAATACCTAGTGTCGCCGAGAATATTCTCCCAGAATCTCAGTGCGGCTTTCGCGCAAACAGAGGAACTACTGACATGGTCATTGCCCTCAGACAGCTCCAAGAAAAGTGCAGAGAACAAAACAAAGGACTCTACATCACCTTTGTTGACCTCACCAAAGCCTTCAACACCGTGAGCAGGAAAGGGCTTTGGCAAATACTAGAGCGCATCGGATGCCCCCCAAAGTTCCTCAACATGATTATCCAACTGAACACAAGAAATTAAAGAGAGATTGGGTAGGACATGTAACAGCAGCATCGTATAATTCAAAAGCAAGAGGAGTGGCTATATTAATTAGCAAAAATGTGCCATTTAAAATAGAAGAGGAAATAATAGATCCAGCAGGGAGATATGTTATGATAAAATGTCAGATATATTCGGAGCTTTGGAATCTACTTAATATATATTCACCTAACGAAGAAGATCAAAAGTTTATGCAAGACATCTTTTTGAAGGTAGCTAATACGCAAGGGAACATACTAATAGGAGGGGATTTCAATCTGAATTTGGATCCAAATATGGATAAAACGGGGAAAAAAATTAACAGGAAGAACAAAGTAACCAAATTTATAATTAAATCAATGCAAGAAATGAAACTTGTGGACATATGGAGGAAACAAAACCCAAAAGAAAAGGAATACTCATACTACTCGACTAGACATAAAACATACTCAAGAATAGACCTATTTTTGTTATCAGCTAGTATGCAGGATAGAGTAAGAAAAACAGAATATAAAGCGAGAATGCTATCAGACCATTCACCCTTAATACTGACAGTAAAGCTAGAGGACATCCCTCCAAGAATGTATAGATGGAGATTAAACCCCATGCTACTTAAAAGACAGGATTTTAGAGAATTTATTGAAAAACAATTAAAAATGTACTTTGAAGTAAATACGGAATCAGTGGAAGATAAGTTTATACTATGGGACGCAATGAAAGCATTCATTAGAGGACATATAATAAGTTATGCAACCAAGATGAAGAAGGACTATAATCAGGAAACAGAGCAGTTGGAAAGGGAAATAATAAACATAGAAAAAAAATTAGCAATAAAGGAAGATACAACCAAAAGAAGAGAATTGGCGGATAAAAAAATAAAATATGAAACATTACAAACATATAAGGTGGAGAAGAATATAATGAAGACAAAACAGAAATATTATGAACTAGGTGAAAAAACACACAAAATCTTAGCATGGCAGCTTAAGACAGAGCAAACTAAGAAAATGGTATTGGCAACAAGGAAAAAAGACAAACAAATTACATATAATCCAAAAGAAATTAAGGAAAACTTCAGAGAATTCTATGAACAATTATACCGAACTGAAAACGAAGGGAAAGAAGGGAAAATAGATGAATTTTTGACTAAAATTGAACTACCAAAACTACAAATAGAGGAACAAAATAAATTAACAGAACCATTTGGAACAGTAGAAATACAAGAGATAATAAAAAATTTACCAAATAATAAGACACCAGGAGAGGATGGACTCCCAATAGAATTCTACAAAACATTTAAAGATCTAATAATACTGCCCCTCCTGGATGTAATCAACCAGATTGATGAGACACAAAACTTACCAGATTCATGTAAAACAGCAATAATTACAGTGATACTAAAACAAGGGAAAGATCCACTCTCACCAGCGTCATATAGACCAATATCTCTGTTAAACACAGATTATAAGATAATAGCTAAACTATTAGCAAACAGATTAGCAGAACAGGTACCGAAAATGGTAAATTTAGACCAAACTGGATTTATCAAAAAAAGACGCACAACAGACAATATTTGTAAATTTATTAACTTAATTCATGCAGTAGAAGGAAATAAAGAACCGGCAGTAGCAGTTGCTTTAGACGCAGAGAAGGCCTTCGACAGAGTAGAATGGAATTACTTGTTCAAAGTATTGCAAAAATTCAGTTTACCGGAGAAGTATATTAATTGGATTAAAGCATTATATAAGGGACCGTTAGCGAAAGTAACAGTAAATGGACATGTATCAAAGCAATTTAACTTAAGCAGGTCAACGCGGCAGGGATGCCCACTATCACCATTATTATTTGCGCTAGCTATAGAACCACTAGCAGAATCGATAAGAATAGATAATAATGTAAAAGGAATAAAAATAAAAGACAGGGAATATAAAATCAGTCTATTTGCGGATGATGTGATAGTGTACTTAACAGAACCAGAACTATCAATAAAAGAACTATATAAGAAATTGAAGGAATATGGAGAAGTGTCGGGATACAAGATAAACGTAAATAAAAGTGAAGCAATGCCTATGAATAACGCGGATTTCTCAAAATTTAAGGAGGAATCCCCATTCAGATGGCAAATGCAGGCAATAAGATACCTAGGTGTGCAAATAAACAAAAATCTAGGCCAATTATATAAACTCAATTACAATCCACTAATGAAAAAATTACAGGACGATTTAGAGCATTGGAAAGAGCTACCACTAACACTGATAGGAAGGATAAACTGTATTAAAATGAACATTTTTCCAAGGATACTATACTTATTTCAGGCATTGCCAATACAACTGACAGAAAAATTCTTCAAAGAGTTAAAGAAAATAATAAGGAGATTTTTATGGAGAGGGGGGAAACCGAGGATAGCACAAGATAAATTAACAGAATGGTATAAACAAGGAGGCTTACAATTGCCAAACTTCAAAAATTATTATAGAGCCGCACAATTAAGGTACCTATCAGAGTTTTATCAAACAAGGGAAAAACCAGACTGGACGAGATTAGAATTAGATAAAATAGGGGAAAAGATACCTGAACACATATTATAT
Organism: Narcine bancroftii; assembly: GCF_036971445.1. Lineage (NCBI taxonomy): Eukaryota > Metazoa > Chordata > Chondrichthyes > Torpediniformes > Narcinidae > Narcine > Narcine bancroftii. Next base: position 90,477,607 of record NC_091476.1, on the reverse strand, counting down.
AAATTGGACGAAAAATTGGTACAACATAGAACTTCTCCAGTATTACACCATCTCCTCAATATATGGAAGAAGATTCATGTAGAAAGAAATAAAACAAATTATCAAATACCAAAACTAATATTGACGCAAAATAAGCTACTCCCTTTTACAATAGACAACCTTTCCTTTAGAAAATGGGAAAAAAAGGGATTAAAAGAATAGAAAATTGTTTTTCAGGAAGTAGATTCTTATCCTTTGAACAAATGAGAGATAAGTACAATATAACTGGAGATACAGCGCTGGCATATTACCAACTGAGATCCTACTTGAAAGATAAATTAGGAAGCAATTTGAGTTTACCAGAGGGAAGTAACCTTGAATATGTGATTACAGATACAATGTTAATCAAAAGATTTATAACAAATATGTATATTAAACTGCAAGAAAAGGAGAATGAGGAAACAAATGGTAAAACTAAACAAAAATGGGAACAAGATTTAAATATAAAGATAAAAAAGGAAATATAGGAGAAATTATGTTCTGGAACGATGAGAAATACAATAAATACGAGACTGCGTATGATACAATATAATTGGTTACACAGACTATACATTACACCGCAAAAGTTAAATAAATGGGACCCAACAGTATCTGATAGATGTTTTCGATGTAAAAAAGAAAGGGGAACAACAATTCATGCAATCTGGACATGTGAGAGAGTAGAAAAATTTTGGGATGATCTCAATCAGATATTAAATAAAATAACAGAAAACAATATACCAAAGAATCCAGAGATCTTTCTCCTAAGTAACATAAAAAATAAAGAATTTGGAATTGACTTGGAAGATGCACAAAAAAGATTTGTTAAGATAGCCCTAGCCGTAGCAAAAAAATGTATTATGTCAACCTGGAAATTGGAAGATAATTTGAAAATACAACAATGGTATATAGAAATGAATAAATGTATTCCATTAGAAAAAATAACATATAGTTTAAGAAATAATATTGAAATATTCGAACAAGTATGGGAGCCTTACATTAAATACAATAGCGAAAACCTACCGGGAACAAACATTACCTAAGTTGATGGAAGGAGAAGAAAAAAAAAGAATGGACTCAGTAGAATTTCTGGTGTATTTTTGTTGAATGACAACATTGTCTGACTGAATTAATGCAACCTAGATTGTATACCTAAAATGGATGAGAGGGGGGGGGGGTGAGGGGGTGGCTTGGGAGGAGTGGGGGGGGAGAAAAAGTCACTGTAAATATGTGAAAAAGAAAAAGTGTATATCATGGCTATTGTGATTTATGGTGTGAAAAATAAAAAATTAAAAAAAAAATAAAACATGATTATCCAACTGCACGAAAACGAACAAGGTCGGGTCAGATACAGCAACGAGCTCTCTGAACCCTTCTCCATTAACAATGGCGTGAAGCAAGGCTGTGTTCTTGCACCAACCCTCTTTTCAATCTTCTTCAGCATGACGCTGAACCAAGCCATGAAAGACCTCAACAATGAAGACGCTGTTTACATCCAGTACCGCACGGATGGCAGTCTCTTCAATCTGAGGCGCCTGCAAGCTCACACCAAGACACAAGAGAAACTTGTCCATGAACTACTCTTTGCAGATGATGCCGCTTTAGATGCCCATTCAGAGCCAGCTCTTCAGCGCTTGACGTCCTGTTTTGCGGAAACTGCCAAAATGTTTGGCCTGGAAGTCAGCCTGAAAAAAACTGAGGTTCTCCATCAGCCAGCTCCCCACCATGACTACCAGCCCCCCCCACATCTCCAGCGGGCACACAAAACTCAAAACGGTCAACCAGTTTACCTATCTCGGCTGCACCATTTCATCAGATGCAAGGATCGACAACGAGATAGACAACAGACTCGCCAAGGCAAATAGCGCCTTTGGAAGACTACACAAAAGAGTCTGGAAAATCAACCAACTGAAAAACCTCACAAAGATAAGCGTATACAGAGCCGTTGTCATACCCACACTCCTGTTCGGCTCCGAATCATGGGTCCTCTACCGGCATCACCTACGGCTCCTAGAACGCTTCCACTAGCGTTGTCTCCGCTCCATCCTCAACATTCATTGGAGCGCTTTCATCCCTAACGTCGAAGTACTCGAGATGGCAGAGGTCAACAGCATCGAGTCCACGCTGCTGAAGATCCAGCTGCGCTGGGTGGGTCACGTCTCCAGAATGAAGGACCATCGCCTTCCCAAGATCGTGTTATATGGCGAGCTCTCCACTGGCCACCATGACAGAGGTGCACCAAAGAAAAGGTACAAGGACTGCCTAAAGAAATCTCTTGGTGCCTGCCACATTGACCACTGCCAGTGGGCTGATATCGCCTCAAACCGTGCATCTTGGCACCTCACTGTTTGGCGGGCAGCAACCTCCTTTGAAGAAGACCGCAGAGCCCACCTCACTGACAAAAGGCAAAGGAGGAAAAACCCAACACCCAAATCCAACCAACCAATTTTCCCCTGCAACCACTGCAACCGTGTCTGCCTGTTCCGCATCGGACTTGTCAGCCACAAACGAGCCTGCAGCTGACGTGGACATTTACCCCCTCCATAAATCTTCGTCCGCGAAGCCAAGCCAAAGATACCTGCACTGTTCTTAGTCTTTAATTTTCTCCCCCTCATTAAAATGTATTTAATGCTTTGCAACCAATTAAATACTTTGTTGCCACTATCACAGTGAACACGAGAGCAAATTTTCACAAACAAGGTTCCATGGACTGCAGTGTGATGGCAATTGTACGGTGTCTAATTGATAATATTGAACATCATAGTGAATTCCACTGCCTGCCATCAAAATAGGGTCATGGAGTCTGTGACAGCCACCAGAGAACAAAGAAATGCCTGCAGTTTAATGCTAAGGGGTGACATCTCCAACACTGCTCTGCAATGAACTGCCAGTCTGGATGCCGTGCTCAAGTCTCTGGGCTGTTCTTGAACCCACAACATCTTCAGCCAGTGAAGAGTTCCGTCACAAAGCCATTGCAGACAGTTTTGGAAGGAAGGGAGGCGAATGTTTTATTTACCTGAGATAACTTTGCAAATTATTGGTAAGTACTGTAGATATTCAACACTGATCCAGCTAAGTGCGGTGAGTGATGTTGAACTACTCTGTTACATCAACTTGTCACCCATCACATTGGTACCAACATCACAAAGACCAAAAGTCGTTTATTCAGGGCAAGTATTTTAATCAACTGGCAGATATCCTGGTAAAATTATGATCTGTTCAGTTTTATCTATTTTGGCATTGTTTGAATAGCTGGAAAGGGATAAGAGGAGATGCGTTGGAATGAGTCCTATGAGTCTTGGGAAAATTTGGAGATAAGATGGTAGAACCAGGGAATAAACAAGTACAACTAACTTCAAGCCAAGGACTTGTACGTGCCCCAGAGGAAGACATTTTGGTGTCTCAAAATGGAGAGGATTTTAGTAACTTAACATCTTGTGGATCTCTAAACATTGTGAAGTGTTATGACGCATTGGTAAATATCAAGGAAATTCCAGGGGCTTCAAACGGGATGCAGGTATACAAGCTGCAAATAGGACATGGCCAGAAGCTGACAGCAAGTCATGAGGGTCTAAAGGTAAATGAGATGAGGGAAGACTTGGCGATGAGCATTTATCAGGAAGAAACAGAGATGGAATTAAATGGCGATGAGTCTGAAGCTTATACACTTGTGAAAACTACTGGCAATATACAGACACAAATTTGCAGGGCCGCTGCAAGTGCTGAGGGGATCTCTGACCCAATCATTCTGATTTGCCAAAAAGCAGATGATTTTGATGGATCGCTGAGTTCAGGGAGTGACAACGAGTCCCTTTCAGCAACCAATGACAGCCCTATCTTCTCTGTTGATCAGGACTTGTCCCTTTGGTCAACCCTGTGGAACCCTCCTTCAGAACCAGGTCCCCTCAGAAAACTAACTGCCAACCCAGAATATCTTCAGCAGCTGTCCAACGAGAACGACAAATCTCAATCAAAACTGATCAATCGATTAGAGAGCTGGAGTATGGGGGTCACAAAAAAGTTCAGAAGACAATTCCATCAGTTGGCCCAGAGGGTCAAACCTAAAAGAAGATCACCTGACCAAATTAAGGATGAGGAAGATTTCTACTGTCTGGAAGGGCACACACAGGAAGATGGATTTATTGATATTCCACTTGCTTAATTATTATTTTCTAACGAGGTTTTCATTATATTGTACATAAACAATTAATACATTTCTTTAGAAGGCAGCCATAACGTCAATTATTAGAAAATAACTGAAATCAGTAACAACACTGCAAAAATATAGCTTAGGGTTTACACGTGCAGTAAAACCCTTGTATCCAGCATCTACGAGGATTGGTAGATGCTGGATAAGTGAGTTTTCCGGTTCCTTGAGACTCACGCTTACAATACGCAACTAGTACACCTGCATTAAGAATAAACAGTTTAAAAGACAAAATACTATAATGTACTTATTTTGAACAAACTTCACTTCCATGAATATATACTGTAAACCTTAAAGCATTTTACTTTATTTTCAGTCACATTCTTTGAAAACATTTAACCATATGGAGGTTCCTACCCCTTCACAGACCTGTCCAAAAGACTAACAATAATATCATAATTAACACCCCCTTACCCACATTTACAGATAAAGCTTTACTAATATACTAATAAAGATAAATACTCTTACTAAGCAGGGATAAGGAGACACTTTCAGAGACTCACCCCATCGGTAAGAGGCATCAACCAGCTCTCCATCCTGTGCGATGCCATTTTATTCAAACACAACTTTATTCAGCTGCTGTGAGCAAAGCACGACCAAAGCACTCCGCTGGCTGCTCCTATCTTCATCTAAGGGTTATGTGTTACTTCAGAGAACATTTACTTATACAATTTTAAACTTACTCATTTTTACATATTTATTCTAATTTTAAAAAATTTATTTTCCTCAAGTTTATTTTTCACAATTGCTCAACTTTGAGATTACAGGGGTTTTACTGTATTTGCTTTGAAGTCAGTTTATTTACATATACTTTTAGTACAATATTGGCTGGGAACAGGTGATGTCTGGTGCCACCCCACACAAGGGGAAAATGAAAATCAGGAAACTGGAAATGCTGGATATCGGAAATTTTAAAAAAACCCTGAAATTGCTGGAAATGCTCACCAGGTTAGACAGCATCCGTGGAAAAAGAAACAGTCTGCACCTCAAGTCCATGACCCTTCATTAAAAACCTTTCCGGCATGGACTAGTAGGGCCAAACTGGCCTGTTCTGTGCTGTATATGGTTGTATGGTTTCCTCCAGTTCTAATACAGAGTCCCAAATTGTTTCTCTTTCTACAAATGCTGCCTGATTAGCTTGAAAATATTTGTTGTCATATGACTGCTTATGTTTAAATGGACGAAGCATCAACTCCATTCAACAAGTTCATGGGAACCACGAGTACTAATGATCTCTCAACCAAAGCAGAAGATCAGGGAAGCAATACATTTGTTGGATGACAGTAGGCAAGGTAAGTGTGTTTGGTTGATCTAAGACAGTTGATTTTGCATGGAAAGAATACTGGCGATTCCGGTTTTCTCAATCATTGATGCATTTTTCATGCAAATACTTTATTCCTGTGTTTTGCCCTCATTTATGCATTATACAATTGTGAAAAAAACTGCCAATAATACAGACACAATGTTGAAGGGCAGATGCAAATACTGAGAGGATCCCTGACCCAATCATTCTGATTCCTGACCCAATCATTCTGATTCCTGACCCAATCATTCTGATTCCTGACCCAATCATTCTGATTCCTGACCCAATCATTCTGATTCCTGACCCAATCATTCTGATTCCTGACCCAATCATTCTGATTCCTGACCCAATCATTCTGATTCCTGACCCAATCATTCTGATTCCTGACCCAATCATTCTGATTCCTGACCCAATCATTCTGATTCCTGACCCAATCATTCTGATTTGATAAAAAGGGAATGATTTTGGTGGATCGCTGAGTTCAGGAAGTAACAACGAGTCCCTATTAATGAACAGTGACAGCCCCATCTTCTCCATTCATCAGGACCTGGCCACCCTGGCCAGCTGCATGACAGTGTGTGGAGAAGTAGATTGGAGGTCAATCCACAGGACCGTAAGAGTGGCAGAGAGGATCACTGGAGTCTACCCCCAAACACAGTATCTTTCAAATTTTAACACAGCATTAGAAGAATTAGGAAGTGCAGAAATTGATGGGTGTATGGTCTGTGCTACAAGTGGTGGAAGCAGGTACATTAGGATCATTTAAGAGACTGTTAGATAAGTCGATGGAACAGAAAAAACAAAATGATGGGGCTGGAGTAGCAGCAGTGCTGCCGCTGGTGCAGACCCGAAAGACTGGAGACACAGCACTGCTCTATAGGGTTCAACGGCCTAGTCCTAATATTGGTGGCTCCATACAGGCTTTAAGCAGCCTGCTAAAGGACCTGATGGTGTTTTTCATTTTAATCCTGCAATTCTGGGGTCTGTGACCAAGAATGGCAGCACCGGTGCTCAGCAGCAGTCGTGAGGGGGTTGCAGACTCCAGGAAGCAGCGGATTTGCACAGGACACCAGAAACGGGGAGAACACCCCACCCTCCCCATCACAACTAGAGGCAGAAGAGACAACCCCAGAGGACAGTGACCATGGCAGTGGACCAGAGAGGGGCTCAGCAGCAGAAGGGCTCACACAGTCTGTGGACTGTCGGTGGCCTGCATTCAAAGGACTCACACAGGCTGCGGGATACTGGAGACCGGCTTATGGGGAAAAGGTGTCGGCACCGGGATTCAAGATGGAGTTGAGGGCAAAGAGGGCTCCTGAAGGGGCCTTAGACACTGAAACTTTCCTGATCATATCGGAGGTTTGGACCTGGAACTCTGGTTGCTGATGGATTTACCAGAGGTGCAAAGGCAGTGGGAGCACTGGAGGCAAACCCACAGAGATTCAGTGACTCTGAAGGGACTCTCTTTTGCTTCTCCTTTCCTAGTGTTAGGGGTGCTCATGGTGACTCTTACGGCAGACAAAATTTGAAGTATATCATGTATATTGCATTTTTTAATGTATTATTCCGTGGCAATAAAAGGAACCTTTGAACCTTTAGAAACTTACGTAGATGCAATACGAGGGGACAAGAATGTAAATTTCCTACCAGGAACTGTTGGCCATCAGGTCCTAGGTTTGAGTAAAGAAGAAATGATGGGGTCGTCAGTTCAGCTCAAAAAGGAACACAACAAAATGGTGACAGCCAATATTGATGTTGCCATTCTCTGAAGAAGACATTCTTTACTCTGCCCATAGGAAAAAATAATCTGGAGTAATGATCAGACAGAGAGACACTTGCTCCTGTCTGCCACCGAGCTCCTTTCGTATTTCCACGGTCCTGGCATCAGTGTGAAGACTTCGGAACTCCATATCTTTCATCAATTGTCATTATCTGACTTGAACCATTAAAGGTTACATTTACACCCCACAAAGGGATTGCTGCTGAGAGCTTTGGATTAATTTTTTTAAATATTGGTTGAGGATGGCACATCATTTCACATGATACTGAAATTGGAAAATGCAGTAGATTTGAATAATCCACTATCCACCCATTTGAAAATCCCAATGGTTCGGCGTCTGGCTCATCAGGTGATGTTTACTGTGCCCCTTTCAACTCACGAGGTCCCAATTGCTTCACGGAGCCTCAGTTCCAGCAATCCCATCCTACTCACTGAAGACTTGCCTCCAGTACTCCCTGAAGCCCCAATTCCACCTGACCCCTGTCTCCACACAGTGGAGTAATCAGAGCTCCATTTCCTGCACTCCCTTTAAGCTTACCACTGGAAAATTTATTATAATACTGGGTATCATTGAATTAAAATGGTGTGGGATACAATAACATGCAATAATCGAGAAAATCCTAACTCCAGAACCAGATGACTTAAGTTTAATTTTCTCTTCAGTTCATAAGCAAAATATAAACTTATCCACAGAACTGGCAGAGTTTCCATTCCATGGATTCTTAATATAGTATCGAGATTCCACATTCCAGGCCAACATGGAGATTGAAGCAGAGATTGTTACAATCCCCAAGAATGCCATGCAGAGGTTGCACATGAAGATGCCTCACCATTGTTACACTTCCTGTGAAACTTCGCCATGTCAGCAAAGCGTCACAATGACCTCAAGGGCTGTTCAAGGTGAGTATTGGTAAGCAAGTTGTCAGTTCACTAAAGACCGGGCAGGAAGACCATGATTATTACGACATGGTTAATTTATCTTTTAGGGCAAGCTCTACATGATTGGACAACATCATTAATTGGAAAGCACACATCTGGCAGATTCCCGTCCTTCAAAAGAGGTAAGAATGATCAGTTGTACTTTTAGTCTGAGTGTACATTCATAATATTTTGTATTCTTTCATCTTTTGATCTGAATTTTTGATAAATTGAAATCTTTACTCAGTCACATGTAAGAAATAGAAAGCAGTATGCTAATAGAATTTGGCACGAGTGTAATGCTAACCCAATAAAATTTCAAGCGGGCTAACAATATCATTGAGCATTTAAATATCAGGGGAGCATCCCAAAAAATAAAGTTCATCATCTCCTAGGGAAAGCTTTGAAATTGATTCAGCAACATAAATACATAATGGGATGGTGTAAGAGAACCGAAATGATCAAGTGTGCTTCCAGAGGAACCCACAATAGTTCATTCCCATATCATGCGGTAGAAATTGTCTCTAATCAACTGTATTAAATTTACTCAGCACCTAAAATCTGCTTCCCTCTGGAACCAACCTTCAGAATGCTAGTGTCGGTGGATTTTTAACACAAAGAGGGATTCCTACTATATATGTGTGAGCTCTCCTTTAATTTATAAAATTCATTTCCGAATTAAAATCCTGTGGGCTCATGTTTCGTTTCAGGGATAAGTCAACAAATATAGGGGGGATACTGCAGCGCAGCACGGAAGAAGTGATACATTGTGGGAAATTTTTTGGAGAATGTTTTCTCAGGTGAAGATTAAAGCACCCAATGGCATCATTCAAAGGAGATCCATGTGACCATAAGACAATAAGAACTAGACTATTCAGCCCATCGTGTCTGCCCCAATACAAGTTCTCAACATACGTCTGTGTTCTGTTCTGACCAACTAGTCGTATCTCGAAATGGACATATATTGGAAACGCACTGTATCCATGTTATCATTCATCAAATACAACGTGGCGGCCACCAAGCCCAGTTCTGGTGAGAGATTGGCCACCATCCTGCTCTCGCAAAACGTTGACCACCCTACCAACCTCTCGCAAGAGGTGTTATTTTCTGGACATAGGCCCCATCTTTCACCCTAAGAGCATAATATATATATATATTTTTGGTCTTATGTATGGATGACCATAAGTCACATAGGTGGCAAGCTGGGGAATTATTATTCCTTGCGTCCTGACCAATTTTATACTTATTAAAATTGTCTAAAACAGATGCATTTCCCATTGCTTTTTATGGAATCCCACTGTGTGCAAGTGGGTAATTTGTTCCCATATTACAGCAATGAGTATGTCGGGGAACCTCCTCCCTCACCATGGTCCGGGCCCCAAACAGGCCTTTCAAGTGAAGCAACACTTCACTTGTATCCGCAGGACTGATTTATTGCATCCGGTGCTCCCTTTGTGGCCTTGACTGAATCGGATAGGCTGGGCGCAGATTGGGAAGATCACTTCACTGAGCACCTCGCTCCATCCATACCAGTAGCAGAGACCTCTCAGTAACTACCACTTCAGTTCTGTGTCACACTCCCATGTCTGTCCATGGCCTTATGTACTGTCTCACCAAGACCCTCTGTCACACTTGCTCCACTAATCCTCTCTGTCGTTTCAAACTAACCTGTTTTCTCACTTGTCCAGATCTGATGACCTGTAACGTGACCTCCATTACTCTTTCCACAGATGTTGCCTGGCCCACTGAGTCTTCCCAACATTTTCTGGTTTTATTTCAGATTTCCAGCATCTGCAAGATTTTTTCAATTTCCAACTACCGTCTGTGAAACTCATTAAAAATTGATTTTGAAATGGGATTGCATGTTTTTAAAAGAGCAATGACGTTTGCCAAATATTTGAAGAGAAGTATCTCATCTGAGGTTTTGGCCAAAAACCTATTACGTGCAAGGGACAAAAGAGCCTTTGAGATACATCAAAGTAAATCAAATGTAGTGTATTGCCCAAGGTATTGGCCAAATGAATCAGAGACATGATCATATGAATTTATTTCCAGTCATTGTGATATGGTATAAACAAACTAAAAGGACATGGCAGGTACATTCAATGGTAATGTTCAAAGGGATTTGGATAAAACACCAGAAGGAACAAAATACAGCCCTGCAGAGAAAAGCATGGAAACAAATCAAACTGAAAATTGTCCAACTCTTTAAAAGAGCCAGCAAAGGCACATGGGCGGCATGGTTGGCGTAATGTTGTTACAGTGGCAGCGATCGGGACTTGGGTTCGAATCCCGCACTTTATGTATGGAGCTTGTACCATGACTGTGTGGGTTTTCCACGGGGTCTCCAGTTTTCTCCCTCCATTCAAAACATACTGGGGGTACAGATCAATTGGGTGTAAATTGGGCAGCACGGCTCATGAGCTAAAAGTTCTGCTACCATACTGTATGTCTACATTTAAAATTTATGTATATGCACTGTTACGCAGTCCAGAGGACCCCAAAAAGTAGCCGCAATAGATTTTCACCTCAACACAGGGTTACTTAACCAAAAGTTGTTTTTAATTATATTTGAACAAGAAAACAGAATTAAACTTTAACTTATTACTTAACCTACCTAACTACTATTGCACAGGTGTGTGCAATGTATATTTAAGATTAGAAAAGTTCTTTGGATCACAATCCAATCTCACTGGTTGCAGGCAATTCTTGTACTGTGCACAGAAGTTACTAACAAAGTTCACCAGTCTTTGGTGCTTAACAAGCAAATGGTTACCACTCAGGAGGGCTCGACGGTTTTAAGAGAGAGATTCCATTTCCAGGACATCCGCAACTAAATCCTTTTCAATCAGTTTTCCTGACGAAACTTGTCCCCTTCAGGGTTCTCCAGATGATCCTCTTTCTTTCAGGTCACCTTTCACACTTCTCCTTTGACCAGGCAGCCTTCCAAAGTTTGCCAGTTTGTCCCTCTGGAACAGATTTCTGTCTCCTCTCTCTGTTTCACACCCTCCCTCTCTGAGGGTAAAACTGTTCTCCTCTGCCTGCAAAGATCACATGCTCTCCCAGGCAAGCTGCTGTCGATACTTTGTTGCATCTTGCAAAAAGCATTCTGCAAAAGTCCTGCAAATATTCAGTGTTTTAAAATGTTTGCGTGCATCCTGCTTTAACAATTCCTCCCAAACCACCTCTAAATACTCTGTCACAGCACCTTCTACACACTATCAGTCATTATGATTTTTTTTTGTAATGAGTGACCTTCCGACATATATGAGTGTTCTACCTAATTGAGGGTAATTTCACCAAATCCATACCAATCCCAGAAACACATGTCACCCAGCTTTACTGCAAACAATTTTCCAGGGAAAAAAAGACAAGCTTCTCATTCACTATCCATAATATGTGCTTTAATCTTACTTTCCAACTACTGTTAAAGTACAATTTCTAATGGATTTAATTATAACATTCCTTCCTCTAGGTGGAAGTAACAGCAAACTCACTGGGACTGCAACACGTATAGGTAAGAATATTCAGTACTTATGAAATCAGTAAATTATTCCAAAAAATTATACATTTATTTTTGTATTATATTTTACGTATATATGTGATTATTATGTGCTATATTATGTGTAAGGTGCATGCACTGTGGCTCAGTGAAAAACACTTTTGTCTGGTTGTATATGTACAGTCAAATGATAATAAATTTGAACTTAACTAATCAGTAAAATGTGAGGCCAGAATGTGTTGTTCAGGTTTGTGTGGGTCCCACAGGTTAAGAACCAGACCAAAGTGCAGGTACAACAGGGTCGATATGTTAGGCAAACCTCTACACACACAATGAACTGGTACATACAATGATCAAGGAAAAATCACTACGTTTCCCCACCAGGTTCAGTGCAGGCTCTGTGTTACAAGAGACACTAATTAAACACTCCCAACCCTTTTAACAGTGCACATCTTACCTACAGTTTCTCCAGCACCCTTCCACATTTCTAGGCCTGGAGTGAAGCAGGGTGGCCCCAAGCTGGCAAAGAGAGAGAATGAAGAACACATGGCACCTTTATAGTGCTGGAGGGACAAGCCCAGATCATTTACTGGGGGCCAATAGCCCAGTGGCTGGAGGGTTAATCTAATTACAAGGCCAAGTACAGGCAGGCTGGAGAGTGCAGTCCAAGTAATATACATGTGTGGCCAACAGCAAGGTATGCACGAGTGGGTGGGGCGGAACCAAACCTTGATTGGCAGCTGGTGTGTCCTCCGAATAGGTAGGGGGCAGTGCTGTCACATGACAGCCACAACCTTTCCCAATACAGCCAGAATGTTAAATGATATTGTAGCCATAAATAACTGCAGATGGATGTAGGTGATAAAGAAAATATGTTTTGCATGCTTTCAAACTCTTGAGGTTTTTTTTGCATGTTGGTCATCACTGGCAATCCATTACATTGAGTACACCAAAATGACTTGGCTTAAGCCATTGCATAGCCTCTGGTGAAGCTCCTTCCACAATGCTGTTGGGATAAGTGCTTCAAAGTTTAAATCTTTAAAAATGAATATCTTCCCAAGGATACAATATCTGTTCCAATAGTTATCAATTGACCTAACAGAGAAATTCTTCAAGGAGCTAAAGAAAATAATAAGGACATTCTTATGGAAAGGGGGGAAACCAAGGATAGCGCTAGATAAATTAACAGAATGATACAAACAACGGGGCTAACAGCTACCAAACTTTAAGAATTATTATAGAGCAGCACAATTAAGATACCTATCAGATTTTTATCAAACAAGGGAAAAACCAGATTGGACCAGATGAGAGCTAGATAAAATAAGGGAGAAGGCATCTGAACATATACTATATAAGTGAGATGAAAAGCGGGTGCAACATGGGAATTCAGCAGTACTGCACAATCTGCTCAACATTTGGAAGAAGATTCACGTAGAAAGGAAAAAAATAAATTATCAACTACCAAAATTAATATTGACGCAAAATCAATTAATCCCCTTCACAATAGATAACCTTTCCTTTAGAGAATGGGAGAGAAAAGGGATCAAAAGAATAGAAAATTGTTTTTCGGGAAATAAATTATTATCTTTTGAACAAATGAAGTGCAAATATGGTATAACTCACGGTACAATGTTTGCATACCACCAACTGAAAACCTACTTGAAGGACAAATTGGGAAGCAGGCTGAGGTGACCAGAAGGAAGCAGCTTTGAATATGTGATTACAGACACAATGATAATTAAAAGATTTATTACAAACATGTACATCAAACTGCAAGAGAAAGAGAACGAGGAAACAAGCTGTAAACCCAAACAAAAGTGGGAACAAAATCTAAACATAAAGATAAAGAATGAAACATGGGAAAAGCTATGCTCCAGAACTATGAGAAATACAATAAACACAAGGTTACACATGATACAATATAATTGGTTACACAGGCTATACACCACGCCCCAAAAGTTAAATAAATGGGATCCAACAGTATCAGACAGATGTTTTCACTGTAAGAAGGAAATGGGAACAACAGTCCATGCAATTTGGGCATGTGAGAAAGCGGAAAAGTTTTGGGAAGATCTAAATAAGGTATTAAATAAAATCACAAAAAGCAACATACCAAAAAATCCAGAGATCTTTCTTCTAAGTAATATAAGAAGTAAAGAACTTGGACTCGATTTGGATGGAGCACAAAAAAGATTTATGATGATAGCCTTAGCTGTAGCAAAAAAATGTATGATGTCCACCTGGAAATCAGAAGATACCCTGAGAGTACAGCAATGGTACATAGAAATTAATAAATGTATTCCATTGGAAAAAATTAACATATAATTTAAGAAATAACATCACAGTATTCGAACAAATTTGGGAACCGTACATGGAACACAACAGAGAAGTCCTACCGTGGACCTCCACCCCCTAAAATGACAGAAGGAGAAGAAGACGAAATGAACTGACCCAGTATGTAAAAGTAGATGACACAATTTTCTTGTTTATTTTCATTGTATGATGACATTGTTTTTTTTTTAAATTTTTTATTTTTCACACCATAAATCACATTAGCCATGATATACACTTTTTCTTTTTCACACATATACAGTGACTTTTTCTCCCCCCCCCTCCCTCCTCCCAAGCCACCCCCCCACCCCACCCCCCTCTCATCCATTTTAGGTATACAATCTAGGTTGCATTAAGCCAGTCAGTCAATGTTGTCATTCAACAAAAATACACCAGAAATTCTACTGAGTCCATTCTTTTCTTTCCTTCTCCTTCCATCAACTTAGGTAATGTTTGTCCCCGGTAGGTTTTCGCTATTGTATTTAATGTGAGGCTCCCATACTTGTTCGAATATTTCAATATTATTTCTTAAACTATATGTTATTTTTTCTAAAGGAATACATTTATTCATTTCTATATACCATTGTTGTATTTTCAGATTATCTTCCAATTTCCAGGTTGACATAATACATTTTTTTGCTACGGCTAGGGCTATCTTAACAAATCTTTTTTGTGCATCCTCCAAATCAATTCCAAATTCTTTGTTTTTTATGTTGCTTAGGAGAAAGATCTCTGGATTCTTTGGTATATTGTTTTCTGTTATTTTATTTAATATCTGATTGAGATCATCCCAAAATTTTTCTACTCTCTCACATGTCCAGATTGCATGAATTGTTGTTCCCATTTCTTTTTTACATCGAAAACATCTATCAGATACTGTTGGGTCCCATTTATTTAACTTTTGTGGTGTAATGTATAGTCTGTGTAACCAATTATATTGTATCATACGTAGCCTCGTATTTATTGTATTTCTCATCGTTCCAGAACATAATTTCTCCCATGTTTCCTTTTTTATCTTTATATTTAAATCTTGTTCCCATTTTTGTTTAGTTTTACCATTTGTTTCCTCATTCTCCTTTTCTTGCAGTTTAATATACATATTTGTTATAAATCTTTTGATTAACATTGTATCTGTAATCACATATTCAAGGTTACTTCCCTCTGGTAAACTCAAATTGCTTCCTAATTTATCTTTCAAGTAGGATCTCAGTTGGTAATATGCCAGCGCTGTATCTCCAGTTATATTGTACTTATCTCTCATTTGTTCAAAGGATAAGAATCTACTTCCTGAAAAACAATTTTCTATTCTTTTAATCCCTTTTTTTTCCCATTTTTTAAAGGAAAGGTTGTCTATTGTAAAAGGGAGTAGCTTATTTTGCGTCAATATTAGTTTTGGTAATTGATAATTTGTTTTATTTCTTTCTACATGAATCTTCTTCCAAATATTGAGGAGATGATGTAATACTGGAGAAGTTCTATGTTGTACCAATTTTTCGTCCCATTTATATAATATGTGTTCAGGTATCTTTTCCCCTATTTTATCTAATTCTAATCTCGTCCAGTCTGGTTTTTCCCTTGTTTGATAAAAATCTGATAGGTATCTTAATTGTGCGGCTCTATAATAATTTTTGAAGTTTGGCAATTGTAAGCCTCCTTGTTTATACCATTCTGTTAATTTATCTAGTGCTATCCTCGGTTTTCCCCCTCTCCATAGAAATTTCCTTATTATTTTCTTTAACTCTTTGAAGAATTTTTCTGTCAGTTGTATTGGCAATGCCTGAAATAAGTATAGTATCCTTGGAAAAATGTTCATTTTAATACAGTTTATCCTTTCTATCAGTGTTAGTGGTAGATCTTTCCAATGCTCTAAATCGTCCTGTAATTTTTTCATTAGTGGATTGTAATTGAGTTTATATAATTGGCCTAGATTTTTATTTATATGTACCCCTAGGTATCTTATTGCCTGCATTTGGCATCTGAATGGAGATTCCTTCTTAAATTTTGAGAAATCTGCATTATTCATAGGCATTGCTTCACTTTTATTTACGTTTATCTTGTAACCCGACACTTCTCCATATTCCTTCAATTTCTTATATAATTCTTTTATTGATAGTTCTGGTTCTGTTAAGTACACTATAACATCATCCGCAAATAGACTGATTTTATATTCCCTGTCTTTTATTTTTATTCCTTTTATATTATTATCTATTCTTATCAATTCTGCTAGTGGTTCTATAGCTAGCGCAAACAATAAAGGTGATAGTGGGCATCCCTGCCGCGTTGACCTGCTTAAGTTAAATTGCTTTGATACATGTCCATTTACTGTCACTTTCGCTAACGGTCCCTTATATAATGCTTTAATCCAATTAATATACTTCTCCGGTAAACTGAATTTTTGCAATACTTTGAACAAATAATTCCATTCTACTCTGTCGAAGGCCTTCTCTGCGTCTAAAGCAACTGCTACTGTAGGTGCTTTATTTCCTTCTACTGCATGAATTAAGTTAATAAATTTACAAATATTGTCTGTTGTGCGTCTTTTTTTGATAAATCCAGTTTGGTCTAAATTTACCATTTTCGGTACCTGTTCTGCTAATCTGTTTGCTAATAGTTTAGCTATTATCTTATAATCTGTGTTTAGCAAAGATATTGGTCTATATGATGCTGGTGAGAGTGGATCTTTCCCTTGTTTTAGTATTACTGTAATTATTGCTGTTTTACATGAATCTGGTAAGTTTTGTGTCTCATCAATCTGGTTGATTACATCCAGGAGGGGCGGTATTAATAAGTCTTTAAATGTTTTGTAGAATTCTATTGGAAATCCATCCTCTCCTGGTGTCTTATTATTTGGTAATTTTTTTATTATCTCTTGTATTTCTACTGTTCGAAATGTTTCTGTTAATTTATTTTGTTCCTCTATTTGTAGTTTTGGTAGTTCAATTTTAGTCAAAAATTCATCTATTTTCCCTTCTGTATGATGACATTGTTTAACGGGATTACGGGCACACAAAACTCAAAACGGTCAACCAGTTTACCTATCTCGGCTGCACCATTTCATCAGATGCAAGGATCGACAACGAGATAGACAACAGACTCGCCAAGGCAAATAGCGCCTTTGGAAGACTACAAAAAAGAGTCTGGAAAAACAACCAACTGAAAAACCTCACAAAGATAAGCGTATACAGAGCCGTTGTCATACCCACACTCCTGTTCGGCTCCGAATCATGGGTCCTCTACCGGCATCACCTACGGCTCCTAGAACGCTTCCACCAGCGTTGTCTCCGCTCCATCCTCAACATTCATTGGAGCGCTTTCATCCCTAACGTCGAAGTACTCGAGATGGCAGAGGTCGACAGCATCGAGTCCACGCTGCTGAAGATCCAGCTGCGCTGGGTGGGTCACGTCTCCAGAATGGAGGACCATCGCCTTCCCAAGATCGTGTTATATGGCGAGCTCTCCACTGGCCACCGTGACAGAGGTGCACCAAAGAAAAGGTACAAGGACTGCCTAAAGAAATCTCTTGGTGCCTGCCACATTGACCACCGCCAGTGGGCTGATATCGCCTCAAACCGTGCATCTTGGCGCCTCACAGTTTGGCGGGCAGCAACCTCCTTTGAAGAAGACCGCAGAGCCCACCTCACTGACAAAAGGCAAAGGAGGAAAAACCCAACACCCAACCCCAACCAACCAATTTTCCCCTGCAACCGCTGCAACCGTGTCTGCCTGTTCCGCATTGGACTTGTCAGCCACAAACGAGCCTGCAGCTGACGTGGACATTTACCCCCTCCATAAATCTTCGTCCGCGAAGCCAAGCCAAAGAAAGAAAAAATATCATATATGTTGAATGTTGAATGGGTGGGGGAGGGAGGGAAGGGAGGGGGGAAAAGGGGAGAAAATGATACTGTGTATACTCAAGAGGGAAATGTTTGTATGTATTTTGGTCAGTATGGTTCATAGTGTGAAAAATAAAAAAATTTTTAAAAAAGTTTAAATTTGTAAATGGCAAAGGAATGGTAACCTGTTTCCATAATCAGGATGGTATGTAACTTAAAAGGGTGTTGACAGCTGCCTTTGGTATTTTTGTGCTTATTTCTGGCCATTGTTTCTTTTTAACCATTGATTCAAGTAGATCACGTAATAAAGAAGGGCTTGTCTTTCATGAGTTAAAAAAAGCAAGTCATGTGGCAGCTCTATCGAGCTGGCTAGGTTGCACTTGGAGAATAGTGAGCAAATGTGCCATCACATTACAGGAAGGCTGTGGGGGCTTTGCTAAGAATATTGCCAGAATGTTCCCTCAATATAGAGTGTTTGAAAAAAGGTCTGGGGTGTTTTCTCTTGAGTGACAGGGGCTGCAGCAAAAGCATGCAATCAATTACTTCACACTATCATTCGACCTCATTCTTAGTCATCAGGCCCTTTCAGGTGGACCCTCCGCCTTGAGGGCAGCAGCAGGAGCGGATCTTAACTTGCGGACTCACCTAAAAGGCTGCTTGCAGCATCGCCTGGTCCACCTGAAAGGGCATGTTCAACCAGAGGTGCCTCGGAGCACTCTCCGGAGCTGGTCAACTGGGGCTGTAACTCCGCCCTCTGATGTGTCATCAATTGAAGCGCGTTGAAGCAGAAGAACACATGATTATGGCGGACCCAGAGCAGGCAAGGGAAATACTTATGATGTTATCAGCCTGTGTCAGTGTTCAGGTTAAAATACATCAAATCCTTGGTAAGGCCATTAATGCTTTCAAAATTCACGCTAATGGGTCTCATCCTGATGACGTCACTGCGATGTCATCAGGCCTCCTCTAAGCAGCTGCTTACAGATTTGGTGTCGGTGCCTCTGAGGTGCTTTTGGAACACCTCATTGGGGGGAGAATATATGCATGGGGGGGGGGGGAGAATATGCGGCTTTACAGTGCAGTGTTCACGCCACCTGAAAGGGCCTGTTCACTTCAAGATGACAATGGTGCTTCAACCCTGACAAGAGCACAAATACTTTAATCTCTTCTCAGAAAGGCTCTTTTTAGTTAGAAAACTTTATTTAAAGATAACAAAGAAAATAGAGAAAAAGATTTTTTTTACATATAAAAAAAAATGCACCCACCCTCCCACCCCTTCAGCCAGGTACTAGCTACACACTTCCGTGCTACAGATAGCACCAAACGTACAAAAGCAATTTGAAATTGATCTAACCCTAGTCCTTTCAAAGAAACCATATAACCCAACAAAAAAATCGATGGATCTAATGGTAATTTAATTTTAAATCATTTTTCCAAAATCAACCTAATTCCTTTCCAAAATGGTTGTACTTTAACACAAGACCAGACAGCATATAAAAAAGTTCCAGTACATAATCCACATCTAAAACAAGGATCCAAATTACTAAACCCATATTTTTTCAATTTCTCTGGAGTCAAATATAACTGATGCAAAAAATTATAATTGACCATTCCATATTGTACATTGGTCACTTTAGTTACACTATCATGACATATAACCTGCCAATTATCTTCCGGAAAAACATAGGTTAAATCAATTTCCCATTTAAGCCTAGATTTCTCCCAGCCCAGTTTATCCATAGCTTCTTGTAACAATTGGTACATATCCGAAATATAACCTTTCTTAGGTACAGAAGAAATCGAAGACTCAAATTTCGTCAACATGGGTAAATACATCTCTGTACCATAATTCTCTTTTATCAAAGCTCTAACTTGATAATACACAAATAAGGAATTTACTGAGGTATCAAATTTCTCCCGCAATTGATTAAAAGAAAAGAATTGACCATCTTCAAAACAATCTTGAATTATCTTTATACCCTTAGAATTCCATCTCTTCAAATGATTATTAAACATTGAAAAAGGAATAAGCCGATTATGATATAACGGAGTTTGAATCGACAGTTTACCCTTTGATCCTAAAACCCTATTTCTTTTAACCCATATCTTTACAAATGTTTTAATTCCGGCATATTACGTCCTCGTAACAAATTCAAATCCCACTTAAACATAAACTGATGTATCTCAGCTTCAAATATACAAGCCATTTCCATCTTTGCCCAACTTGGAGGTTGATCCATATCCATCAATCGGCTAATAAATTTCAATTGAGCTCCGTCATAATAATTTTGAAAATGAGGTGACTGGAATCCACCTAGGGCATATTTCCATGTAAGTTTAAATAAAGCTACACAAATTAATTTCCCTTTCCACAAAAACCCCTGCACTGCTCTATTCAAATCTTGAAAAAAAACCTTTGAAAGTGAACACGATATGGATTGAAACAAATATTGAATTTGAGAAAAGATATTCATTTTAATGCAATTTACTCGACCAATTAATGTCAATGGTAAATCTTTCCACTTAATCAAATCCATTTTATTTGTTAAGGACCAAATTGCCTTATTTTTGGTTGAGAATGTTAACTCAGTGCGTAGTAATTTTGTATTTTGGGATGCTTTGAAAGCATATTTACAAAGGCAAATTATCAGTTATACTACGAAAGTTAAAAAGCAATATGTTGTGGAAAGTTCAGTGTTAGAGAAACAAATTACTGAATTGGAAAAGAAATTTGAGAAAGATGTTACAGAGGATAAAAAAGCTGCTTTAATGAAGTTGAAGTTGCGTTATAATACATTACAAACCTATCAATATGAGCGTTTACTTAATCGATCTAAGCAATGTAATTATGAATTAGGTGAGAGAGCTCACAAAGTATTACATGGCAATTAAAAACAGAACAGGCATCGCGAACTATTAATGCTGTGAAAAAGAATTCAATAGTTACCTATAAACCTCAGAAAATTAATGACCAATTTTATTTATTTTACCAAAAGCTATATACTTCTGAGGGAAAGCAGGACGTCGGTTCTATCGAATCTTATTTATCTAAATTAAATTTACCTGTTTTAGGGGAGGAGCAGATTAGAGAATTAGAAGTTCCATTTACAGATTTTGAGATTAAAGAAGCTATACAGGAGATGCCAAATGGAAAGTTCCAGAGGAACAGCCGGGATTAGATCTTAATTTTACAGAGGAAGAGCTGGTTAAAGCATTGAGTGTGTTACAAGCAGGCAAGTCTCTGGAGGAGGATGGATTCCCACCTGAGTTCTATCAAGAATTTAAGGACTTATTAATGCCCCTGTATATGGAGTTGATAGACCAGGCTGGGGAAACACGGTCCTTCCTGGAATCTTTCACAGTGATGATTGTTACGATGATTTTGAAGAAGGGTAAAGATTCACTCATTCCCTCTTCTTATAGGCCAGTTTCCCTGCTGAATACTGATTACAAGATCCTAGCCAAAGCCCTGGCAAACAGATTGGCGTTGCATTTGCCAAAACTGATAAACAAAGACCAGGCAGGCTTTGTGCAGGAGAGGCAAGCAGCAGATAACATTGGTAGACTGCTGAGTGTAATGCATCTGGCACAATCTAGAAATGAGAGGGGATTGACTGTTTCCTTAGATGCAGAGAAAGTTATTGACAGACTGGAATGGGAATTTTTATTTAATGTTCCGGAGAAGTTGGAGTTGGGACCATCTTTTCAAAATTGGATCAGGACGCTATACCATAAGCCCAAGGTGATAGTTGTCACCAATGGGAAGGTTTCTTCAGCCTTCCCACTTACCAGATCTAGTAGACAAGGGTGCCCGCTGTCACCAGCTCTCTTTGTGCTGGCAATGGAACACCTGGCTGAGGCCATTCGTCAGAATCCAGACATTAAAGATTATAGAGTGGGCCAGGAAGAGCACAAAATTAACTTAATTGCTGATGACGTAGTGATATATCTGACAGACCCTGCGACTTCTCTGGCTCGACTGTACGTGGTACTGGAGGACTATGGGAAACTTTCAAGGTACAAGATCAATTGGGAAAAGAGCAAGGTGATGTCACTCACTGAGGGTAATTATAGTCAATTTAAGGGAAATAGTAATTTCAAGTGGCTGCAGAAGGGGATCAAATACCTAGGAATTAATATTGATAGTAACTTGAATAATTTATACAAGTTAAACTACGGCCCCTTGCTAGAGACAGTTGAGGAGGATGCCCCTGCCAATAACATTGGTGGGCTGGGTTAACTGCATCAAAATGAATGTGTTGTCAAGATTCCAGTATCTTTTTCAAACATTGCCTGTGCCGTTGCCCCGGGGTTTCTTTAAACAGCTGCTACATAAGCGATGAACTGTCAATTTGTTACAACATAGACCAGTGTCAATAGAAATTCACAAAGACAATGGTATCTTAAAACAATAATTTTTATTAATAGCTATTAATAATGTAACATCTTAATTAACTCTAAACTTAATCCCACTTATGTGCAAACATATATATGTGTGTGTGTGGATTACCAGAACCATTACTGCAGTTGTTCTCAGCCTTTTTCTTTCCGCTCACATACCACTTTAAGTAATCCCTTTGCCATTGATGCTCTGTGATTAGTAAGGGATTGCTTAAGGTGGTATGTGGGTGGAAAGAAAAAGTTTATAAGCCACTGATTTAATCATATCTAATTGATTCGTTATGTGCACGGTTTCATCACTCCAAAGGAAATGGGCCAATGACAATTTTTCTCAAGCAAAGTATTTCAGTAACCTTCCCTTCCTACTCACATACCACCTTAAGTCATTCCTTACTAATCACAGATGGCATAGGGATTATTAAAATGGTATGTGAATGGAAAGAAAAAGGTTGAGAACCATTGTACTACAGCTTAGGCACAATTCTGAAAAGTCATATTCAAAATTTAATCTTAGAACTAACTTCTACTGTGATGAAAAGCTTTGTGAGGCTGGCCATGGCCAAAATTAACATGTGCTTAAGCAAAGGTCTGGACCCACTGTAATTCACCTATCGTCACAATCGCTCCACAGCAGATTCAGTATCACTGGCTCGCTACTCAGCTCTGGATCACCTTGAAAACAGCAATTCACACATATGGCTGCTCTTCATCGACTACAGCTCAGTCTTCAATACCATTATTCCCTCAGTGCTGGTCAAGAAGCTACAAACTCTGGGCCTCTGTACCTCGGTTTGCAACTGGATTCTTGATTTTCTCAATGGAAGACCACAGTCAGTACGAATTGGAAACAACATCTCCTCCTCACTGATCATCAACACAGGTGCACCCCAAGAGCTACTGCTCTGCTCATTATGCACCCATGACTGTGTGGCCAGGCACAATTCCAATGCTATCTACAAATTTGCTGATGACACCACAGTTTTCGGCAGAATCACAAATGGCAATGAGGAAGTGTACAGGAAGGAGATGGATCAGCACATTGAATGGTATAAGGACAACAACCTTGTGCTTAATGTCAGCAAAACCAAGGAGATGATTGTGGACTTCAGGGGGAAGTCAGAGGAACATGACGTAGTCCTCATCAAGGGCTCGGTTGTGGAGAGAAAGTCAAAAACTTCAAATTCCTGGGTGTCAACATCTCTGAGGATCTTTCCTGGAGCCTTCACATTGATGCAATCACAGTGGCTCTACTTTGTGACGTGTCTGAGGAGATTCTGTATGTCACTGAAGACTCTCATAAACTTCCACAGGTGGAAACTTCCGTGGAGAATATTCTGGCTGGTTGCGTCACTCCCTGGTATGGAGGTGCCAACTCTCAGGACAAGAATAAACTCCAGAGGGTTGTTAACTCAGCCTGTAACATCACATGCTCCAGACTTCACTCCATCGAGGACATCTACATGAGGTGGTGCCTTAAAAAGGCAGCCTCTATTCTCAAAGACCCTCACCACCCAGGCCATGCCCCCATCACTCTGCTACAATCGGGACATAGGTACAGGAGCTAAAGACGAGCCATCAGCGGCACAAGGACAGCTTCTTCCCAGCTGACATCAGATTCCTGAATAATCAATGAACCAAGGACTCTGCCTTACATTTCATGTACTATTATTGTTAGTTTTTATAGTAATGTCGTAAGATGGTTATAAAATGAATTCACTATGATACACCGACTTGTTCATGTCAATAAAATTCAGATTCTGATTCTGAAATCTTGTGTTGAAACTCAGAACCTTTAAAGTGATGTTCAGAAGTAATTATGAAGTAAACAAGACATCGAGTCATCAGGCTTGTCAAACTCATGAATTCTTCTATGTAAAATATTTTTATTGAGTTTAACATAATAATCTTTTTTATATTTTACTAATATAAGAAAGGAATATCATAACATGTACATATCATAGAATTAATATAAATGTACTTTACAACAGATTTCATCCATAATTGTTAATTTGATATTTGCTTTGTTGGGACCAAGGAAAACTGCCTCAGGATCTTCGTGATGCCACCATCATCACCCTGTACAAAAACAAAGGCGAGAAATCAGACTGCTCAAACTACAGGGGAATCACGTTGCTCTCCATTGCAGGCAAAATCTTCGCTAGGATTCTACTAAATAGAATAATACCTAGTGTCGCCGAGAATATTCTCCCAGAATCACAGTGCGGCTTTCGCGCAAACAGAGGAACTACTGACATGGTCTTTGCCCTCAGACAGCTCCAAGAAAAGTGCAGAGAACAAAACAAAGGACTCTACATCACCTTTGTTGACCTCACCAAAGCCTTCGACACCGTGAGCAGGAAAGGGCTTTGGCAAATACTAGAGCGCATCGGATGTCCCCCAAAGTTCCTCAACATGATTATCCAACTGCACGAAAACCAACAAGGTCGGGTCAGATACAGCAATGAGCTCTCTGAACCCTTCTCCATTAACAATGGCGTGAAGCAAGGCTGTGTTCTCGCACCAACCCTCTTTTCAATCTTCTTCAGCATGATGCTGAACCAAGCCATGAAAGACCCCAACAATGAAGACGCTGTTTACATCCGGTACCGCACGGATGGCAGTCTCTTCAATCTGAGGCGCCTGCAAGCTCACACCAAGACACAAGAGAAACTTGTCCATGAACTACTCTTTGCAGACGATGCCGCTTTAGTTGCCCATTCAGAGCCAGCTCTTCAGCGCTTGACGTCCTGTTTTGCTGAAACTGCCAAAATGTTTGGCCTGGAAGTCAGCCTGAAGAAAACTGAGGTCCTCCATCAGCCAGCTCCCCACCATGACTACCAGCCCCCCCACATCTCCATCGGGCACACAAAACTCAAAACGGTCAACCAGTTTACCTATCTCGGCTGCACCATTTCATCAGATGCAAGGATCGACAATGAGATAGACAACAGACTCGCCAAGGCAAATAGCGCCTTTGGAAGACTACACAAAAGAGTCTGGAAAAACAACCAACTGAAAAACCTCACAAAGATAAGCGTATACAGAGCTGTTGTCATACCCACACTCCTGTTCGGCTCCGAATCATGGGTCCTCTACCGGCACCACCTACGGCTCCTAGAACGCTTCCACCAGCGTTGTCTCCGCTCCATCCTCAACATCCATTGGAGCGCTTTCATCCCTAACGTCGAAGTACTCGAGATGGCAGAGGTCGACAGCATCGAGTCCACGCTGCTGAAGATCCAGCTGCGCTGGATGGGTCACGTCTCCAGAATGAAGGACCATCGCCTTCCCAAGATCGTGTTATATGGCAAGCTCTCCACTGGCCACCGTGACAGAGGTGCACCAAAGAAAAGGTACAAGGACTGCCTAAAGAAATCTCTTGGTGCCTGCCACATTGACCACCGCCAGTGGGCTGATATCGCCTCAAACCGTGCATCTTGGCGCCTCACAGTTTGGCGGGCAGCAACCTCCTTTGAAGAAGACCACAGAGCCCACCTCACTGACAAAAGGCAAAGGAGGAAAAACCCAACACCCAACCCCAACCAACAAATTTTCCCCTGCAACCGCTGCAACCATGTCTGCCTGTCCCGCATCGGACTTGTCAGCCACAAACGAGCCTGAAGCTGACATGGACTTTTTTACCCCCTCCATAAATCTTCGTCCGCGAAGCCAAGCCAAAGAAAAAAATATGTTAAAATGATTATGAATATAAACAACGTGAGTAACATTATACCAACACTTGTCATACCTTGGTATAATATCTAAGTAATGGTTATGATCTAGAATAATCATAATTAAACCATATCTGATCAACTTACCTAAAAAATACAGAAAAAACAAAAACCTAAAACTAATACTAATCTAAACCCTTTCTTCGAATCGAGGTTATTTAATAGGACCAAAAGAAATACGAAAATGGATGAAGTGGTGATCCTCTGAGGATAGATGGAACACGACTTGAGCATCCAAATGACCTAAAACTGCCAATCGTGATAATATTCTATGAATGGGCCCCATATCTTTTCAAATTGAAACTTTCTATCTTTAATATTGTAGCATTGAAGCTGCGTGAGCGTGGAGAAAAACGACATGCACACCAAAGCCTTGGAATCCCAACTGGTTTATTGCACTGGCTGTTGCGCTTATATGGGCCCCAGGTGGTGATGTCAGGGTCCCATGTCATCGGAGCACTGGCCTAGGATTGGCCGGCATTCCTGCCACAGTTTCCCATCTTCTTGCCGTGCAGGAGGTCACCTGGGACGACCCTGTTGTTCGGGTTCATGTGGGTCCCACAGGTTAAGAACTAGACCAAAGTTGAGGTACAAAGCACACATTTATTTTGGGGATACAAATGGGACAACAGGGTCAATATGCTGGGCAAACCTCTACACACACACACACACACACACACACACACACACACACACACACACACACACACACACACACACACACACACACACACACACACACACACATACACACACACACACACACATACACACACAATACATAAGGGGTAAGTACACATTTCGGATAACAAGGGAGGAACCGACAGAGGAAATTACACAAACGCATATATTCAACAGTCAGGATCAAGGTGATACTACGTGCCCCCACCTTTTGACTGGTACAGCCACAGCTCTTACTACCTGATCTTAAGACTCACCCCAACCCAGTGTGAAAGGTGCTACTTACATACCATGAGGAATCCAAAGAGGCAAAACAAAGGGGCCCATGGCCCTTTATAGTTCTGCAGGCAGTACTGGGGGGCCAATCACTCGGGGCAGTCTGGGCCCCATTGGCTGCTGTGGCCAATGGCCTGAAGCCAAGTGCAGGGCCTCAGCAGGGGTCAGCTGAGGTGATTCACCAGGGCCAATTGTGTGAAGGTCAGGGCTGAGTCTGGGCCGGCTGCCTGGACTGCAGCACCTGATGATTTAGGTGGGCCAATCGCAAGGGTCACCTTGATGGCTTGGGGTGAGTCTTTGACCTTGATTGGCAGGTAGTGTGACCTCCGAACAGGAGCGCAGCAGCGCTGCCTCTCCATTACACAACCCCAGATCTGCGCAGTCGCCATGTGAAGTGCCAGTTGATTAGCAGACAAAGACGATGTGGTCAAACAATAATCATGGCCTTTATTAGCAAATTCATGGTACAATGATGAAAGATAATAGGTGCATACACAGCTATTCCTAAGGGGAGTGTTCTTAACAGTAGAGATAATGCACAGCCAATGTTAGTACAGCAAGGCTCACCAGAGGGGAGACAGGCAGCTTGGCAGACATTCTCCACACCACGTTCGTCGGCCATTTTGTGGGCCAGTCCATGTCTCCGTGCGTGGACTTGCTACAGTATCTAATTTTCTCTAGATATGACATTACATCATATAATCACTGTGCTTAAGTGGATGAGAGTTCATTTTCCATTTCATTGAAACTGCTCATGAATTCTTATCAAGTTGCTTTCAAAGAAATGTTCCTTCATACAAATGATCATCACCACTTTCCCCTTTCTTGCGTACAAGTTATGAAGCTTGTGACTTTTGCAATCCTTTCAAAGACCCAGGCAAGGGTTCGACGAGGTAACCATCAAAATGGCCATGATCCAGATGCAAGAATGATCTTGCTTTCTTTACCCAGATATGGGTCAATCAGAAATTACCATTACAATGGCCTCAGTATCACTGCTCTCTCTTGACAAAGAAAAGCAGCTGAAGTGACCATCTTCCTCAGAAGTCATTTTAATTCTGATCCTCCAGATGGCTTTCTGATGAATTAAAAATGCTTTCTTTAAGTGTCTGAATCACATGACTGACTTGAGCAATACTAGTTTCAATTTCCCAGAAGAACGAGCCAACAAGCAGGTGGCCCCTTCTGTTTAAACAGATCTCCTTCTTAGCAAATATTCATTGTTTCAGAGTTTCAATGGAACAATGAACAAGCTACTTTATAGCTTTGAAGTAACAGACAGCCTGACTCCAGAATGTTGTTATCTATGTCTTCTCCTGTTCCAAACCCCCAACATAACTCTCTAAAATATAATATATAAAAATACAGATTTATATATAACAGAAGCCTATAACGGATAAAGGAATCCAAGCCGCTGTACAGAGTCTGAGGAGTTATCTTCTGGTGGGTGATAATCTAGCTTAACATTGTTAAGCTATGCCACCCTGACTCAAACTACTGATTCCTCTGCCAACCATCTTCTATGATCCATCTACACCCCTTAGCAGCTTGATCACCCATCTGCGCCAAGTTCCATCACTTGACCAAATTTTTAAAAGATCTCTGCCTCTAATTTCCACTATTTAGAAGATAGCTTTCGATTGAATTGTCCATTTACTCCCAAATCCTCCTATTTAATCATATATGACTACCTTTGCTGAATTAATTTGTAGTCCTCACTAGCCCCCACTTCCCTCATCATCAATAAACTAATTCCAAATGAGCAGCACATTCACTGACTTTTCCATTGGCTGATGGTCTTCAAAACTTCCTCCTTTTGAAATCCCTTCCATATTGTAAATCCCTGCTGCATTCAGCAGCTTCCATAGCACTCTACAGAGTATATTTCCAGAGCACCCATTAGCCATCTGACAGAGCAACTTTTCCCTTATCTTCCCTCATTTCCAATTCTTCGCCTCTCTTCATCTTGATATCATCATCTACTGGAGATTCTCCATCATTTCCTTGACATCCTCCATCATCCCTCTACCCCCACCAGCCTCCTGACTCATCATCTCTGTCATGTTCCCCATCACCTCCATGACCTCGCTAGCTCCCCAAATCCTCTCTCCCCTACCTCTATGCCTTCCATGATCTTATTCCCTCACATCCCCTCATCTCCCAGTCCACTTCCCAACCATTACCCTAATGTCACTTCTCCCCAATCACTTTTCTCATCTGCCTCTCTCCTCATTCAGATCCCTCCCTGCATTTTTCTCCTGAGAATCTCCTCCACTAGGTCCCTTACCCCATCCCAGTCATCTACTTCCACCATCTCCTCCCCACATTCCTCAGCTTTCCATCCTTCCCAACCACCCTCCTGATCTCCCTCTTCTACACCTCCTCTCCACTCCCCAGTCACTTCCAGACCTCTCACTCATGATCATCACATTTTCTTACTCATTTCCTACTCCCTCCCCTCTTCATTACACCTACCTCCTTCCCAATCATCCTTCATTCTCCCTCTATCTCCTTGCTCTGTCATTTCCATCACATCAATCTCCCTAACCAGTCCCCAATAATTTTCATTACCTCCATCTCCCTACCCCTCCTCAATCATCCCCTCTGATCTATTCCCCCTCCCACCATTGCCCTCCTCCCCTCCTGTCGCCAGTTGTGGATGCAATGGTCTGCTAACTGGGACCCTCACTGTGCGGCTTCAGATGAAGTAAAGGAAACTTTGCCGGTTAATAAGATATAATTTAGCAAAGATCAGTGCCCATGGGTAAGTGGTCTCTGTGAGCAGGTGGGTTGCTGAGTGGGTTCCGGGATCACAAAAACCTATTTGATCCTGATCCAGTACTGCAGCCTGGAGTCCCATCCTCCTCAAATTCCCACCAGCCCCTCCACCCGATTCTCTCCTTCCCCTATCCCTGGTGCTCTGCATTCACAGAGCCACCCCTCCTCTCCTGTCCTCCTAACCATGTCCAATTATCATCTTTTGTCTGTTTGGCCTGTGCTCCTCCCCCTGCTCCTCTTTCCAACCTTTATATCTAGGCGTTTGCCTGCTTTTTGCTCATTCCTTGAAGAAAGCCCAGACCATTAATTATATATCTTTACCGCCTATGAATGCTGCAAGGCCACCAGCATTCTTGTGTTTTAACCTAGAACCACCGTATGTTTTGAAGGGTGGGAGGAAAATGGAGCATCCGGAGTAAACCCACAGAGACGTGGAGAATGTACAAACTCTTTACAGACAGTGCCAGATTTGATCCGGGGTCGCTGGTGCTGTAATAGGGTTGAGCCGACCGTTATATTGCGCCATTGGCTAGCGTAGGAGCAGGATGGTTAGCATTGGGGTGGCACAATTAATGTAGTGGTTAGCGCAACACTATTACAGAGCCAGTAACCCAGGTACAAATCCGATGTTGTCTGCAAGGGGTTTGTACTTTCTCCCCATGACTCTGTGGGTTTCTTCCAGGTGCTCCAGTTTCATGCAGCCCTCCAAATGCCTACATGGTTTGTAGATTAATTGGTGTATTTGGACGGCACAGGCTCATGGGCTTACAGGGCCTGTTACTGGGCTGTAACACTAATAAACTAATAAACAGCACAGCTTTGCCGTTGCAGGATTGGTAAGGGCAAAAGCAGAAGCTGTATATAAGTTAGTCTTTGAGGGTTATGAAAGCTGTTCAGACTTAACCCTCCATGTAAATGACATTTCAGAAGAAGACTTAAAATTTGAAGGGTAATCAAAGAGCACATTCTGCAATGCTTCCCTTCTATTTGGTACAAGAATTGAAACTGCTTAAAACAATTTTTTACCATAGCTGTCTAATTCAGTCATTTCCTTCTTGTTTTCAGATCCTGTCTGCAGCTCCAAAACTCTCACGTCCAATGGTAAGGATTTAATGTAATGCTGTGAGATGACTAGCAAACTAATGGTATTTCAAAGCAATGAGAAGCTGAGGACCTCACGTTCACACTGGCATCATTCGGGGAATCAATCTCAAAATCTACTCCATCGCAGTAACAAATCTTTTCTGTTATCAGTGAGATCCTGACATCCCATGACTACAACTAATATGAAAAGGTGAAGGAACTATGGGATGATGAAGTTGGTGTTGAGAAAGGCGGCATGTGATACAGTGAGGTTAGTGGCGGGTGAGTGACCAGAATCTCACTTGGACCAGCTAGATGAATATAAAAGCAGGCCAGAGACTGTGCTCCCTGTGGCAACTCCCACAAGATAGGATGGACTTCTCCTTAGGTGTCCATGAGTGGAGCTCCAATGTCACTCTGAAAGCTTGGCACCATTCAGAATAAAGCAGCCTGTTTCTTTGGTGCTCCATCCGCCACTTTAGATATTCATTCTCATCATCCCAGGTGAAGCAAATTGCAGTATATACCAGGGGTGGCTAAACTTGCTTAATGTAAGAGCCACAAACGATAAAGCTCAGATGTTTGAGAGCCACAGGACATGAACAAAATTCACACATACATTTTTATTGTAACATACACATTTTGTTTCAAAAATTTTATATAAATTTTAAGAAATGCATATTAAATGCAATAATATTTATTCATGCATGCAGTTTTTAAACTGTTAATTTGTATTAATTTAAGTAATCACAAAGACATAAATATGTAAAAGAAGTAAAACCAAAAAATAAGAGATATTTTAATCAGATTTCCACCTTACAAAATTAGTCTTATTAGTCGGGCGGGTGAGAGGCCGGCAGCGCGAGTTGAGCGGATGTGGGGGGGGGTCGAAATTTATAGAATATTTGAATTTTCCACGAGCCGCATATTAAAGGTCAAAGGGCCACATGTGGCTCACGAGCCGCGGTTTGCCCACCCCTGGTTTATACTATCTCCAAAATGCAGTTGTTTGGTAGAGTAGATTTTGAGATTAGTTGCCCAACAGCTTTTTGTTCCCAATAGCAGCTTCCAAAATCGTGCCCTCTGTTGCTAAGAAGCAGAAGACATGGTTAGAGCGATGTTTGCATAGTAGGGGAATTAAAGATTTTGGGGTAAAGATGGGTAAGTGGAGCTGGGTCCACGACCAGATCAACCATGATCTATTTAAATGGTGGAGCAAGATCAATGAGTTTTTTTTTTAAACTTTATTTATTTGTTCAAAAAACAAATAATATATGACATATACAGCAATTAAACATGAACATGAACTTTTAAAAAATATATACAGAAAAAAAGAAAAGAAAAGAACCCCCCGCCTTCAGCCAACTCTCTTAAGGAGAGCCATAAAAAAGAAAAAAGAAAGAATATTTAAAGAAGTTAAATATACATATTAAAATCTAATCAATATAAATTGAAATGTGAATATTCTGCATATAACAGCCACTTATTAATTAAAAAATTATAATTATCATGCGAAACATACATAATTTTTTCCATTATTAAACAATATTTCATCTCATTATGCCATCTATTAATATCAATCATATTTGTATCTTTCTATGTATTAGCAATACATTTTTTTGCTATGGATAAAGCAACATATACAAAAGCAATCTGAAACTTATCTAATCCCAAGCCTTTCAGAGGTTGAAAACTACCAAGATCAATGAGTCTGATGGCCGACTCCTGCCTCTGTTTCTTAAGTTCTAAGGCAATCGTCATATGGATTTTTCTTTTTGCATTTGATTAAACTTAATGTAACCACTTTCTTTTCAGCAGAAGTCACTGTAAGTTCACATAATGTTTAACAACTCTGGATAGACCCCATACTTGTTGGGTGTGGTGGGGGGGGGGTGTGTTATTCTCCCACTCTCAACTATTCTTCTGTCCTCCCAATTTTTCTCCCAACCCCTGGAGACCCATGCCTCATTTTTCCCAAATATCCCCAGTATTTCCAGAGATCACTCCAGTCTCTCCTGAACATTCTCTAAACCCACATCTGAACCATCTGCCACCTCCCCATGACCATGCCCGCTATCAATCCAGATGCACTCCTCCATCCATCATCTCACATCCCTTTGGACCTTAGCCATAGGTCTTCATTAGTCCAGATTCCACTGACCCCTTTCCCCACCTTGGTCACACAAATGTTCCAATGATCACCAGCCCTCCCATATCTCTGCCCTTGCCGTACCCAGCATTACACCCATTGTAGTGTATCATTCTAAATTTAACTATAATCTATACTAGGTCCCTACAACTAAAATGACTGTTCGTGTCTTATATTAGTTTCTAGAAAGTACAATTCATCTGAAAATGTTATTTTTGTCCAAAGTACAACAGAAAATTGGACATTTGCTCAAATGTAAATATAAAGCTGTTGGCTCTTTTCGAGTGTTAAAAGTAACTACCCATTTTAAACATGGCTCTTTTGAGTGGTGGAGACGCCAATATTAAGAATTCAATTGTTGAATTTCTTCCACCTGGATGCACACATTGATATTGTTTCACTGACTAGGCCTGAATACTATACAATAAGATGGTCCAAATATTCACGTTTATTATCATCTGACTGTACATGCACAGCCCGAAGAAACTGTATCATAGTATTCACACATAATAAACAATCCACACTTAGTAGCGAAATATTCTATACTGAGCTACATGCACAGCCCGAAGAAACTGTATCATAGTATTCACACATAATAAACAATCCACACTTAGTAGCGAAATATTCTATACTGAGCTACTATAGACATTAGTTGAGTTGATGTACACACTGTGGAGTCCAGTGCAAGACTGACACCCCCAGGTTCACACTCTGGGCCTATGCACATCATTGTCTCTGTCACATGACAGGAAAAGATGCCATCAGTGATGTCACCAGGCCAGATGAAAACCTGTGTTGGATACAGGTCACTTTTCCGTATTTTCCACAGCATGTCTGCCATTTTGGGAGCCAGTTCACTTGCTGGTAAGTGGGTCACCACATGACCCTTCTCCCCCAGAACTGGCAATCCTGCTGTGGACTCCCAAAGTCTGTATTTTCTTTTATTTGGACGGCCTTCCTCTCCGCCGAGGCACCTGAACCACAACTGGTCTGTCCAGAT
Source organism: Narcine bancroftii (assembly GCF_036971445.1). NCBI lineage: Eukaryota > Metazoa > Chordata > Chondrichthyes > Torpediniformes > Narcinidae > Narcine > Narcine bancroftii. The sequence goes on along the minus strand of NC_091476.1, from coordinate 90,443,616 downwards.
CCAGATTAGCAGGTTTGAGGTGGTCAATTGCAAAAGCTTCCTCTTTACCTCCAATGGCTAAAATGTCTTAGTACCTCTAAGGGACCCTCATATGGATGCTGCAATGATGCTCGATGTGCTCCTTTCTGTACGTAAACGTACTTGCAGTCTTGCAGTCCTGCAAGTTCTGGAGTATATAGCACCTGGTCTGACCTTGTTGAGATGTTGGTTTGGGTGATAAAGAACCGAACTTCTCACACAGCTTACTTAGAACCTCTGTGGGCATCTCCTCCCGGCCTTGTGAGTCTGATACAAATTCCCCTGGACCCATAAGACCAGTTCTGCCGATGAGGCATCTATATCGCCCTTAGGTGCCGTTCATATGCTCAAGGGTATCCAGAGCAATTCATCAACCCAGTTAGGTCCCTGCAGACATGCCATAGGGGCTGATTTCAAATGCCTGTGGAACCTTTCTACTAGTCCATTGGTTTGTGGATGGTACGCAGTTATGTGGTGCAACTTGGTTCCAATCAGGATGGCCGTTGCTTACCAAAGGCTTGATGTAAATTGGGCACCACTGTCAGATGTGATGTGTGCTGGCAGACCGAAATGTGCTATCCAGGCAGAGCCCTGGGGCAGGTGTCTGTTGACATGTCTGTGTAGAGCGCGTTGAAAGAATCAAAGGCTTGTTGATCCAAACCAAAGCTTTTACTAACTAGAAGACTGACGTGTATCACATGTAGGTCAACCAGTCCAGAATGATCTGGTCTAGCTAGGAGCAATCCTTTAAGTCCTGCCAGTAGGCGTGGCTATGCTCTCAGCCAATCACAATCATCCTACACTACAATCTATACATATACACATTGGTGATAGAATTTGTACTATCACAGTCTGCCAGTGAAACCACCTCTAGCCGTGGCTCAGTCCTCTATAGTGAGAAGAAAACTGGAACCACATGACACTGGAAGGGGGCTTACAGTTTCCATGTGTATGTGATCAAACCTCTGATACGTCAGCTAAAAAGATTGTCGTGGGGCTTTCATGTGCTGCTGGGCTTTGGATGTCTGGCAACAAGACCAGGTTTTCACCCAATTGCTGACCTGTTTTCGAAGGCCATACCAAAAAAATCTGCTGGCTACCATCCGGACCGATGATCGATGGATGTGTGAACCTGTGTACCGTGTCAAATACCTGTTGCCTCCAGGCCACCGGAACGATTGCACAAGGATGACCTGTAGATACATCACACAGGAGTGTGAGCTTCCCGGGCCTACTGGAATTTTTTCCAGCTGAAGATTTGAGTCTCCTGTTCCGTAACGTGGAATTTCTTCGTCTGCCTGTTGTGCTTTCATGAATGCAACATAGTCCACCCTTGGGCTAAAGTCTGCACAGATTGTATGGCTGGGCGAGACAGAGCATCTGCCACTTCACTGGCCTTTCCTGAGATGGGTTCGATGGCTGTCGTGAACTCAGAAATATATGATAAATATCTCTGTTGACGAGCCAACCGTGGATCTAATACCTTAGTGAAGGCAAATGTAAGCAGCTTGTGGTCCATAAAAGCTGTGAAATGTCTGCTTTCTAGAAAGTAGCTGAAATATCTGATAGCTTGGTACAGTGCCAATAATTCTTAATCAAAAGCACTGTACTTGAGTTCTGGTGGTCTTAGGTGCTTGCTAAATGGTTTCCAATGGCCATCGATGTACTGTTCAAACACCCCTCCTACTGCCACACTGGGCGCATCCACTGTCAGGGCTGTTGTGACTCTCTTCTTTGGATGTCTGGCAATGGAATAGTAATGCACCATTAGCCAGTGCTTCCTTAGCTTTCTTGATTGCTACCAACCATTCTTCATCCCAACTGACATATCTTGCCTTGCCTGACACTAGGGCGAAGAGGGGCGCATGATGCGAGCCGCTGATGGTAGAAACCAGCGATAAAAGTTCACCATTCCAATGAACTCATGAACTGCGCTGGGCTTAGCGAATGCCCAGATTGCCTCGACCTTTTCCGGTAGAGGCTTTGCTCCGTATTTGTTGATTCTATGGCCCAGAAAGTTGATGGTTACTAACCTGAATTGACACTTTGTCAGGTTGATGGTCAGCCCAAACTCATTCAAATGAGTGGAAAGCTTGCACAGGTGGGACAGATGTTCCTGATGACTGCGGCTAGTGATAAGTTTATCGTCTAGGTATATGAAGGTAGAGTCGAGATTGCGTCCCACTCTGTGCATTAAACATTAGAAAGTCTGTGTGGCATTCTTGAGCCCAAAAGACAACCTTCTGAATTCAAAAAGGCCAAAGGGTGCAATAATAGCTGTATTTGAAATGTCATCGGTGTGGAACAGGATCTGATGATACCCCTGGACCAGGTCCACCTTGGAAAAGATGCAGGCTCCCTGCAGGTTGGATACAAAGTACTGTAAATGTGGTACTGGGTAGCGAATCAGCACAGGGTCTCAATCTACCTGCGGCCTTAGGTACAATGTGGAGCAGGGAGGCCCAGGAGCTATCAGACTGTTGTACAATACCCATGTCCTCCATCCTTTCAAACTCCTCTGACCAGACGGTTTATCTGGAGGGTGCCTGTGAGCTCGGTCATGCAACGGGGCCCTTTGGTTGGTATATGGTGCTGCACCCCATGTTTTAGCATCGCCAAGGTGAATTACATTGTAATTATTGCAGGGAATTCCACCAACAACCTGGCAAATTCATTCTCTGAAAAAGTTACAGAGTCTAAATGTGAGCCTGGCAGCTTGGCCTCACCTAGGGCGAAGGTCTGGTAAGTGTTGGTATGAACGAGCCTTCATCCCTGTAGATCAACCAGCAGGTCATGTGCTCTGAGAAAATCAGCTCCAGTAGCGATTGTGCAACTGCGGCCAATGTGAATGTCCACGTGTACTTAGTATCACTGAACTGAAGTGGAATCCCTCTGACCAAGAAGAACAATCGTGCATGTGTGTTATGTCGGGTATGGCCCAGGCTGCGGGGGGACCCGACCTCTCTTGGCCCAGCAATCCTGGGCTGATGGGGGGGGGGGGGGGGGGGCGGTGTCCGCACCCATAGTCAGGCTGAAGCGACTTTAGTATCAACGGAGGAGGAGGAGGAGGAAGCAGACACAGGAGGACTGGAAGACCAAGGTATGGAGGAGCAGGAAACTGCTCTATGGTTAAACAGGCTTTAAAGTTTAAGTCTGATTTTCATCATTCAGATTCAACTTTACATATTGACTTATCTAAGCAGATGGAGAATTTGGCAATTCAGACGGGTCAAGGGTTTTCATCTGTGAAGGAACTGCTTGCTGACATGAAAGGGGAAATGCCTTCTATTAAATTGGACATGACAAAATGCCTGAAAGTGGTGGATGAGGTCCAGGATAAATTTAAGAAGTTTCTCCCAAGCTATCCAAGAGAAGTAAATGAGCCACTCGCTCACGTCATGAGAGGCTAAAGTTATGGATGAGCAGACTCTTGAGCGCCATACACTTGCCCTCCTCTGGAGTCTGCTGTAGAAAACTGGAAGCACGGCGTGCCGTCTCTGGATCCAGGGCACTTACTACATAGTAGTATCACATGGAATCAGATGTTCCCTGTCCCAACTGGAATTGGGCTTCTGCTTGGTCAAACCATACACACGGGTTATGAAGTCCAAAACATTGGTAGTTTCAGAGCTGCAGCATCCATCAAAGAAAATCTTTCCATTTTGGGGTCCAAATATCATTTGGACCGTCGGAATCACCAATGTAGCAAAGTATTCTATACCGAGCTACTACAGACTTTGGTGTACACATTGTCGATTGGTATATACACTGGGAAGTCGATTACATGCTGTGGAGTCTAGTGCAAGACTGACAACCCCAGGCTCGCACTCTGGGCCGATACACATCACTGCCTCTGTTACATGGACAGGAAGTTACACCATCAGTCATGACACGAGCCCAGATAAAAACCTGCATTGGATACAGGTCAATTTCTTGTATTTTTCACAGCACGTCTGCATTTTGGAAGCCAGTTCGCTTGCTGGTAAATGGGTCGCCACACCTATACCGAAAGATATAATTTAAAATAACTATATGTTGTGTCCTCGTTGAATCATCGGAGGTCGTAATAAACACTAAGAAGACTTGTAAGTTTAACAGCACAATTCTTTAGTCACATTAGGTTACTGGTCATGTATTGATACAATGTCGCACTAAGCATGCTCACCACTCAAGTGTGATATGGTTCTTATAGTCTTGCAGTATTCATGCTCCAGCATAAAATAGTCCCAAGTTTCCTCAGTATATAACACTACATATAAATATTTTTGGATGATCTACTCGGTTACAGGATACCATTCATCAGTCTCATGGCCTGAGGGAAGAAGCTATTTCCCAGCCTGGCTGTCCTGATTTTGATCCATCTCCACCACTTTCTTGATGGCAGAGGAACAAAGATACTGTGTGCTGGATGGAATTTAGCGACTGGGACGATTCCAATACAGCAATTCAGAAAATTGTTGAAGGGATGAGAGGAGAGTTAATTATCTACAGTTGAATTTGGAAATAACAAAATTTTACTTGTGGCTGGAAATCAGAAAAGCAGTGCAAATGAAGAGAGTCCCCACTTTTATAGCACGTGGGGAATCTCAATCTCAGCATGAACTCTGATCCCTCATGGCAATGGCACCAAAATGTAAATGGTGCTCCATCGCTAATCAGGAGAATTGCCCATCAATCAAAAAATTATTGAAGAGTCTGAATATTTCCGACTGTGAATGTCATAACTCCAAGAAAGCCATCCAAGACAGCAGGAAACTCCAAAGCTTCACTGTCCAATTCTCTTCCAAAACTAAGTCTGATCAAAACCCACAATCCCTTCCCCTAACTTCCATTCAACGACATCTCCCTCACAATCCAAGGTCCCTTTGCATCTTATCAAGAGATCATCTGACCTTAGTCTTGTCCAAATATATAGAATAGTGGAAAAGTGGTTTATAGTCACAAGGTCCAAGTAACAGTAGCAGTAGCAAAGAAAAAAAAAATCCAGTTTTAATGAAATGCAGGAAAGTGTTGTTGGGTTAAGATTTTATGTGATTGGTCCATGAGGAATCACTAATTTGTGTGGTTGATGTCTCAATACAATAACTGTTTGCTGTACTAATTAATTTGAAATGATTCATTGAAAAGATGGCACAGTTAGCACGGAGTTTGTATGTTCTCCCCATGTCTGCTTGGATTTCCACCGTGAGCTTTGGTTTCCTCCAACCCCTCAAAATGTCCAGAGGTCAATTGGGTGTAATTGGGCGGCATGGGCTCATACTGTGCTGCATGTCTAATTTTTTATTTATTTAAAAATTTAAATTTATAAAGCTGACAGAGTATCAAAGAATGAAGTATTCAGACTCTAAAACAATGAATGATAACCTCTAGTTTCAAGAGTTTAGTAGAAGAAAGAAACTACAAATTGCAAATTCCTGACAAGAAGATACACTTTGCGATTTAAGAACAAATTGATTCACTTTTCATGGCTTGTCTCTCAAGTTATTCTGACCTCTTCAAAATCTTAAATTTGTATTTGATTCGATTGCACTATTTGACCATATTTTGCTGCTAATATTTTCCATTATAAATTACATTTTTGATTTTAATTTAAATATGGTGAGAGATCACGGCCCCAGGTTTTTCCCCAGACACATAGGTATGGCTGATTTGAATGTTTCTGATTTTCTTAGTCATTTTATGTGACCATGAGTTTTGCACCCATTGTTTATGAAATGCTGAGCATCACATTCAAACATTCAGGATTCCAGTCATTGAAAAGCATTGGTGCAACTTGTGAAGATGCCTTCAAGACAGTGAATTTCCCTGCTCCACCACCATCCCAGGTCCTCTGCTTTGCCGGAGATCCCGGCAAGTGGAGAAAGAGTCAGGAAGAATGTGCTTACCACGGAGAGTGAAAAGATAACTGACACAACCAAGGAGGCTGATATGGCTGAGAAATTCAACAGCAGGAGGCCGACATAAAGCATGTGGATGCAATGCAAGAAACATCTCAAACGCCTGACCGGTCCAGGAAAAGTCCATGGAATTCCTTCTTTATCCATCACTTTCAATGGACCTTTCCACTCCCTTTTATCTCTCTCAGGCCAAAGACATCAAACCAACATTTTCCTTACCAATTATAAAATCTTACTCCAAATACCTTCAATTTTCACCCCTCCCCCAAATTCCTCAACCTCATAATGCTCCTGTTAACATCGTCCTCAGTTTGTTTAGCCTGCAGCACCTTGTAACAGACGTTTTGCTACTTTGTAGACATGACATATTCTGCTGTCCATAATGTAATTCCTCCTCTCACCTAATGCACCATATGCAGAAACAGCCCAAGGACAGGTCCCCACTCATGAAACTGTCCGTATTAATTTATAAGGAGAGGATTAGATAGATATTGATTAGGTGTTCAGTAGCATAGTGTACTGAGGAGTTAGGAGGGTGGTGGTGGTGGTGGGGGGAGTGCAAGACTCCCAACATGGCCAGGTTATGGAATTATCAGACTTTGAAACCCCAACCCTGACCTCATTGTGCCTTGAATGCATCTTCAGTCTCTGCGACCCCTGTAGTCAATGCTCCACGTGCTGGTTATATGATTACTAAGTCAACATCTTCCTTCCTCCAGAATCCCCATCAGATGACCATGAGTCCCCGCATCGAGGCGAAGAAGATTGCTTGACAGTTCCTAATCCTGCTGAGCACCAACTCTTACAGCCCACGTGGCTTCCAGAATCAAAACTCCATGCCCCTCCTGAAGATCGGCCATTACAAACTTCAGTGTTAAAGAAGAACCAAACATTAGAAGCTTCATTAACTCCAGGATCAAATTGCCATTTTTCTCCTGGGGTCAAGGTATTAGACCCTCCATGTGTTTCAAAATCAAAGGACCTAATTCCTTCTGTGGACCACCCTCTGTATGTACCCAGCATTTCAAGATCAAAAGGCCAACCATGCTATCCTGAATCAAAAAATCACAATCTTCTTCAGAACCAAGGGCTACACACCAGATGTGTTTCAGATGGAAATAACCCCCTCCCTCCTGAGGACCAACAGCTAAACACCCAAAATGCTTCAGAGGCAAAGAATTTAATTCCTCTTGACAGCCAACAGCAATGTGCTCTCTGCCTCTCAGGGCAAAAGAACACCATCCCTGCTGAGAACCAACCATCAGCTTCAGGTGCAAAGGATCCCCTCCCTGTTAAAGGCCATCAGTTACATACCATGTGCGTTTCAAAGTCAAAGAACCTTGTCTCTCCTGAAAACCAACCATCATGTGGGCCATGCATGCCAGAACAGAAAAAGTCAGTCTGTCAAGAAGATCAATCTTTGTGCATTCCATGTTCTTCACGATCGAGGGGGTGCATCCTGTCTGAGGATCAACCAGTACTCTGTCCACTCATTCCAAAGTCAACGGACCAACCATCGCAAGCTTGCTGCATTCAAGAGACTGGTGGGTATGTCACTGATCCATCTAAGCAAGCATCTGGTGAGTCTAGCAGCGGAAGTAGGCAGGACCACACTGAGGTAGTTAGTTTGCACAGTGGAAGAGAATAATGTTGGTGTGTGCCATCCTCTCCCAGCTTTTCTCAAGAGGATAGAGATGTACAACTCTGGGGCCACCCATTAACAGGAGAGTTCTTGAAATGAAGGACAAAAAAACCTGCAAGATGTTGGCTGTCCTAAACATTGTGGCAAAGATATTGGAGGCATTCACGTGCCAGATGTATTGGCTTTTTTTCAGGGATGGTGCTCTCTCCATTTCCCAGTAATGCCATGGCCAAACTGTTACATCGGGACAGTAACCAACTTTTTCACCCTTGATAGAAGGTTAATTGGCTATATACAAATCGGAGTGTCAATGTCTGTTCCACCTGGTGGATAGAGCATCCATGATCTCCAACACATCTCCTTCTCTTGCATCTCTCACAGGTCTGCAGGTGGAATAGTTCCCCACCCCACCAAAAAGCAAAAAAGGTTGTTGGGGTGAGTGCAGATTGTGATGACTTCTCTCTGAGTATCAACACATCCACTCCCTCGTTCCCCCTCAAAACTCATCTGGACCAGGCTACTTTAGAAGTGTCTTCAACTGAAAAAAAAATAGCTGATATGAAACATGATATAAAACTACTTTCTTGTGCACGTTAAAGTCTTTTAACTTTATCTCTTTCATCTGCACTGTAAGTTTTGTGCGTCTGATTGTTCACAATGTTCATGGTAATGACCCCAGAACCCAGCAGCAATAGGTATTCACCAAGATAAATGGTTACTTAAACAAAAGTTGTTTTTAATTAGTTTTAAACATGAAAATAGAAACAAGCCAACATATCTATTATTAACTTACTTAACCTATCCTAGTGCCCTTCTAATTCTAAGCGCACGTATATGTAACGTGTGTGGTAAGTTCAGAAGAGTTCTTTGGTTCACCGTCCAATCTCAATTCTCATTCTTCCAAGTTCACTGGTTGCAGGCAATTCTTATACTATGCACTGAATTTAACATGTATAAAGTTCCCCAGGCTTTGGTGCTCGAAAGGTAAATGGTTACCACTCACCACTCAGAAAGGTTCTTGTAGGTTTTCAGAGAGAGATTTGTTGTTCCAGGAAATCCACAACTGAGGTACTTCCACCAGTCACCTCAGTGTTTTGCTGATAAAACTTGCCCCATCAGGGTTCTCCAGATGATAACCTCTTTCTTTCAGGTCACCACAGAGTTCCTTTTTGTTTCATTTATTCCAGGTGAAACATTAGACAGCCAGTCCTCTCCTCTTGCATGAACCACAAGACTGTGAGAAGACCGTCTTCCACACTCTGGAGCTTCTGTTGCAGTTCCAGCAAGCCTGCTGCTTGACAGTGCTCTCTCTCTCTCTCTCTCTCTCTCTCTCTCTCTCTCTCTCTCTCTCTCTCTCTCTCTCTCCATCTGCTGCTTTTAGATAAACAAGAACCCATCAATGACTTCTCTCAAAACTCCTGCAAAAAGGTGTGAGGAGTCACTATGTCTCCTATGTTGCTTTAAAGACAATAGTCCATTTATTCCACAACATCAGCCCAATTAACACTTACTTGTAAAGTGTCCATAGGCCTTCTTCAAAGTTTCTGTAAAGTAATTCTGGACATGAAGTCTCCAGTATTTCAAATAAGATCTGTTTTAAAGTGTTTGTATGTAACCCACTGTAACTTTTCCCAATTTTTCTCCCAAAAATATTTCTATATACTCTGTCACACTTTAAATAAATGCAAATTTATCTCCTGCATGGTAGAAGCCAATGAAACCTGCGTAAGCCAATTACACCCAATTAATTTGCCATGTCATTTCTTAAGTGGGTGGCTGCTCAATAAAATTGGGAGATGCATTCTGGTAAACTTAGGTGTAGTCATTATTGACCTAATCAGTCATGTCGAAACAGTGCAGCAAAGTTTCTTGAGGTTGATTTCTGGGATAAACTGTTTGAGGAAAAAAGACTTGAAAGGATCTCCACCATTTTACATTTAGAAGAACGCAGTTGTAGAATCTGGAGTCTGTCGTCTCAGACAGAGATAGGAAGTATGTCCTAGAGGGATGGCAGACCAAAATGTGGTGCATATTCAAGGTTGGATTTTCTCTTAAGAATTCAGAAATCAGGTGGGCAAGAATATTGAGGTTGAAGATCATTCATGATCTTGTCGAATGCAAGAAGAAGCTTGAGGGCCCATGGACCCTTTTACTTCAGGTTTTGTGTGATAAAAAGCACTTTCATTCTGGAAAATGGTGAGAAATTAATACAGACCTACCTGTGTTTTAACTCGCTTGTGACGCGACTGTTGTGTGTTCTGTTCTCTGAAATTCCAGAGATGTAATAGTTCGTGATATAACTGGGGGATCTCTTGTCCACAAGCATCAATCCTTATTCTGGGTGCAACACTAAGCGAATAATTGATTGCCATGGTATCAAAGTGGGGTTCAAAGAAAGGCACATCTGTATAAACCTTCGAATAAATTATTTTGTATAGTTTGGACAGAAATTGATCTGAAATTTTTCTGGTTAACTAAATCTCAGTTATATACTGCAGTAACAGTAAATTGCAGAAAACCATTAAAGCACAATGTGATTGTGATCTGTCAGGAATAACTCAAACAAGTAGAGCTACTATTTTCCTGATGCATCTCTGAGAGACTTTGAGGCTCCTAGAAGAATTCAGGAGCGTGAACATTGGAGGTAATAGTACCTTCACTGCCACTGAGATGGATTAGTTGTCTAATTCGATGGGTGATGGGTTCACTTTCCAAAAGATGCAGAGGCCCGCTGCCACTTCTCTGGATAGCTAGCCTCCTGAAGCATTACCAAGGCCAAGGAAGACAAGCCCCTTGTCACTAGACACTGTGAGATGAAGAAGGTTTTCTGAAACATGGGCTTTAATTAACCCTTTAGAGCAGCTCTTTCTTCTCTTCAAAAGAGAAGAGGAGTGAAAATACTGCAGCTCAATTTATCCCTTGTTGGATAAATGCCTATTACTTTCAAGGTTTTCCCAGCAAATGTTTCCAGCCTCTGTGGATTCCATTCACGAATATTACAGTAATAGAGTTGTACAGAAACATTATGGTCCTTTGGCCCATCATCTTCCTGCCAGCCTTTATACCCATCTACTCTAATTCCATTTACCTGCATTGGCTCCTCTAAGCTCAGCTTGACTAAATGTCCCAGTTTGAATCCACTGCCTCTTCAGGCTGTGAGTTTCAGTTATCAACCCCCTTGAAGATGTTTTTTTTTCCCTCGTTTTCCTCTTGTTTTTGGCAGCTCTATAATGGGAAAGAGATTCTGACTGTGTACCCTATCTATAATATAAATATCTATAATATAATATAAATATATAATTTTACATACTATAAGGTCAGCACTCAGCCTCTAATCTTGGGAAAACTAACCCAATCCAATCCAATCAAACCCACAAGCCTATCCAATCTCTCCCCATTGCTATAATCCTCCAAGCTAGGCAAAGTCCTGGTGAATCCCCTCTGCACTCTCTTCAATGCAACCACATCCTTCTTATAGTATAGTATCCTTCTTACAGTACAACTGCACATAACACTACTTCATTCAATGTTGCTGATAAAAGAAAGGGAAGCAAAACCTTTATTGGACAAATATGTTTAAACAGACAAATCGTATAATGGGTATTTATAGATATATATATAGAAATAGAGGATAAAAGGTGCAAACAAAAATAAAGGAAAATGAGATACAAAATAAATTCATAGAACAGTTATAAATCCAAAGAATGTATTTCCATGTTTTAGTTTCTTAATATTCCTGCAGCTAAGCTGTTTGAGATGTTCATGGCTCTAATATTTCTGAGCTGTAGATAGAGTTAATAAGGGAATTTCCACACAATGGGCCTGCATTTATTGATTGTTCTTTGGCTTTCCAGAAAGGCAAGGAGGACATAGATGTTTCCCAAAAAAATGCACGTCTGACAAATAAGAGCATTGGATTGGAGAAGCTATATCTCAAATCTCAAGGTGAGCACAAGAAAAATAGAGATTGACCTAAGGATGTTCATCAGTCTCTTATGACAAAATTTATCTGAATTTGAATTAACAGTTGTAAAACTTACTTCAAGGTATGTCAAAGCAACCCAAGTTTAAGTCCTCTGTTATCTCAGTCTTCCTTACCTCTAGTAACCCCATGGAAAGTATCTGCAGTCTTGTGATCTGACCCCTGTCCCTCCCTGAATGTGATGACATTATGAATGGCACCCGAGATTCCCAGTCCTAAGCTCTGAAAGTCCCTCTCTCCTCCGCAAGAACTCTTCCCTTTCCCCCCTCCCCCACCCCATCTTCCGACTGTCCATTCTAATCCATGGCTCTGCGTAAATCTTGTTTGGAGTAAATTGGGTGGCACGGACTTGTGCACCAAAATGGCCTGTTACCATTCTGTTTGTCTAAAGATTCTGTAGGAAAGATCGGGTCCATCTTACTGATTCTTAATCAACCTTCTGGTAGTCCTAGCAAAACCCTAAACTCTACGTTGCCTGTGGCATAAGGCCTGACACCAACTTCTCAGAAATAAATTCCAGTCTTAAAAACAGTCAGAGAATTAATTTAAAAAAAGGAAACCAAATTTTGTGCCGCTCTTTGTTTAGACCACAGATTAAAGTTTTTGCAGTAGGAGGTATGGGAACAAAAGCAAGAGACATCACTCTCTCTGCATTGAATTTCACAAAAGCATGTCAGCACTTTATAACCATCACATTTTAATACAATTTTTAATGTTTGTTTTAGTATCATAGTTTTGACCTTCACAAAAAAAATTATTAAATACATTAGTGGGTCATGTAACATTGTCCAGTTCAATGTGGTGTGATAGCTGAAGTTCAAAATTTGAAGATATGTTGGCATAGGATATCTGACAGGTTGTTCTCAAACTATTAGGGAGTCAGGGTCCCCTTATCCCAGTGGTTCTCAACCTTTTCTTTCCACTTACTTTAACCACCTTACTTATCACAGAGCACCTAAATGATTAGTTAAGGTGGTATGTGAGCAGGGAAAAAGGTGAGAAAACCATTGCCTTTTGCCCAAAAGTTTATTTTGAACTGTCTTATTACTTTTTAACTGTTTCAGTCAGTTGTGCTGTCAATTTCTGTCATCTATGCTAATCTTTAGCTTGGCCCCACAGGGGCAAGTCCTGCCCCTCAGTGCAAATGGCAGCCCCTGCCCCCCAGTGCAAAGGGCAGCCCCTGCCCCCCAGTTAAAGGGCACTCCCTGCCCTCCAGTGCAAAGGGCAGCCCCTGAACCCCCCTCAACGCAGAGGGCAGCTTCTGACCCCCAGTGCAAAGGGTAGCCCCTGACCCCCCTGTTAAAGGACAGCCACTGCCCCCCAGCGCAGAGGGCTTGATAAGGAAAATCATTATTTCTACTGACTTACTGACAATGAATCATGTTCTTCAGCAAACTCCAAGATTAGAGCATAAGAATAAATATGTGGGCAGCATTGCAACAAACAACCCAATGAAAGGCCAGATTAGTATTTTAGTGATATTGGTTGAAAGATAAATCATAGCTGGGAGAGTGGGCATACTTGCCCTGTTCCTCTTTAAAATTGCCCCTTGTGTGTTTTTCATATTTTTTTTACATCCACCACAGAGACAAATAGACCTTCTTGTTTAATGAATCATTCAAAAGACAATGTCCCTCGGAGTACAGCATTCTCTCGTTAAATGAAAAAGAACAGAAGATTGGATTTAAATCTCAAGGATTTAGGACAGCTAGAACTCTTGGTTTAGTAACATAGAAGACAAGACTGCCAGGCCGATCCTAAAATGAATCTCTTTTTGTCTTTATCTGACAGAATTTGAGAAGCTGCACCTGGTGAAGATCACAGTGCAAATGGGGCAGAAAATACAATCAATCTCTTGAATAAAGGACCACAAAATAAGATCTCAGTTCAATGGATCCTGTGCAACTATTTTCTTTAATCATAGCTAATCTCTTGAGCTAGGGGTTAACAGTCCATGCGAGGAGCTGAGAATCAGCTATTGAATAACATAACCCAGTTTGAAGGAAATGTAAAGCATGAATCATTATCTAATCTTTGTAGCTGTCTATATTGTTGATGCTGGGTATTTAAATAGTTTAAATAGTTCTGTTAAGAATTTGACAAATGTGACAGATTGTTATATTTTATATTGTGTATAGGTATGTTTTAAAGGAGATCAATTGTGGCAGTTTTTCTAGTGTAGGTCACATACAAATACTTCAAAACAGATCTCATTTAAAATGCAAAAGGTTGGCTCAAGCCAGTCAGTCCAGGCTCCGGGCGCCTTTGCAAAAACTTTGAAGAATGCCTATAGAACTTCACAGGCATGCTGTGGAGTAATGGATTATTGTTTTGGAAAGCAACAAATGAATGGACTCAGAAGATTGGGTCCGGTGCCACCAGTCTGAATGCAGTTTGTTCTTCTAAGAGGGTCCTGTGGTTTTCTCTGAGAAAGAGAGAGTGCAGGAATCCGGAGGTACGCTGCTGAGGGGAGAGCCCAAAAGTGCCAAGGAGCAGGTTCCTGAGGGCAGGATATTTACCCTCGGCCGGTGGGTTCTACAGTTCAGCAGCAGCAGCTGGGACTGGAACAGGACAAGCTGGCAAGCCTGGGAGAAAAAACATTTTGGAAGCAGGTTATGAGTTCTGACTTAGTCTATTCAAAGCCCTTGTGCTCCATGCAATAGGAGTTGGCTGGCTGTGTGGTGTTTCACATGAGATAAGGTAACAGGAAAGAAACTCTGTGATGACCTGAAAGAAAGAAGTTAAGTTTTGGTTTTTTTGATGTCCAAAAATGAGTCAGGAAACGTGGAGAATTCTTTAGAAAAGTTTAAGCTTTTATTTGCAAACAAAAGCTAAAGAAGGCCAGTGGGCGCCACTGTCCGTTGAGCCACTGCATGAATATGTCCCCTACCGTCATGGCTGAGGCATCCACCGAGAGCACCGTGTGTGCCTCCGGGCATGGGTGCACAAATAGAGTTGCGTTGTTAAGGGCCTCCTTTGTTGCCTCCTCCGACCAGGCCAGGACTTTCTCCTTAGTGGCAATCAATGCGAACAGCGGTAGCATGGTACAGGCGGGGATGAACCGATGATAAAAATTCATCATCCCCACAAACTCCTGTAGGCCCTTGAGGGTGGTTAGCTTGGGGAACCGTTGGATGGCCGCGACCTTCTCTGGCACCAGGGCAGCCTCTGTTGCCGAGGTGGTGTGCCCCAGGAACTGCAGCGTCGACCAACAGGCCATGTGCCCTCAGGAAGTCGGCCCCCGACGCAGTACCCACTGAGGCTAACACAAACTTCCAGCGGAATTTCTCTTTCCCAGCCTGGATCTGCACCCTGCGGGCACCGAAGGCTGTCCCAGGGAGGGACCACGAGATCGGGTGCATGTCTCAAGGGTGGTGGGGGGGCAGGATGCTCAGCTCTGCTCCTGTGTCCACCAGGAAATGCCAGCCGGTGGACTTGTCGGTAACGTGGAAGAGGCTGTTCACATGGCTAGCCGTCACAGCCATCAACAGCGACTGGCTGGGTCATTTCCCTGGTAGTTTACGAGCTTGCGCTCCCCAGTGCTGATGGTAAAAGCACCAGATGGGATGGTGCTCCTCCGGCTTGTGCTTGGGGGAGTGTTGCAGCCAGCTGGCTCCTGGTTGCATAACCTGACTGAGGGCTGCTTCATTCTCCCTCTTGGTGTGCCAGAGGGTGTCTGCTCGGCTGCGACTCGACATAGATCCGTGAAGTCCTCATCCGCCAGGAGTAGTTGGATGTCTTCAGGCATCTGCTCAAGGAATATCTGATGGAATAGGAAAGAAGGTTTGTGATCCTCCGCCAGCGCCAGCATCTCGTCAATGATGGTGTGTGGTCCCCAAGCCCATCGAGGTGCAGGAGCCTGGAGACATGCTGCTGAGGGAGAGCCCGAAAGTGCCTAGGAGCAGGTTCCTGAGGGCAGGATATTTACCCTCGGCCGATGGGTTGTATATTAGTTTGTCCACCCTGGCTGCTGTTTCTTTGTCCAACACACTCACGATGTGGTAGAACATCTTGGCATCTGCTGAAATGTTCCTCAATCGAAACTGCGCCTCTACCTGACCGAACCACGTACGTGGGTGATGGGTCCAGAAGGGGGGCACTTTGATGGCAATGGCGTTGATCTTGGCCGGATCCATGTTCTTGAGACCAGAGAGGCATCTGGGCTCATCGGGGTCACCAATGTGGAGCTGGTCACAGCCAAGAAAAACACATTCACCACGTTGAATGTTGTTAATGACTGTTTAATTCAAATTCAGCATGCGCCCCTTTAAGGGCAGCATGAGCTCAGTCACTGCATGCGTGGAGACGTCATAATCGCTGTCCCAGGTGCACGCTGGGCAAGAGACTTGAGGCAGGGAGAAACCCTGAAGACGCCATTTTCTCACGGCTGCCCCGCCACGTGGCATTACACATGGGGCCGGTTCGCCATGAGAGCGTGCGCCACCACATGGTAACCATTTTCCTTTCAAGCACCAATACATGGTGAAGATTCGTGAATGTCAAATTCTGTGCACAGTATAAGAATTGCCTGGTACCGGTGAATTTTGAGGAGTGAGAGGTGAGATTGGACTGTGAATCAAAGAACTTTTCTGATCTTATACACACATTACATACATGTGCGGTAAGAATTAGAAGGGGTTAAGTTGGGTTCATGGTAATAGGTTGGAGTTTGATCTTGTTTTTATATTTAATGATAATTAAATGCAACTTTTGTTTAAGCAACCATCTGTCTTGGTGAATTTCTATTGCTGCTGGGTTTTGGGGTCCTCTGAGCCCGTAACATTTTTGGGGCTCGTCTTTTCGGATTGAAAATTTGAGTTTTGGGAACTTAAACTCTTGGAGTTTTTGTGATTTATTAGTTAATTGGTTTTTCCAAGCTAATTTAAAGCTTGTGTGTGTGGAAACAGCAGCAATGGATGTTAGTACATTGTTGTCACAACCATCACCTGCGGAGCTGCAGAGAAAGAGAAAAGTGGAACTGATGGTCATTGCTAATGCATTAAAGCTGACTGAAGTCAAACATTGGATGAGGAAAATACAAATACAGAGGATTATAGTGAAATATTATGCAGGTGAGGGAAGATTTGTTAAAAAAGACTTAGAAAATTTTCTGGAAGATAGATGAGTTGAATTGCAATTGGAGTTGGAGAAATTAAGGGAGGTGGAAGAAAGAGGGAAACAGAACTTTGAGTTGCAGAGACAACAATATGAGGCAGCCCAAGCTGAAAAACAGAGCGAAAGCTGAAAGAAGGAAATATGAGTTGGAGGTAGCTGAAAAATGGAGGGAGGGTGATGAAAGACAAATAAAATATGATTTGGAACAGATTGAAAGAGACAGACGGTTTTAATTAGAGAAGTTAAAAATTGAGATGGAAGGAGGTAAGAGAATTGAGGCTGTAACTTCTGGGGAGAGGTTTTTGGGTAGTAGAGAGGTAAATCTAGTGCCTCCTTTTGATGAGGGAGATATAGATACATATTTTCATCTTTTTGAAAAGGTTGCTGAGAGCTAAAAATAGCCAAAAGAAAAATGGACTTTTAAGCTTCAATGTGTATTGAAGGGAAAAGCACAAATTGCATACAGAGCAAGTGGCAAATTATGATACTGTAGCAGTATGGGTTGGAGGGTGTGGGCAGAACCAGTGCTTAACCAGTACTAACAGCTCTTTGTCTTGTGACAGCTAGACACAACAGCCTCCTATCTACTGGCAACTAGCCACTAAAGCCACGAGGCATAGTGACTCAGCAGCACATGTAGGTCTAGTGAGAAGCCCTGGCCTACTCAACGTAGCTACGTCATGAGGTCGTTAGCATTTCAGATGTCACGATGCTAAGTCAGGTGTTGTATGTCTATATTAAGTCTGGTAACACTGTAATAAACGTTCTTCTCTTCGCTGGCTGACAACTTCAGGAGTGGTCTTGTTATTTCAACATGATGGCGTAAGAGCACAAATATCATCCGCCACAATACTGTTAAAACAAGCAGTATTGAAAGCTTATGAGTTGGTTCCAGAAACATACAGACAAACATTTAGGAGTTTGGTGAGGACATGGAACCAATCTTATATGGATTTTGCTCTGGGAAAATCTGTATGGTTTGACTATTGGTATGCCTCAAAAGGAATAAATAATGATTTAAACAGGTTGAGAGAATTCATATTAATTGAGGAAATTAAAAGGTGTGTTCCAAATGAGATTAAATTATACCTGGATGAGAGAGACGTGGAGATGTGGCAGCAAATGGCTAGATTAGCAGACGAATTTGCCCTGATTCACAAAAATACATTCAGAATAGTAGGGCTTTTCAGAGAGTTAATGTGGAGCAGATTAATAAGCCTGTTCAGAGGGTTAACGTGGAGAAGACTAGTGAGTCTGAAATTAAGTCTGGGGAGAATGTGAAAAGAAAAGATGAAGGTAAGGTGGGAAAGGACAGAACTTCTCGTTTTGTATGCCATTTCTGTAAGAAACTGGTCATGTTATTGGGAATTGTCTAGTATTGAAAAAGAGATGAGAAAAGGAGGTTTTACCTGAAGCATGTATTCAGACAGGTGAATTTAAAGGGAGTAGATGTTCCAAACCTGGTAAAGGTGTTATGGATGTTTTCAAACCTTTTATGCCAGAGGGCTTGGTTTCAGTAAAGGAGGGAGAATCACAGGTTCCAGTTAAAATTCTTAGAGATACTGGGGCAGCTCAGTCACGGTTAGAAAATGTTTTAACTCTTGATCAAAAGACTGACACAGGGGAGACGACTGATTAACGGTGTTGGAGGTGAGGTAGAGTCAATATCTCTTCACAACATAGTGCTGAATTCAGAATTAGTTAAAGGACCTGTTGTAGTAGGAGTAATTTCAAAGTTACCCATCCAGGGAACCTCATATTTATTAGGGAATGATTTGGCAGAGGATAAAGTTGGGTCAGTTTTGAGACTAACAAATCGGCCTAGTAAGGATGATGTTGAAGAGGATTGTGAGATATATCCTACATGTATTGTAACAAGCCCTTTGTCTAAGAAAATGAGAGCTGAGGAAGATCCAGTTGATAGAGACTTGCCCAGAGCTTCTGAAATAGTCTTGAAAGAGCAGGTTAAGTGTGAGAGTAAGGATTTCTCTTTGTCAAGGAAAGAGTTAATTCGGCAACAGAGAATAGATACAGATCTTATTGACAAGGGACAAAGCAGTAAATGAACAGGAGATTAAAGAAATGGCCTGTGGATATTACTGTTGATAAAGGAAATGGAGACCTCTTGATATACCAGCTAATGAACAGTGTGTGTGTGTTGGGGGGGGGGGGGGGTGGGGGGGTGGTGATTCATCAGGTGGTTGTTCCTAGAAATTACTGGAATGAAATTTTAAATCAAGCCCACAGAACACTTTTGGGTGGTCATCTGATGTAGGTCGCATACAGACACTTCAAAACAGATCTCATTTAAAATACTGCAGCTCTACTCAAGCCAGACAGGGCAGCTCCTCGGGTCTTTGGAAAAACTTTGGGGCCCAAGAGACTTCATTAATGGATTGTTGATTTGAAAAGCAACAGATGAAAGAGATCGGAAGAATAGTTCGAAGCTGCAGGCTGTAGGGAGTGGAGCTTGCTGTTCTAAGAGGGTAATGTGGTTTTGCAAGCAGAGGGAGTCAAACAGGCTGTTTCTCTGAGAGAGATCAGTTCTGCAGTTTTATAGTTCAGCAGCAGCTGGAACTGGAACAGGACAAGCTGGAAAGCTTGTGGAAAAACCCCATTTGGAAGATAGGTTGTGAGTGCTTAGTTCAGCCTGGTCAAAGCCATTGTAGTTCATGCAAGAGGAGAGGACTGGTTGCCTAATGTTTCACTTGAAATAAGCGAAACAAAAAGGAACTCTGTGGTGACCTGAAAGAAAAAGGTTATCATCTGGAAAACCCCGATGGGACAAATTCCTTCAGCAAGACACTGATGTGGCTGATTAAAAGGGATCAGTTTGTGTCTAGGAACAACAAATCACTCTCTGAAAACTGAAAAGAACCTTCCTGAATGGTAACCATTTACCTTTCAAGCACCAAAGCCAGGTGAACTTCATAAATGTTAAATTCTGTGCACAGTATAAGAATTGCCTGAAACCAGTGAACTTGGAGGAATGAGAAGTGAGATTGGACTGTGAATCAAAGAACTTTTCTAAACTTAGACACACATTTCATACATGTGTGCTTAAAATTAGAAGGGGGTTAAGATAGGTTTGTTAAATTAATAGTGATAAGATAAAGTTTGATCCTGTTTTCATGTATAAAGATAATTAAAAGCAATTTTTGTTTAAGTAACCATTTGTCTTGGTGAATATCTATTGCTGCTGGGTTTTGGGGTCCTCTGGGCTCGTAACATAAGCTTGTGGTGAGGAGGATATACCCACAGACCTCAGAAATACCAAGAAAGCTGGCAAATCTGGCTGTAATCGTCACAGAAGGGTTTCCTGTGGCAGAGAAATCATCTGCTTCCTTCCAGTAGGTTGAAGGCCTGTTCCCCAAATTGCATCTATCTCGGAAGCACAATGGATCTCATCTTAACCACACGACAACTCTCAAAGACCATTACCATTTTTTGGCTTCATGCAAACCTTTGACTTTATCAGTTGAGAGAAAGTATGAAGCATCCTTCTCAAGCCTGGCTGCTCACAGATACTGATGTGAAGCAACACTGTGGCATCAAACCAACAGTTATTTTTCAATACACAAAAGTGCTGGATCGTATTGCAACAGAATCACAGTGTCTGCAGATTTTCTTGGAAAAACCTTTCTTTTTTTTGTCTTTACCGCACCTCCAGGTGTGAAGCTAATCGACAGATCAAGTGAGAAACCCTGTTCAACTTGCATCACTACCGATCTAGAACCAAGTTCACTGCAGCTTGAGTCATGGATCTGCTGTCAGTAGAAAGTGCTGGTCTATGTGCATATTTGGTGACTAAGCTCCAATCCACTTTCAACTTGATCACTGGAAAATACGGAAAAAAATAGGCCCTATGTTTAACATCCACAAAATTAAGATTGTCTAGTACCTTGCCTTTGGTTGTACAATACGGTTCACTGACAATAGAGATCTCGTTCGGGTCACAGGAAAACATGGGACACTGCAGAACTAAGAGCCACCTCTTGACAAAAGTGCAGTTTGATGACGATGTTCAAGGTTGTTTTCAATGCCTCAAAGCTGCCTTCTAGACATTTGAGGGGGAAAAAAATCAAGGCTAGGTACAATGTTAACTTGGTTAAATTTTGTACATTTTGATTTAGAATATTATGCAAAATACCATCCAGAATATATTGCCCCTTCAAGCAGTCCTTCACCAGGTGGAAAAATCCTTCAATCCCTTGCATTGCTTCAGTCCATTTGGGCTCTCTCATGCCTGATGAGGTCAGTGTAGGATCTCCAGAGCGTCACAAGCTTGAAGGGGCAGATAGATGGGTAGTTTGGATGGGGGTATGCAGAGCCATTTTTGACATTGTCTACCAGGCAGGAGGGATCCATGTTCTCCAGTATCCATCCGAGATATAGACCACCCATAGAAATATCCAAAAGATTCCCACCAGCAAAATGTTCTAAATCCTCTGGAAGTATAAGAAACATCAGCATCCTCTCTGGCCAACATTCTCAATATGGAGACCCAAGTTTCATTCAACCAGCTCCAAGAAATAGGCCATTTATTTTGCATGTCCAAGACCAGGCTCCTCAAACAAACACTTTTACAAGCTCCATCATGGCTGAAGATTACTGAGTGCGTGGAGAAAACAATTAATGGATGTTCTCAAACACGCAATGTTTGTGCTGACATTGAAGAATCCCTGGACTATTTGATATGGAGATGATCAATTATGGATCTTCAGTCTATTCATCAGGAGCACAGAGAATTCCAATGATAGAAGGAGCACACCTCCTCCCAAACTTCACATTCATCCACCTCTTCCAGCCTGTGACCCTCTACAGATTCTACACTCACCTCATCTGATACCACATGACCCATAGAATGGGAGTGGATATAAGGCAAAGGGCTGCTGAAGAATGTTTCCACCTTGAGGTGAACGGCTAAAAAAGGAACTGAACGAATCTAAGATGAAATGCTCTGGATGGCATTTTGCATAATATTCTCATTCAAAATACACATTTTTTTTGCTAACCTTGTAAAAACCATTATCAATTCTGTTCTCTCAGGTTAAGTTAAATAATCAAATAATTTTACTGACATTGCTTGGTTAGCTGGGTAAAGAATTCATGTCTGTTTTTAAAGCTTTGGATTCTGGCCATTTTTAACCTTTTATAATATATACTGGGTCCATGGGTAAACTACAGTACGAACACCAGTACGGACCAGCTGGTGGCTGGAAAACGGGGACATGGACTATATGCACTTGTTGATAGTCCCTGAAAACCAGGACCCTAACCCTAATGTTGGTCGTCCCTGAAAACAGGGACAGAGAGTCCAAAGGGTTAACATTGAGGCTTTTTGCACAATTCATTCAATCAATATAGCCCTTACAAAATATTGAATAATATTACAACCAAAATTAAGTTGAACACAACTTTAGTTTCATTTTTGCAATAATTTACAAAACATGATGTGGATGGTTTTCCCCATCTCCAAAACTGGCCTGTTGTCACACATTTGCTCTTAAATGAAAGCCTGCTGTTGATTGACAGTTAAGTCAACATTTATGGAGTGAAATTTTTTTAAAAATTACCATCAGCAAAATAATGATCTAACCTTCAATGTGACATTAATATCACACAAAAGCAGTGTTCAAGTTGAAAGAGATGTTCAACAATCAAAATAATAATCACAAATATTTCCTGCTTTCAATTCAGTGAGGTCAAAGACTTACGGTTCATTTGAACATCACGCGGGGATAGAATAGAAGCAGAGCTGCCGGTGCCATAAATCAGTCTTTGACTTCGACTTCTCGTGTGTGTTTCTTTCAACGCTTCGTGGTAGCGCACACACTACAAGCATGAGAATTAAACTAAAAAAAACGATTAAAATAGAGTTTCGAGCCATTACTAATTAGCACTGGATTCCGGAGAAATGTAACAACTATATTTCTTTACATTACAATGGCAGAAATATTTCAAAAGTGCATTTGGTGCTAAGTACTTTAGGATACAAGGAAACAACTTGCAGATTGTAGCAAACATGGAAACCTATAATAAATTCAAGATCTTTCTCTCTGCATAACTCCCTAAACTAATATTCTCCACCCCAACAGCTCCACAGTTTGGATCTGCAGTCCCTCTTATGGAATTTCTTGCTGCTACATTCACCCACTTGCCCACAATTGTCAGAAAATGCCAAACCTAGACCTTGCATTTCCTAATTTCTACTCTCTGGTTTGTATCCTCTTTCCACAATCAAAATGTGTTTGCGTTTCTGAAGAGTGGTGAAGTGTTACACTGCCTTACAGCACCGGGGAGATTCTCTGTGACTGCTTGCATTCCCCTGGGACCTCCAGTTTCCTCCTCCACCACTGTCATGTTGCGAAGAGTATCAGGTTTGGTGGGTTTACAGAGAGATGAGTCTGGACATGTAACTTTCATTAAATCGCGGGAAACAAACAGGAGAATATTAAATGGTGCTCGACCACTATTTTACTTAAGCGACAATATAGACATTCACCTTGAACTTCGGCTGGACTCTGACAACAGTAAACCTATACTCAACCTGCTCGCACACTACACACTGACCCGGTTCTTTGTACTATTGGGATTGAGGCTCACTGCGAGTACAGACCTATGCCTTTTATCTTTGTCTTTATGCTGACAGGAACATGCAAACTCTGCACTTTCAAAATTTCTCCTTTGAAGGCCTTTCATTTACTGAACACATCCTTGCCAGAAACCATCTTATCCCGATCCACTCTTCCTAGATCCTCTCTCATTTCAACAAAATTAGTCTTTCTCCAATTGAGAATCTCAACTCGAGGACCAGACCTTATCCTTATCCATAACTAACTTGAAATTAATGACATTATGGTCACTGGACCAAAATGTTCTCTCCCACATACATCTGTCACCTGACCTGTCTGGTTACCTAGTAGGAGATCAAGTATTGCGTTCTCTCTCATTGGTACCTCTATATAATGATTTAGAAAATTTTGCTGAATACATTTCACAAACTCCGAGCCATCCAGCCCTTTTACAGTTTGGGAGTCCCAGTCAATATGTGGAAAGTTAAAGTCTCCTATTATCGGAATTTTCTCTTTCTTACATCAGTCAGCTATCTCTTTACAGATTTGCTCCTCCAATTCTCTCTGACTATTGAGCGGTCTGTAATACAACCCTATCAGTGTGGTCACACCTTTCCCATTACTCAAATCCATCCATTTGGCTGTTGTAGACGAGCCCTCAGTGCTGTCCTGTCAAAGCACAGCTGTGTTATCTTCCTTGACTAGCAATGACACCTCCATCTTGCATCCCTCCCCCTTTATCATGTCTGAAACAATGGAACCCCAAGACAGTGAACTGCCAGTCCTGCCCCTCCTGTAACTAAGTCTCACTCAAAGCAATAATATCATAATCCCACGTGCCAATCCACTCCATAAACTCATCTGCCTTTCTGTCAATACCCCTTGCTTTGAAATAAATACACCTGAGAATGTTTCTATCACTTACAAACCTTTGATTTCTGTCTATACCTGCAGTCCTCACATGAGGACTTTTCCACCTCACTCTCTGCTCTAGCACTCTGGATCGCATCCCCCTGCAAATCTAGTTTAATCCCCCCCCCCCCCCCACCACCTGGAGCAGCATTAGCAAACCTGCCCACAAAGATATTAGTCTCCAAGCGGTTCAGATGCAAACCATCACCTCCCCTCGAAGAGAGCCCACTGATGTAGAAGCCTGAAGCCCTCCCACCTACACCATGTCCTCAGCCACATGTTGAGCTGAATTATCCTCCTATTTCTAAACTCACCAGCATGTGGCACAAGTAGAAATCCTGAGATCGCTATCCTGGAGGTCCAAGCTTGTGCCTAACTCCCTGAACTCTCCTTTCTTTACCTTTTCACCTTTCCTACAAATGTCACTGGTCCATATATGGACCACAACATTTGGCTGATCACCCTCTCCCTCCTGACAATGCTGTGATCCATGGAGATCCACAAACCTGTTGGTAAAGGGAACTGGGTGTATGTGTAAGAGTCCTTGTTTGTGATGTGTGAGCAGGTCAAGTATAGGTTTACAATTATTGGAGTCTA
Organism: Narcine bancroftii; assembly: GCF_036971445.1. Classification (NCBI taxonomy): domain Eukaryota; kingdom Metazoa; phylum Chordata; class Chondrichthyes; order Torpediniformes; family Narcinidae; genus Narcine; species Narcine bancroftii. The sequence continues at coordinate 90,418,878 of NC_091476.1, read as the reverse complement.
ACAAAGTCCAAAGTGAATGTCTAGTTCATCACTTAAGTGAAATAGTGATCAAGTACCATTTAACATTCTCCCCTGTTTGTTTTGTGTGTGTTAATAAAGTTACGTGTGTCCAGATTTGTCTCTCTGTGAACCCACTTGGAGTCAAAGGACCTGTTTCCATACTGTATCTCTCAATGACTCAAAATATAAAAACTAACTGTATTGGAAAGGGTTGTGGCTGTCACGTGACTGCACTGCACCCTACCTATTTGGAGGACACACCAGCTGCCAATCAAGGTTTGGCTGCACCCTAGCCATTAGTGCACACCTTGCCATTAGACCCTGCTAATGACCTGGGCTGGAATATCCAGACTGCCTGTACTTGGGCCATTGGCTGTTGTAATTGGATTAAACCTCCTGACACTGAGCCATTTTAACCTGCTAACGAGCTGGGATGGACCCTCCAGCACTATACAGATGCCTCTTTGCCAGTTTGGGACCACCTTGCTTCACTCCAGGCCTAGAAATGTGGAAGGGTGCCGGAGAAACTGTTGGTAAGATGTGCACTGTTAAAAAGGTTGGAAGTGTTTAATTAGTGCCTCTTGTAGCATAGAGCTGTGCCTGCACTAAATCAAGGGGTATCGTAGTGACTTTTCCTTCATCATTGTATGTACCAGTTCATTGAATGTGTGTGTGTTTTGTTTCCACGCTATTTTCCCCACGTTCATTATTAATTGTCCACTATTACTTTCTCACAGCTGCTGCAAACTCTGTGTGTGTGTGTGTGTGTGTGTGTGTGTGCATGCGTGTGCCATTTTCCACACTTGCCTTGTGTAAATAAATCCTTTCACTACAAAAACTGCATCCTGAGTCCTTGCCTTTGAAGTCTACCAATACTGTTCCCTCAGTCACAACACTAACACAGTGCTGGACTACCTCCTGAATGCAATCCGATCTTATCAACTTTGCATCGGTCCTCTGGGCCCATATCATTTTTAGATATAACCTTTTGTGATTTCCTATTATATTTTACATCTACCTCAAGCATACTAAACCATGATGTGCCACACATCATTGAAAATTTATTTTCTGCGTTCACACTTGAACTTTTTCCCTGCTGATCTTGGTGCAGTCCATGACGAACGTGGAGAAAAGTTTCTCCAGGACATTGTGACCATGGAAAAGCAATGTCGAGGCAACTGGACATATAATGGCTGACTAATGTTGGACACTGCAACGAGTGGCATCAGATACTGAGTACAAGCAAAAATAAGCGGAAAAGCATTTTTAGGTCAGCATCATCATCCAATTGAACATGCTAAATTCTATAACAGTTAATTTAACGTTCCTTCAATTTCCTGCGTGATACAGCTTGAAGTTGTCTATCATACTCCCATCAAAGTGTTATTAAAGAAAACTCCCTTTCATTAGGAGTGGGAAGTTGAAGACACTCAGCTGGAATGTGCTTCAGTGGTCTCACTGACCTCACGTGGTGGAATGTAGTGGGCAAACAAACATTACACTAATTTAGTGTCATTTGACACAGAATGATGTTGATGGTCCGTGGTCCACCCTCTGTCAACCCTTTGAAAACATTTGTTGTCCAGTGTTATACATGCTGTTACGGAAACCCAACAGCAGTAGATATGCACCATGACAAAGGGTTATTTAAACAAAAGTTGTTTTTAATTATATTTGCACATGAAAACAGAATCAAACTTTAACTTATTACTATCAACTTACTTAACCTACTTAACACCCCTCTAATTCTACGTGCACGTGCGTGTAATGTGTATATAAGTGTAGAAAAGTTCTTTGGTTCACAGTCCAATGTCACTGGTTGCAGATAATTCTTGGACTGTGCACAGAAGTTAGCATTAATAAAGTTCACCAGGTTTTGGTGCTTAACAGGCAAATGATTACCACTCAGGAGGGTTCTTGTTAGTTTTCAGAGAGAGATTCCTTTTGTTCCAGGACTTCCGCACCTGATTCTTTTTTAATCAATATTGCTGATTAAACTTGCCCCCTTCAGGGTTCTCCAGATGATCCTCTTTCTTTCAGGTCACCACAGAATTCCTTTCAGTCTTCTCCTTTGACCAGGCCGTCTTCCAAACTTTGCCAGCTTGTCCCTCTGGAACTGAAGTTTCTGTCTCTCCTCTCTCTCACTCCCTCCATCTCTGAGAGCAAAGCTGTTCTGCCTCTGCCTGCAAAGATCACCTGCTCTTCTAGACAACCTGCTGCCATATGTTGCTACTTTGTTGCCTTTTGCAAACTAACATTCTGAAAAAGTCCTGCAAAAATTCTGTGTTTTAAAATGTTTGTGTGCAACCTGTTCTAACAATCATCCCAAACCCCCTCTAAATATTCAGCCACAATACAATGTTAAAGTGCATTTAAGATTGAGATATATTCTATGACATATACTTTTATGGTATTTTTTCTTGAAAGTTGACTGACCACTCCTCTCGATGCATGCTGCCTGGCCAACTTCAAGAGAGTCGGCTGGAGAAATTTCAGTTCTGAGAGGTAAAAATGAACAAGGGGAGAGCAATTGTGGAACATGAGAATCTTTGTGGGTGTAGGTTTCCCTACTCTGCTGCTGGCAACCCTTTCTGGTATCATTATCGTCAGAGGGATTAAGGGATTTGTGCTCATGCACTTGGAATACAGTGTGTGATTCTGATTGCCCCATTAGATGAATTTAATTTTTATTTAATTTAAACATGCAGCATGGTAACAGGCCCCACGAGCCCATGCCGCCCAATTACACCCAATTGGCCTACAACCCCATTACGTTTTGAAGGGTGGGAGGAAACTGGAGATCCCCAAGGAAATCCACGCAGAGAACATACAAACTCCTTGCAGACAGCACCAGATTCAAACCTGGTCATGGGCGCTCAAAGACGTTGCACTAACCACTATGCTAACTGTGCCAGAAGGATGCGGGAGGCTTCTGAAATGAAACAGGTTTACCAGAATGTTTTCTGGATTTAAGGTGATGAACTACAAGAAACCTTAGACAAACTTGGGCTGTTGTCTATGGAGTGTTAGAAACTGAGGGAGATCAAATATAACTGATGTAAAAAAAATTATAATTAACTAAATTATATCTTACATTAAGTAATTTAGTTACCCCCATCTTGACACATAACATCCCAATCCTCCTGAGATATATCAAAGATAAATCTTCTAGCCATCTATTTCTAGATTTATTTAAATTTGGTTTATTCATACTATCTTGTAATAAAGCATTCATATCAGAAATAAAACCCTTATTTAGTATTTGCGAAATCAAAATCTCAAACTTTATTAATTCAGGTAGCTTCATTTCTCTTCCAAAATTATCCCTTAGCAAAGCTCGGACTTGATAATACACAAATAAAGAATTAAATGGTATTCCAAAGTTTTCCCTAAGTCAATGAAAAGAAAGAAACTGTCCTTCAAAACAATCCTCAATCACCCTTATACCCTCAGAATCCCAAATCTTTAAATATATATTATTCATTGAAAAAGGGATTACCCTATTTTGATATAATGGAGTTTGGGCCGATATCTTACCCCTCGAACCCATAATAGAATTCCTTTTAGTTCAAATCCCTAATAAGTGTTTTAAAACAGGCATATTATATCCCACTTAAATATAAACTGATGAACCTGAAACTCAGAAATACAGGCTAATTCCACTTTAGCCCAACTAGGAAGTTGTGGAGTATCTAACATCCTATTAACAAAATTTAATTGTGCAGCCTCATTATAATTTTGAAAATGAGGCAATTGAAGTCCTCCTAAGGCATATTTCCAAGTCATTTTCTGTAATACTACCCTAGCTAACTTTCCCTTCCATAAATATTTCCTTACTGCCTTACTCAAATCCTGAAAAAATACTTTTGGAAGTGAACATGGAATCGGTTGAAAAAGATATTGAATACATGGAAAGATATTCATCCTAAAACAATTTACCTGTCCCATTAATGTTAACAGAAGATCTTTCCATTTATTCAAATCCACTTTAATCTTCTTCAATAATGGTACATAATTTAATCTATATAGAGATTGATATGGTCCAGGCCGCCTCCACTGCCACAAGCTCCATGCCGCGGCCCAGGCCGCCTCTGCTGTACCTTACTCCCTGCCGCAGCCCATGCTGCCTCCACTGTACCTTGTTCCCCGCTTAGATGGCAAGCGAGTGTGTAAGAGGGCTGGAGGGAGGGAGCGAGTGAGTGATGTTGGAATCTAGGGGTTAAAACATTATGAAATAAATGATTAATTAATAAGTTTATTTGTACTGCATGAGTCAGGGAAAGAGGAATGTGGCTAAGTGGCTGTCACAGCATGGAGCAAAGTTGGCAGAACAGAAATTGGCCGCTCCCAAGATACAGGGAGAGGATATGCATAAAACGATTTAGGAGGAATGCTCAACTGAAGGAGGTGGGAAGTAGCACAGGAGACACAGGCCAGATCAGAACAAAGAATGGCCCGCAAGAATCAAAGGGAATGGAAAACCAGTCAAGGAGGAAGATTAAGGCACGAGGAGGTGTTAAAGAGAACAGCAGAAATTGGCCAGACAGGGACCAAATGGTGATTAGAAATATCTGGGGATGAATTAATTTCAGATCTAAACAACAGGATAGTCTGGCCTGGAGGATTAACATGGGAAGGCTACACCCCAGAAATCTGCAAAACAGGAGATGACTTGTGATAACCCTTATGCAAAAAGATCTAGCAGGGAAAACAACTTTTGTTCTGTGTGATAAGATTGACCTATATAAACTGTGCCAACTGGACAATAGGGGTCAGTCTCGGGGAGTAGCTCACTGGCAGGTGACCTATGAACTAACAGACTGACCCAGAGCTCTGATAAGTTTTATTCTTGTGCTGTGCTGTGCTGTGTGGTGTAATAAACTGACTGTTGAACCGAATACCTTCTCCTATCACTTCATTCAACGAACGCGCTGGACTCAGCTCACACATAGACTAAATTAAGAGTAAATAAATTAAAGCCAGAGTCCAACAGTGAGCAAGGTGGGAGGGGAGGAGGCAGTTTAAATTTTGAAAATGTGGCCAGCCTCATGCCAAAAGAAATCCGAGTCTCATTAGTTGAAGATGGCGTCTTGAGGCCTGATGTCTGTGCTACTGAAGTCAGGCTTCAAGATGCTATTTAATTTTGTTAGTGTAAAGGCAACCGTTTAGAAACACAAGTAAAAAGTAATTTAAATTTAAATTAAATAAAAACAGTTTTTTACAAGTTTTAGTTATTAGTACCCATTTCTTCTGCAGAACCCCTGCGCCTTTCTGCGGAACCCACTTTGAGGGACACTGTTCTATTGTGATAAAGAAACTTGGGTTCTTTTCTATTATTTATATTTTATTATCAACTCGCAATCTTGTGGGACTCATCCATTTTGTGCCTCTAACCCAAGGTGGGACAGTCTATCTCTGACACACTCTAGTGGTCAGGAGGATCACCAACTCCCAAACACCACATCCCCTTTCCTTAAGATGTTTAATCTAACAACATGACACACTAATACAGTATTCATTTCAATTTAAAGTTAAAGAGTATAAATGCAAACATTTGTAGCACAAGCTTTTAAGTGTGCAGTTCTTTTTCTTTTAGAGTTTCAATCTGTTAGGTGCTTTGATGACATGTGTGGATCTTCTTCACCCAGGTGCTTGTGTTGACTTCTGATGGCCCGCTACTGTCTGGCACTGGTGCTGTTTCCTCTGTTGCTGTACAGGCTGGATCTTCTGCATTTGTCTGTTCCTATAGTGTCTTTTGTGTTTTCAGCTGGCTCTTTTGATTCCTGCTCAGTATTTAACACTTCTCTGTTCTGACAGTGTAGGATCTTGGATTTACTTCCTCCAGAACAGTGGCTGCCTTGTCTCAGGTGTTGGAAAATCCGAGTCTCACTGGGCCAGTGGTCCCAAACTTCTTGATGACTTGTAATAGTTTGTTTTTTTTGTTTCCATTTCAGGTGCTTTTGTTTGTATTTGGCATCTTTTTTGTCTGAATCTGCAGAGTAGGGAAGTGTAGTTCATAGTCTACATCCCATTAGGAGCTCAGCAGGTCCCACGTTCAAGTGGTACCATGCAACTCAACAGAGCTCGATAAGGATCTGAACCACTGTCTTGTACTTTCTTGAACAACTGTTTAACTATGTGAACTCCTTTCTCTGCTTTACAATTTGACTGGGGATGTTGAGGACTCTTGAAAAGTTCTGGAATTCTCTGTAGACAATTTGAGGAATTCCATGTTTTGCAAAGATCAACTTCATGTATCTGATCATGCAGGCAGCAGACATGTTAGGAAGCAGAGCCATCTCAGGATAGTTCCACAGAGAGTCATAACCAGAAGGTAATTCATTCCATCCAGGTGGAACAGATCAGTCCCAACTTTCTGCTGTGTTCCCTCTGGTAAGTCAGTTATGGTCATTGGTTCCTTTGGCTGCTTTACGTGATTTTTCAGACAAATCTCACAGTTTGAGACCATTCTGTCGATGTCAGCATTTATCCCTGACCAATAAACTTGCATTGTTCAATTCCAAGTTGCCCCTCACGCTCCCTTTTCAGCATGTCTTGTTGAAGTGATTGAGGAATGATAATTCTGCTGCTCTGCCTGAGTAGGAGCCCATTGACAACACTCAGCTCTGCTTTGATGTTGTAGTATTGCTGACATTCACCTTTAGGTCATCCTTCATTCAGATTCTTGATGACCTTCTGTAGAACTGTGTCCTTTTCTGTTTCAGCTGTGATCTGCTTAGATTTCATGTCAGATACAGGAAGAGATTTGGTGATCAAGTTCACATCTGTCTCTGTGGAACTCTCATTGTGTGCTTCACTCTGTGTCGTTACCCTGGATAACGCATCAGCTAACATAATAAGTTTCTCGGGTGTGTCCACCAATTCAAAGTCATAACGTTGTAGCTTCATCGTCAGTCTTTGGATTCACAGTGACATTTTTCTTGATTATTGCTAATAATGGCTTGTGGTCTGTCTCTACCACAAATGTTGGTCGACCATACACATAACTGTGGAATTGCTCAAATCCATAGACCAGACCCAGACACTCTTTCTCGATCTGTGCATATCGACATACAGATGTGATTATCGTCCTTGATGCATATGCAACTGGCCTCCAATCTTCTCCCACAGCCTGAAGTAGTACACCTCTTCCATCTTTTGAAGTGTCACTAGATATTATTGTCTTCTGGATGGTATAGAATGATGCTTTTGATCAGTTAGAATGGTCTTCAGTCATCCCCATTCTTCCTCGTGGTTAGCCATCCACTTGAATTAACATTTGTCCTGTAACAACTTCCTCAGGTACATTGTTTTGGAAGACAGGTTTGGTATGAATTTATCAGTGAAGTTGATCATTTCAATATACTCTTTTAGTCCATGGGACTGAGCATCTCTAAATTTGCTTTCACACCTGCCTCCGACAGCTTATCTCCCAGAAAAGTGATTTCCTTCACACCAAACTGACATTTTTTCTTTTTAACTTTAATTCATGAGCCTCTCGTTGTGTTGCTCCTATGTGGATTCCCATAGGATCATGTCATCCATACCCCATTTATCCCTCCTATGATGTGCTCCATTGTCCTGTGGATCACTTCAAGAGTTGAGGAAATTCCAAAGGCTTCCTTAAACAGGAGTATCGGGCAAACTGTGTATTAAATGTACAGAAGCCTAATACCCTGAATGTGCCTGAAATTGTCTGATCTCAGAAGCTAAGCAGGCTCAGGCCTGGGTCAGTACTTGGAGGGGAGACTGCCTAGGTATGTACACCAGATGCTGTAGGTTTCTGTGAGGGACTTTGGACAAAGTGGCAACTCTCTGTCTGCCTTATGGTAGAGAAAAGTTAAAGAATTTCATATATGTTACATTCTAAATTATGTGACAATAATGGAACCTTTATTTTGTGCTATCTTCATGCAGTTCTAATTGCCAGAATCTCTGATGCTGTTGAAAATCTTTGCACTGACCATCTCATTTATAGTTTCATCCCTGGTTGGAATCTGATAATGTTCTCTCTTTATATTGGCATTCAAAAATTTTGGGTCCATGCACATGCATAGGTCACCATTTTTCTTTTTGACACACACCATTGAATTTCCCCATTCTCTGGGCTCCTCCACTTTGTTTATGACCCCCAGTGACATCATTCAGTAGAGTTCCTGCTTGACCTTTTTTTTAGTGGTGCTGGAACCCACCTTAGGGCTGTAGGTCCTCCTTTAACTGTATCTTATAGGTGAATGGTAGAACTCCAAATCCCTTGAAGATGTCTGGAAATTGATCCAGTATTTCCTCTATGCTGTTCTGTGCATTGGCACTGCTAATGCAGTACACCCTCTTGACTAGGCCTACATTTTCACATGCTTTGTCATCAAGCAGTGATTCATGCCCATCTGGCATTACTGCAAACATGAGGTGATGCTGTTTATTTTTAATTTTCCCCTTGAGTATACATATGCCTTTTGTGTCAATGTGTTGTCCATTGTAGGCCTTGAGCTGAACAGAATTTGGATGGATGTATGGCTTTATCTTCATTGCCCTGATGACGCATTCATAGATCAAATTAGCCTTTACAACGTGACCAGCTTGAAAGGAATATTTGGTCCATTTGCATGAAATGGCACTGTTGAACTCTGTTCGGTTTCTGTTGGTTTGAAACCTTCCTGTGCTACCATTCCCACGAAGAATGTACCCATGAGTGGGTATCAGCAGGAGACAGTGAACCCCTCTGATGCTGTGTGTTGGACTTGGAATGTCAACCATGAGTGGTGGTTGTTCAAACAATGATTCATTCTGTATCTGCAACCCACTGGACTCGATAGCAAAGCGAATGCACGGAAAATTTCACTGCTAAGAGTTGTTAAATAAATTTTAAGTGTGTGTGATTCAAATTTATTTTACTTTTTTATTGCTTGTTAATTTGTGCTGAAACTGTACATGAGAATGGATAAAATTTGAATGCTTTGAGCATGATTTTTTGATTTATCAAATGTTTAAATTTTTTTTTAGACATACAGCACGGAAACAGGTCATTTCAGACTATGAGCCCGTCCTGTCCAATAACATCAAATTAACCTACACCCAGGTACATTTCGAACAGTGGGAGGAAACAGAAGCCCCTAGGGAAAACCCACACAGACGCATAGAGAACGTACAAACTCCTTACAGATAGCGCGGGATTCGAATCCCGGCCCCGTCACTGGTGCTGTGACAGCGTTGCACTAACCATTTTCAAAATGTTTTTCAAAATGTGATATAATTCTCATATACTTTGCCTTATCTCACTGTTAATGAACTTTTTTTAGTAATTCTACAACCACTCTGTGTTCATATTGTCCATGTGTCACATTTCTAACCAATGACTTTTTTGGGAACTGGTGTTAATGCCTAAAAAATGGTAAATTCCCATACTGGTATCACACATCAAGTTCAATATTGCATAGTCTTGCAGTCCTTCCTCATTGCATTCTATATACTTCTTTCTTTTTCTTATTCTTTGGCTTGGCTTCGCGGACAAAGATTTATGGAGGGGTAAATGTCCACGTCAGCTGCAGGCTCGTTTGTGGCTGACAAGTCTGATGCGGGACAGGCAGACACAGTTGCAGCGGTTGCAGGGGAAAATTTGTTGGTTGGGGTTGGGTGTTGGGTTTTTCCTCCTTTGTCTTTTGTCAGTGAGGTGGGCTCTGCAGTCTTTTTCAAAAGAGGTTGCTGCCCACCGAACACTGAGGCGCCAAGATGCACAGTTTGAGGCGATATCAGCCCACTGGCGGTGGTCAATGTGGCAGGCATCAAGAGATTTCTTTAGGCAGTCCTTGTACCTCTTCTTTGGTGCACCTCTTACACGATGACCAGTGGAGAGCTCGCCATATAACACAATCTTGGGAAGGCGATGGTCCTCCATTCTGGAGACGTGACCTACCCAGCGCAGTTGGATCTTCAACAGCGTGGATTCTATGCTGTCGGCCTCTGACATCTCGAGTACTTCGACGTTAGGGATGAAAGCGCTCCAATGAATGTTGAGGATGGAGCGGAGACAACGCTGGTGGAAGCGTTCTAGGAGCCGTAGGTGATGCCGGTAGAGGACCCATGATTCGGAGCCGAACAGGAGTGTGGGTATGACAACGGCTCTGTATACGCTTATCTTTGTGAGGTTTTTCAGTTGTTTGTTTTTCCAGACTCTTTTGTGTAGTCTTCCAAAGGCACTATTTGCCTTGGCGAGTCTGTTGTCTATCTCGTTGTCGATCCTTGCATCTGATGAAATGGTGCAGCCGAGATAGGTAAACTGGTTGACCGTTTTGAGTTTTGTGTGCCCAATGGAGATGTGGGGGGGGGGGCTGGTAGTCATGGTGGGGAGCTGGCTGATGGAGGACCTCAGTTTTCTTCAGGCTGACTTCCAGGCCAAACATTTTGGCAGTTTCCACAAAACAGGACGTCAAGTGCTGAAGAGCTGGCTCTGAATGGGCAACTAAAGCGGCATCGTCTGCAAAGAGTAGTTCATGAACAAGTTGCTCTTGTGTCTTGGTGTGAGCTTGCAGGCGCCTCAGATTGAAGAGACTGCCATCCGTGCGGTACCGGATGTAAACAGCGTCTTCATTGTTGAGGTCTTTCATGGCTTGGTTCAGCATCATGCTGAAGAAGATTGAAAAGAGGGTTGGTGCGAGAACGCAGCCTTGCTTCACGCCATTGTTAATGGTGTTGCAAAACATCAACACCCTCCAAGTTCCTACCCTAAAGCTACTTTCAGAATCTCTATTACTGGGCCATGTGCCTTTCCTATGAATTTATTTTCCAAATGGAAATTGATAAACATGTGCTGTACCTTGCATGAACTCAGTGGGTTGAGAAATATCTGCGGGGGGTGAGAAGATACTGTTGAGATTTCAGGTTTGAATTCTTTTCTGGTCTTTTTGGAAGGGTAACAGCCAACATAAGGAGGAGGAGTGTAGGAGGGGTGAGTGAGGGGCCATTCGGGAATTTGTGAATCAGGGAGGGGTGAAGGATGTTGACAGATGAGGATTGAAACAAGAAATGCTACACCTCCTCCACCAAACCATTCAGGACCCCACAAAGTCCTTCCAAGTGAAACATTTCTGAATCTGAATGGGTCACTGAATGCATTTCGTGCTCCTGATATGTGGCCTCCTCTACATTGAGGAGACTGGACACAAGACTGGGCAATTGTTTCATGAGCACCTTGGCTCTGTCTGCTGCAACAACAAGGACCTCTCAGTATGTCAACTATTACAATTTTGCGCCCCACTCCCATCCCGTCATGTCTTGCCATTGCTTCATGCACTACCAAGCATAGTCCACCCACAAATTGGAGGAACAGCACTTTGTATTCTGTCTGGACACTCTCCAACCAGATAGCATTAGCATTGACCTCCAATTTCCACTAATCCCCTCTTCTGTGTCTTTCTCTTTCCCTATCCCTCTCTTTTCCTCTATCTCTCCACCCCCTTCCTTTCCTTCTCCTATCAGGGGACTTCCCTCGGACCCCTACAACTATTACCTCAGTTTATTTTCTTCTATCCTCTTGCCTGTATCCACCTATTATCTGTTAGCCTGTGCTCCTCTCCCCTCCGCTACCCCCACCCTGCCACCTTTTTATTCAGGCACCTGCCTATTTATGCTTTTATTCACCAAACATGTCGGAGAAACAAAGCAGGTCAAGCAGCATCCATAGGAATAAAAGGGAGGCCAAAGTTTTGGGCCTGCAAAATCTCTTTGTGGGAGGCCTACCCTAAGGAACTTCTGAGGGCCCCTGGTCCAAAATGTTTTACTTCCAATGGATACTGCATGATCTGCTGATATTCTCCAGCATATTTGTGCATTGGACATCAGGAAAGATGGATCTGGGCTTAGTAGGCTCTGGACCAAGCTCTAGAAAAGAGATCAGTACATAAATATAGTGGATCCAATTAACTCTTTCTGTGCAGTATGGCTCTATGACTCTGATTCTACCACAGGATGCAGCAACACATCATTGCAAAGTTATCCAAGACAAAATGATTAAACCCAGGATATTTCAGTATTGAGCCACATTACCCATCTTAGTTGAGCTGTTCATAACAAACCACCTCTGAGACTATTCCTCACCTTGCGTTTCACAGACTTGAGCAACTTTTTAACCATTACATATCAATATCCTTCATCGTGCCACCAGTGGCACCAGATCAAATTACCTGTAATGGATATAGATTGTATGTACTCATTGGCCAGTAAAGGCTCAGGCTGGCCCACCCCCTGATGACACTATCCCCTGGACTCCTCCCCTGGGACCCAGGCCATAAAGGTCGAGTCACCTCTCCCTTCCCTGCACTTCCCTAGTTTGGATCCGGGCCAGCTCAAATCTTATATACAGTAAAGCCAATCGTTCCCCTCATTCTTTGTCCTCATGATTATTGGGGCAACTGGTAGTGCCCAACAATTTATTGTACATAACTTTTTAACGTCTCCGATAATGGAGAAGTTGCTGCACCCCAATTGGCTAGAGCTAAATCCCCAAGTCCCAGGTGCATCAGAATTCTTCGAGCAGAGGATCAATTGCTTCAACTACTTTCTGGAGGCCGCTGCTGGAGTTGTCGACTCGGAAGAGAAGAGGCTGAAAGTCCTACAGGCAAGAGTCGGCCAGAGGGCTTTCCAGACCATCAGAAGCTGCATGACCTACACAGAGATAATGGCTGAGCTACAGGCGCTATATATGCCCAAGATCAACGAGGTCTACTCCCTTTACCTCCTGGAGTCCAGAAAGCAGCAACCTGATGAGTTAGTAGAAGAGTTCATCCAAGCCCTGATCACACTGAGGAAAGACTGTTTGGGGAACCCCACAGTCCCTGTGACGGGGGCCAAGCGCGTGGAAGACCTGGTCCGGGACGTTTGCATGTCGGGGTTGAGGTTGGACTATATCCTCAAGGAGGATCAACTCCCATTGAAACGGGCGATCCAACTGGCCAGGACTTTAGACTCGACCCAACGCTACGTGGAGTCGATCACGGGCAGAAGCAGGCCTATCCTGTACACGCCGCCATGAGGGCCACCATCCTGGGAGTCGATGTCGGGGACAGCCGACCCAACTGCGGCTGCAGTGGTGCATATTCTGTGGGCAGCAAGACATCCACGACATCTCTGCCCCGCGAAAGGAGCTACCTGCTCAGGCTGTGGGAAAAAGGGCCACTATCAACAAGTCTGCAGGTCCAAACCCCCATCCAAAGCAGCACGGCATGTATGGCCAAGGTGCTTCTGGTGCCGGTCACGTGTGCGGTAAGGCGGGCGCCATTTTACCTGCTCCCGCCTCCATCCTCTACGCAGTAGCAGCTCTCACCAACAACTTCATTTCTGCCCCCGATGATATCATTTCCGTCTTCTTCATCAGCATTGGCAGCGTGGTCAACATGGAGGCCGCCATCTTGGACATTGGGCCTCCCTACCGATGATGAAGACAATGCACCTATCCTGGCATCGATCACCTTGAACCAACCCAGCCCTCACCTGATCATGAACTCCATGATGCAGATCGAGGTGAATGGGCACAAATCGAACTGCCTCTTTGATAGTGGCAGTACCGAAAGTTTTATCCACCCTCAGCTGGCCTGTAGACTCTAGATACCCATTTGGCCAATGGCCGGATCCGTGTCGATGGTGGCGAAAGACCAGTGGACTTGTATCCGGGGATACTGTGTGGCGTCTCTGACAGTGGAATGTTATGATGACTTTTTGTTGTTGGTCATGCCCCAGCTCTGTGTGCCGATCCTCCTGAGCCTCGACTTCCAGAGTCAGTTCAGGAGCGTGACGTTGGCATTCGGGGGCCCCTAACTGCCGCTCACCATTTGCAACCCGCAGCTTACAGATGGTGGAGGAGCACAAGCTGACGGCGACGTTCCCATACCTTGACAATGTCACCATCTGCAACCATGACCAACAGGACCACGACGCAAACCTCGCAAAGTTCTTCTCTCAACTTGACATACAATAAGGACAAGTGCATGTTCAACACAGACTCCCTGGCCCTCCTCGGATACTTTGTGGCACATGGTGTCATTGCCCTGGACCCTGACTGCATGCGACCTCTTATGGAGCTCCCAGTCCCAAACACCCTAAAGGTGCTGAGGAGGTGCCTGGGGCTGTTTTCCTATTATGCACAATGGGTGCCCAATTACACCAATAAAGCCCACCCCCTGATTAAGTCCACAACTTTCCCGTTATCGACAGAAGCCCAAGCTGCATTCTACCAGATCTGAGGAGACATCGCAAAAGCCGCCACGATGCATGCCTTGGTCGAGTCCATCCCTTTTCAGGTGGAGAGCGATTCCTCCAATTTCACACTGGCTGCCACTCTTAACCAGGCAGGCAGGCCAATAGCATTTTTCTCCTGCACCCTGCATGGTCCTGAGGTACATCATTCCTCGGTCGAGAAGGAGGCCCAAGCGATTGTTGAGGCAGTATGCCACTGGCGACATTACCTGGCCGGTAAACAATTTACCCTGCTGACAGACCAGAGGGCCGTGGCCTTCATATTTAATACTAAGCGGCGGGGTAAAATCAAGAATGACAAGATTCATCAGTGGACGATTGAGCTCTCCACCTATAATTACAACATCTTGTACCGACCAGGTAAACTCATCGATCCCCCAGACGTCCTATCCCGGGGGATGAGTACCAGCGCGCGTCTCAACCGCCTACAGACCCTCCACGACAGTCTGTGCCAACCCGAAGTCACAAGGTTATACCACTTCATCAAGACTCAGAACCTTCTGTACTCCATTGAGAACGTCCGGTCCATGACCAGACGCTGCCAGATCTGCAGAAGCCACAGTTCTACCAACACGAAAAGACACATCTCATTAATTACGCCAATAATTATTGAATGGATCAGCGTCAATTTCAAGGGCACCATACCCACTACAAATAGGAATGCCTACTTCCTGACGGTGGTGGACGAGTTCTTCAGGTTCCCCTTTGCTATTTCCTGCCTGGATATGACCTCGGTGACGGTAATCAAGGTGCTGTGCAATATATTCACCACCCCATTTGGGTACCACGATTACATCCACAGCAATCGGGGACCCTCGTTCATGAGTGAGGAACTGCGACAGTACTTCCTGGCCAGAGGCATAGCCACCAGCAGGACCACCAGCTATAACCTCAGGGGTAATAGCTAGGTGGAAAGGAAGAACACCACCATCTGGAAGGCAGTGCTCCTGGCCCTTAGGTCCAAAAGCATGCCGGTATCCTGCTGGCAGGAAGTTTTTCCCGAAGCACTCCACACCATCTGATCGCTCCTGTGCACCGTGACTAACACCACCCCGCATGAATGCTTGTTTGCTTTCCCTAGGAGATCTGTGAATGGTGCCTCCATTCCTCCTTAGCTGGCAACCCCAGGGCTGGTCCTGCTATGGAAACATTTGAGATGCCATAATATGAATCCACTTGTGGAAGCGGTACACCTCATACATGCTAACCCACAATATGCGTTTGTGAGATACCCCGATGGCCACGAGGGCACTGTGCCTATCTGAGACCTGGTGAGGGCCAGGGGTCCTGAAACTGCCCTGCCTGCTACCGTCCATCCCACGGAGCAGAACACCCCACACGGGAGGCCAAGCCACCCGGCTCTCCTCTCCAGGAGTCAGTCCTCCAGGAGACATCAAACCACTCCCCTTCCTTCCCAAGAGCTCGCAATCATCACCCCAACCCAGACTGTTCCCTAACCTGTCCCCCACGGGACCACTCTCCCCCCTCAAACAGCAGAGCATGAACACATCTGCCCCCCAGCGGTCCTGCAGAAGGAGGAAGTCGCTGATGCGGCTAAACCTCTAGTTAGATTTTTTAAAATTCTCTCTTGTGTCAAAAAGAGGGGGGGGGTTCTGTTTAAAAAGAGGGGGTGAATGTAATGGTATGGATTGTATGGACTCATTGGCCAGTAAAGGCTCTTGCTGGCCTGCCCTCTGATGACACTTTCCCCTGGACTCCTCCCCTGGGATCCAGGCCATAAAGGTCGAGTCACTTATCCCTTCCCTGCACTTCCCTAGCTTGGATCTCGGCCAACTCAAGTCTTTTGTACAATAAAGCCTATCGTTCCCCTCAGTCTTTGTTCTCATGATTTATTGGGGCAACTGGTAGTGCCCAACACTATTCTAGTCTTCTGCATGGTCTTATTAAAAGTTTATGGATGGGGTAAAGGGGATTTCCTGGTGAGGTCCCAATTTCTCTAGTAATGGCCGAGGGCGCAGTTAGTTTAACGGTTACCACAACACTGTCACAGCGTCAGTGATCCAGGATCAAATCTGGCACTCTTTGTAAGGAGTTTGCATGTTCTCCCCGTGTCTGTGTGGGTTTCTTCCAGGTGATCCAGTTTCCTCCCATGTTCCAAAGATGTACAGGGTAGTAGGTTAGGCCTGTGGGTTGTTACAATGCTGTAACTCTAAATTAAAATTAAAATATCAAATGTATAATTTTTCTTATTGTTTTGTGAAAGCAAGATTCAGAAACATTGCTTGCAAGTTGTCAATTAACTATTTTGAATTGCAACCTTATCACTTCCATTGGATTGTCCAACCAAGAGTAATGATTCTCCTCTCATGTTTGTTTTACACAAGGTACAGAGTAACTTTGTTTTTTTTCATTGGTTGCACTCCTGTTAGAGACTTGGTAAGTTTTGTCTTTCTTAATGCATAATATTATTGTAGTGCTATCGATCAACCACATTAGACTGAGAGTTGGGATAAGTAGGATTTAATCACCTTAAGACCACACATCTTGCATGTTGCTGGTCCGGTTCCACGGTAGGTACTGAGGGAGGAGTTTGGGCATAGGGATTTCCGGGAGAGAGGAGTCACAGGTTCAGGGGGCGAGCCAGCCCATACAATACAGTGGTTGCACCACATTCACCCCTTCTTCTAAAACAAAATTCAGCAGGGCGAGGTGAATCAATGTTCATTATAGGTTTAGCCTCTCCTGTGGTCTCGACTTTCGTTTGCCGTGGTTCAGCTGCTGGTTCCTAGGACAGGCTTTGCCTCCGGTGGCTGGGGGTGGGGGTTAACAGGACCATGGGGTTGCTCGGTCTGCGGTTGGGGCACTGCGCTGTGCAATTAGTGGGGCCAGCTGGCCCGGGTTAACGTGGGGGGAATGGCAATTGGTTGTTTGAGTGATCCCCTCCATGCGCCAGGTCTCAGATGGAAACTCTGTCCTGCTGTCCATCCTGGTACTCCACTTAAGTGTACTGGGGGTTTGTGTGGAGGATGTGGACCTTCTCAACCAGAGGGTTAGTCTTATGGAATCTGATATGCCTCTGTAGCAGGACAGGCCCAGGGGTCATCAGCTAGTATGGCAGTGTGGTTCCCGACTCCGACTTCCTGGGGAAGAAAAAGAGCCTTTCATGTGGTGCTGCATTAGTAACAGTACAGTGGAGGGGCCTGGTGGTGTGGAGCACCTCAGAGAGGTCCTTACCACCGGGAGATGGGAAGGCCTTTTGACCTGAAGGCTAGGAGGATTGCCTTCTAGATGGTGGTTTTCTCCCTTTCTATCTGGCTGTCCCCCAGGGGTTATAACCCGTGGTCCTGATTGTGGCTATGGCCTTGGCCAGCAGTTCCTCATTCATAAACGAGGATCCCCTATCGCTATGGATACAGCAAGGGTATTTGAACAGAGCAAATATGCTGTGGCCATGGTCATGTCCGGGCAGGAGATGGCAAAGGGGAAGCAAGAGTATTTATCAATGATATTCAGGAAGTACAAGTTCCTGTTGGTGGAAGGATGGGCCCTTTGACGTCCATACTCAGGCGTTCGGAAGGGTGGGTGGCTTTAATCAGGAGGGTTTTGTCCGGCCAATAGAATTGGGGTTTACACTTAGCACAGACCAGGCAGCTCTAGATCAGCTTCCTTGTAGATGAATGATTTATACCTCACTTATATTTTTGACTTGTATCTCAATGCTAAAGCTTTTGCTTTTAACGCAAGATGGCTGACACCTTTAGTGTGACATAAGATGGGTGAAAACACTTAGACTTTGCAAACATGCTTTGAGAATAGGCACCAATTGTGCAGACTCTGTAAGGACAGGTACAATGAAAAGCAAAGATAAAGTTAGCGTAAACATCATTCATTTTGTATTTTTTAGGGCAATCTCAGACCTTAACATATTCTCTTTTGTCTTATGAAAAGTAAAACCAAAAAGCCAGGTGTCAGGGCTGGGAAACCATTTTTTCCTATATAGAATGATGTAACATTAAGAGTGAAGATCATTCTGCCCCCTACTCATTTGAAATTGTATAAATGGAAAAGCAACCATTTGTATCTTTGAAGTGAGAGCTGAGACTTCAGAGAGATGTCTGGTTGAGACACCTCCTGATTTGTCATCCTCACTTCCCGTATATGAATTAAACATTTATAATAAAACCTGCATGCTTTGAAGAGATATTTTTGGTGTGTGTTTTTTTGCAATCTGATTTCATCAGGAGGCTCGGGCTCACTTCCACATCCTGATATCTTCAGTCAAGTAAGGGAGGTTGCAGGCTCTAACAGAGTCGTTGAGCCTGATGATCCTGGGGTGGCAGAGGTTGCTATGGAGGACTTGGAGACGGTCCAACTGCATGTTGGGACATGTCTTCTGGGACAGGGCATCAGGAGGGTCGGTGAGCTTCCTAGGCCGGTACAAGATCTCGGAGTAGTAGTAGGTGGATAGCTCAATTCTCCACCTCATCATTCTTAATTTTTCCCCGCTGTCTGATATTGAATATAAAGGCAACCGCAAGTTGGCCAGTCAGCAGGGTGAATGGTTTGCCGGCCAGGTAGTGCTTCCAGTGACGTACAGCTTTCACTATGGCCTGGACTTCCTTCTTGATAGCTGAGTGCCAACATTTGGGGCCCTGGTGAGATGGAGAGTTGAGAATGGATTCTTGTCTAAGGGTTTGAGAGCCTTAGGCTTGTGCTTTGCTTCCTGGAGTCAGTTTCCTCTGCAATGATTTCTGTGTGGTTATTTTAACGCACAAGTTCTATATTTCTACATTCACCTTTGAAATCCTTCGAAATCCAGAGTGAAATACACCCAGAATTCAGTGACAGCTCTACTTGTGTCTAATCAGACAGGTTACATTTTGAGCCACTATGAACTTTTCCCTTAGTGAATTCATCTGACCTTCTATGACTGGGCAGTGAACTGGAATTCATTTTCTATGAGTAGATTAGATGACTGGCCCCTCATCTTTCTTCTGCCCCCACTCCACCCCCATCAGTCCTGATATAAACCCTGTTTTCCAACCATTCCTCCAGTTTACCTGAAGGCCACCGTAGATACCGGCCATTCATTGTAACCTAATCAATGCCTGTTTATGCTCCTCACAAGTCTCCAAGTTCTATCAATCATGTTACAGATTGTATTACTGTTAACTCAACAGCCTTTTTTAACACCACCTCCAGATGAACTTGAAGGACCAGGTTATGATTATTTTCAATGCAATTATCTTTTGTCTTCTGGGAGGAGAATATTTATCAGATAGTTCAATTGATGGAAGAACAACTTGGTTTATTGACTGGTAATCCTTTGTTGATGATGCAGGTTCTGCCATTGTGAAAAATACAGAAATGAAGTAATAAAGACGGCTGCCTTCTATCATTCAGTTGTCCCAGAATTTGAATTGTTTGCTCTTATTAGAGCCAACAGGATAGGGAAAAGAATATTTATACCCATACTAGAACCCTGTCGCTCTTGTGTGCAGAATGCTACTGCAAAAGTTGCTGTTAGAAATGGTCCCTTCACTATTTATTCAGAAAGCAATAAACTGCTTGATATGGGATGAAGCATAAAATAACATCAGGGGGCTGTCCCTGCACTGCTAATTTCATTGAGCTCTGTAAATGTCAGGGGATGTGACAGAAATCCAGAAACTGAATTAAGAAACACCCTTGTTGGACAATTTCCTGCTGGACTATTTCTGTACCTAATGATTTTTTTTTTAACCTGTACTACTTACTACATGCGATAATATATTTGTCCAAGGAGGAGTGATTGGAGTGACACATCACTAATTTCAGAAAATAGGCACAAGGAAAGGCACAGGAATGTGTCATCTAACAGGAAAATAATCCTGGTAAAGCAATTAAGTGCCCTCAGGCACTACTATTTGAGTGTACATAGATTGCTTTTATAGAGTTAAATATATAACTATGTATTGTCTTGTTATTAATAATTTACATGGCTAAGTTGTTGGAAGAAACTGCGTTGAATTGGGTAAAGGTATTGCCATTGGCATTATTTTTTTTCTTTGCATCATTCAGTTTTATTGATGATAATTTAACAGTTTTATCTATATAAGCTAAAGCAGTTCAATGCTTGTGGTCAAAAATTCTTCTCTGGTAAATACTTAGCTCTATCGAAACCTCTATCTGCAGACATATGTTGACAAGTCTTTACGAGTTCCTTCGGCTGTCCTTCTGTGAACATTTCCAAATAATAAAGACAATCTTCAGGGTCTAGACACCGGTTTTCAATATTGTGTCGAAAAGATCCCATGAAGGCTTGGAATAATGATGCAGTGATTTCTCATGGATAATAGTTCATTGTCCTGTTCACTGCTTCTTTTTTAAAATGTTTTTATTTTTGCACTACTGAGTCATATCAATAACAACATCCACAAATGATCATCAACAATTGTGATAGTACAGACCTATCACCGATGTATATAGTTACAGTATCTAGAGTGTAATGACTGTGCTTACAGTGATTGGCTGAGAGCTTAGCCACGCCTACTGTCTGGGCCTTAAAGGGTTCTGTCCCTAGCCAGGTCGGATCATTCCGGACTGGTCGGCCACCTGTGAAGAGCTCCTGTCTTTTGCTAATAAAACCCTTGGTTTGGATCAACAAGTCTTTGGTTCTTTCGACGAGCTCTACAACAATATAGACATAGTGACATTTTTTTTCTTTTCCCCCACTTCCTCTATCCCCTTCCCCAGCCTCATCAAAAATCAATAAATGAGAAAAACACTTAAAACAAAGAAATAACCAAAAAAGGAAAAAGGTTGTATTATCTACTTTCATATATTTAAACCTTATTGTGCTCATAATTATGTTGTTTTACGAGATGAGGTTTGTGGTCGCCGTTCTCCGACATAATTTATGTCTGGTTCCCAAATTTGTTCAAATAATGTACACTTGCCTTTCAGATTGTATGTAATTTTTTCTAATGGAATACACTGTTTATTTCTGTACACTGTTGTATTTTAAGGTTTGTTTCCAATTTCCAGGTTGTCATAATACATTTTTTGCTCCTGCTAGCGCGATCATAATAAATTTTATTTGGGCTTTGTCTAATTTTTGTCCTAATTTTTTGTCTTTTATATTATTTAACAGAATTTTTTTTGGATCTTTTGGTATATTATTTTTTGTGATTTTGTTTAAAGGTTTAGATCTTCCCAGAAAGTTTTTACTTTTGACCATGTCCAAATTGCATGTAATGTTGTTCCAATCTCTTTTTTGAAATGAAAACATCTATCCGACGGTGTTGGGTACCATTCTTTTAATTTCTGAGGACTTATATAGAATCTGTGTAGCCAGTTATATTGAATCATGCATCATCTACTATTTATCATGTTCCTCATTGTTCCTCTACATCACTTCTCCCATGTTTCATTCTTTATCTCTGTGTTTAAATCTTTTTCCAAACTATGTTTTGGTTTATACTTTATTTAATCTTCTTCTTTATATTGTAGTTTGATGTTCATGTTTGTAATAATTTTTTAAATTATCATTGTGTCTGTGATTAAATATTCATAGTTGCTACTTTCTGGTATCTCAAGCTATTTCCCAATATATCTTCCAGATAAGTTTTCAATTAGCAATATGTAAATATTTGTGTTATTCTATATTTATATTTTAATTGCTCAAATGTTAATAAATTATTTTCCAAAAAGCAATCTTCTATTTTCTTGATTCCTTTTCTATCCCATTCCTTGAAAAATAAATTGTCTATTGTAAAGGGGATTAATGGGTTTTGTGTTAATATCATTTTTGGTATTGATAATTTATCTTTTTTCCTTCCAGGTGTATTTTTTTCCATAATTTTAGTATGTGATGTAATACTGGTGAATTGTTATATTGCACCAGTTTTTCATCCCATTTATAAAATAGGTGCACTGGGATAGTTTCTCCCAATTTGTCTAATTCTATCTTAGTCCAGTCCAGTTTTTCTCCTCTTTGATAAAGATCTGTTAAGGACCTTAATTGTGGCACCCTGTAGTAATTTTTGAAGATTGGTAGCTGTAACCCTCCTTGTTTGTAACTCCATGTTAATTTTTCTAGAGCTATTCTTGATTTCTTATCTTTCCATAAAAATTTCCTTACTATTTTCTTCAGTTTTGCAAAACATTTCTCTGTCGGGGGATTGGTAACATTTGGAATAGATATTGCACTCATGGGAACACATTCATCTTAATACAGTTTACTCTTCCTATTAAAGTTAATGGTAGTTCTTTCCAATTCTCTAGATCTTCCTGTATTTTTTTTAAATTAATGGTTCATAATTTGATTTGTATAAATGTTTTAGGTTGTTATCTATTTTGATACCAAGGTAACGTATCGCCTGTGATTGCCATTTGAAAAGGGTATTTTTTAAAAATTCTGAATAATCTATTTTGTTCATTGGCATCACTTCACTTTTATTGGTGTTAATCTTGTACCCTGATATCTCTCCATACTCTTTCAGTTTCATATGTAGTTTTTTAATTGACTTATCTGGTTCTGTTAAATATACTATGATGTCATCTGAAATAGGCTGATTTTATATTCTTTCTCTTTTATTTTTATTCCTTTTATCATAGATTCCTTCCTTATCAACTCAGCTAGTGGTTCAATAACCAAAGCAAACAGTGAAGGAGATAATGGGCATCCCTGTTTGTTGACCTGCTGAATTTAAAGTGATCTGATATATATCCATTTATTACTACCTTTGCTAACGGTCCATTATATAATGCATTAATGTAGTTAATAAATTTTTCCAATAGTTTAAATTTCTGTAACACTTTAAACAAATAGCTCCACTCTACCCTATCAAAGGCTTTCTCTGCGTCTAATGTAACAGCTACTATTGGCATTTTATTTATTTGTGCTGTATGTATTAAATTAATAAGTTTACAAACATTATCAGCTGCTCATCTTTTTTTAACAAATGCAGTTTGGTCTTGCCTTACTAGTTTCAGTACATAATCATTGTTTGTTTGCTAGTAATTTTGCTATTAATTTATAATCTGTATTCAATAATGATATCAGTCTGTATGAAGATGGCAATAGCGGGTCTTTTCCCTCTTTTGAGATTACTGTAATTATTGCTGTTTTACATGATTCTGTTAAGTTTTGGGTCTATTCTACTTGATTTATTACTTCTAGGAGGGGAGGGATTCATAGATTCTTAAAAACTTTATAAAACTCTATAGGGATTCCATCTTCACCTGCTGTTTTATTGTTTGGTAGTTTCATTACTATATCTTGTATTTCTTCAGTCTTAAAAGGTTCTGTCAATTAATTTTGTTCTTCTAATTGTAGATGTGGTAGTTCAATGTTAGATAAAAATTCATCAATTTTGTCATTTTTTTTCTTTATTTTCAGTTTGGTATAATTGTTTATAGAATCTTTTAAATTTTTCATTAATCTCCTATGTGATCTGGTTATCATCTTTTCTTGTCGCTAGAATGGTTCTTTTAGCCTGTTCTGTTTTAAGTTGCCAGGCCAATATTTTGTGTGTTTTCTCTCCCAGTTCATAATATTTTTGATTTGATTTCATGATATTTTTCTCTACGTTATATGTTTGTAATGTTTCATATTTTAATTTTATCTCTGCCATTTTTCTCTTTTTCTCTGTATCTTTTCTTTTTGCCAATTCCTTTTCTATAATTGTTATCTCTTTTTCCAACTGTTCTGCTTCCCAATTATATTTCTTTTTAATTTTAGTTGTATAGCTAATTATTTGTCCTCTAATAAAGGCCTTCACTGCATCCTATAAAATGAATTTATCTTTTACTGATTCCATATTTATCTCGAAGTATATTATAATTTTTGTTCAATATATTCTTTGAAATCTTGACTTTTTAACAGTGTAGGATTTAGTCTCCATCTGTATGTCTTTGGTGGGGAATTTTCAAATTCAATTGTTAATAACAGGGGAGAGTGATCTGATAATAATCTTGCTTTATATTCCATTTTTAAAAACTATTCCTTGGAACTGACCTGATAACAAAAACATGTCAATTCTTGAATAGGTCTTATGTCTATTTGAGTAGTGTGAATATTTTCCCTCTTATTGGTGTTGTTTCCTCCATATATCGATTAGTTTCATATCGTCCATTGCTGTTAGTGTAAATTTAGTTTATTTTTATTGTAAATTGTCTTCCCAGTTTTGTCCATCATTGAGTCCAAGTTGAAGTCCCCTCCAAGCAAGATATGCCCCTGTGTATCTGCTATCTTTAGGAAGATGTTTTGTATGAATAGCTGGTCTTCTTTGTTAGGTGTATAGATGTTTAGTACATTCCAAAATTCAGAATAAATCTGGCACTTTGTCATTACCTGCTGGATCTGTTATTATTTCTTTTATGCTGATTGGTAGATTTTTGTTGACTAATATAGCTACTCCCTGGATTTTGAATTGTATGATGATGTCACTACATGGCCCACCCAGTCTCTTTTCAATTTCTATGTTCTATCTCGGTTAAGTGTGTTTCTTGCACAAAAGCAATGTCAACTTTTTCTTTTTTAAGTAATGTCAGTAACCTCTTCCCTTTAATTTGATTGTGTATTCCATTAATATTTACAGTCATGAAATTTAATGTGCCCATCTTATACCTCTTTTTTCAATTCTCTCTCATCTCAACTCTTCCATCTCTTTTTTTAATTTTAAAAAATATATTTTTCCACATTACAATACATGACGACACAATTAAAAAAACAAATTATCCAAGAAACCCCAACTAAAATTAACACATAAAAAATTCTCATCCAAAATAATGAAAGTCCCCTCTGTATTGGGTTGTCTTTGGCTCCTTCCCAGACAATCACAATTCCCTTATCTATTTGGGTTGTGGTAATAACCACAAGCGTCAACAGATTTTGCGGTAGTAGCTCTTTTTCCTCTCCCTAGTCCCCCTTATTGAAACACTATATATTTTTCAAAAATGTAACAAAGCTTTCTTTTTCTTATCTTCCCCCCCCCCCTTATCTTTTTCAAACTTCAACTATATATTTACATTATTTTCTTTACAATTAATCTCTATACATTATTTTGTAAGTCTTTTTTAATACTTTTCATTTCGTTGTCTGTTCGGCAGTTGTTCAGCAAAGTATTGCACATCCTTCGGGTCTGAGAATAGTGTATTTCTGTCCCCTGGAATAAATACTTTTAATATTGCTAGATGTCGTAGATTAAAATTATATCCTTTCTTCCATAGTATCTGTTTTGTCAAGTTAAATTATTTCAACTTCTTTAAGAGCTCAAAGTTGATGTCTGGATAGAAAAATATTTTTTTGTCCTTTATATTCCAGAGGCTGCTTATTTTCTTTTACTTTATCCTTCACCCGCTCTAATATTTTTTTCTCTTGTTGTGTGTCTTAGTAATTTTATTATTATGGAATGTGGATTTTGGTTTGAATAAGGCTTTGGTGCCGATGTTCTATGTGCTCTTTCAATTTCTATTTTATCTTGTAGTTCTTCTGATTCCAAGACTTGTGGGATCCATCTTTTTATGAACCCTTTATATCTGATCCTTCTATGCCTTCTTGTACGCCTACTATTTTTATGTTATTTTGTTTGTTATAATTCTCCAAGTCATCAATTTTTTGAATTAACTGATCTTTAATTTCTTTGTCTCTATTTTTCAGCTTTTCTTTTAGTTCATTCATTTCTAATTCTACAGCTTTCTGACTTTCTTCCACTTCATCTGTTCTTTTTCCTATATTTGCTATGGCCAGCTCTAGTTTTTGCATTCTATCTTCTGCTTTTTCCATTTTTATTTTTACTGTGTTAAATTCTGTTGTTAAAATGTCCTTCAATATCTTCATTTGCTCATTAAAATATTCTCTATCTTTTAACTGTTTATCTTTTTTACTTTCCTCTTTTCTGTTTAAGTCTTTATCTTCTTCTTTTTCTTCTCTCTCTAACTCCTTCTCTTGTCTTCTGTTCACCTCTTCTTGCCGCGATGTCATCTGCCTGGTTCTTTCTGTCAAGTTCAATTTTGTCCCATTGCTGGGCCCTCCTCCCATCATTGGCATTATTTGAAATGCGTATCACTCCGCATGGGTGGTCCAGGCCTAAAATCCGAAGACTAATGTGGACATTACTTTAGATTTACATATGTTGAGTGACAAAATGGTCACCTATGTATAGCAACAGGGGCATCAAATTATGGTGTAGCATTAGGGAGGGGTTGATAGCTGCCATTTTACATGGGCATTTGTGGCACAGGCCACTGCCCATAACATGGAGGGGAGTAATTTGTTTAGATGAAGAACAACATTAGCAGGGTTTTTTATTTACTCTTTTTTTCTATCTTTACGGGTTTCTTTTGTCATTTTCATCTGGAATAGTTAATAACAATAATTTTGAATATGATAATGTAGTAGAACTAGGAGCTGGAAGAGAAGAGGTATGGGTGAGGGATGGTATTATTATCAAAATACTTAATGAGTGAAATGATAAATTTTGTAAATATTAATATTAATGTGATTAAAAATCCAGTTAAGAGGAAGATATTAATGGCACATATAAAAAAAAGATTAAAAGTGGATATTGCTTTTCTACAAGAGATACAGTTAACTGAAATTGAACATCAAAAATTGAAAAGAGATTGGGTAGGACATATTCCAGTGTCTTCATTTAATTCCAAAGCTAGAGTGGTAGCAATTTTGATTAATAAAAATCTTCCAATTAAAGTACAAACTAGTATTTTGGATCCAGTAGGCAGATATATCCTAGTACATTGACAATTTTTTTTTCTGAATTTTGGACTTTTTTGAATATATTTGCACCAAATTTAGATGATGAGAAATTCATACAAGAAACATTTTTGAATTTATCAAATAGTAGTGTTAATAGGTGGAGCCTTTAATTTTTCTCTTAATTCATTGTTGGATAGATCTGGAAGAAATGTTATTAAAAGTAAAGCAGCCAAAGTTACACAATCTGATGCATGGAGGGAAATTCATCCAGAAGAGATTGTTCTTTTTATTTGAAAAGACATGATTCTTACTACAGAATTGATATTTTCTTAATATCGGCACAATTGCAGGGAAGAATAAAAAAGAGTTGAGTATAAAGCAAGAATTTTATCAGATGATTCACCTTTATTTTCACCAATATCAATATAAGATAGAGAGAAACTAGTTTATAGATGAAGATTTAATTCTATACCAAAACATATTATTAGTATTTGGGATTTAGTTAATGATTACAAAGGAAATGAATTCGGAGCCTCATTGAAAATACCTCTTGCTCAGAACAGACTCTTAAACATTTAGAAAATTGGTTCCAATGTGGGATTAAATATTTGGGAGACTGTTGTGAGCAAGGGGTATTCATGCCATTTGATCAAATTAAAAATAAATTTGGAATTTCACAAAATACGTTCTTCTGCTATCTTCAACTGAGATTTTTTAAAGGGACATATTAGGACCAGAACTAATTTTGCCACAGATGACTGGATTGGATATTGTGATTCATGAAGGAATTACAAAGAGTCTTATTTCTAAATTGTATCTTCTACTTCAGGAGGAATCTCCAAAACCAGATTTGAATAAATCAAAAGAAAGATGAGAATCAGATTTGAGAACTGAAATTAATCTTTTTTGCTGGTCTGACATTTGTTGCGACAGTATGAAGGATATAATTAATGTTCGCTATAGATTAGTTAATTATAAATTTATTCATCAATTATATTTAATGCCAAATAAATTTAATCCATGTTTTAGATGTGGCACAGAAATTGGTACATTTATATATTCTACTTGGTCATGTACCAAGGTGACATCATTTTGGAAAGATGTGGCAAGTTTTTGGAACAAATCATAAAAATATGTTTACTATTTAACATCTGAGTTTTTTCTTTTGGGAAAGGTATGTGATTTGGAACCCCAATTGAAGTTGTCAAAATATCAATTAAATTTTTTTAAGTCACATTGGCAGTGGCCAGGAGATGGAAATCTGAATCCCATCTTAAAATTGATTGTTGGAAGAGGGAGATGCAAAATTGTTTTCCCTTAGAGAAGGGGACTTATAATATTAGAAATGGGTATGATACATACTTAAAATTATGGAATCCATATTTAGATATTATGGGGTTGGATATCAAATGTTTTCTCTTCTACTCCTCCAACACTTCTTTTTCTTTAACCTTAATAGTTGAATCTTATCATGTTGGTTTAATTCTGCTATTTTATTAATATCCTTCCTTTTTGGGAGAATGGGGGGGGGGGGGTCGTTATCACAGTAGCTTCACACATATATCTATATTCTTTTTGTTTTACACTTTTTTTCTCTCCTCACCTTTATGTACAGTACAACCATTTATTTTTTTATACTATTTTGATAATTGTATGTATAGTTTGGATACAATTCTATGTTATATTGTACTATAGATAAAAAAATTTAAAATATTTAATTCTATGTTGTTAAAAAGGAAAGAATTTTGTGCATTTATGGATCAGCAAATACAGATATTTTTTGAAGTTAATTCTAGTTGCGTAACAAACAATTTTGTTTAATGGGATGCAATGAAAGCATATTTAAGAGGTTAAATAATAAATTATACATCTAGAATTTTAAAAAATCATATGCAAGAAGTAGAACAACTTGGAAAAGGAATAACAGATTTAGAAAAAAATTACATATACAATCAAATGAGAACAAAAAGTGTTGATAAACAAATTAAAGTACAATACTTTGCAAACTTATAGAAAGAGATATAATGAGAATTAAGCAAAGATATTTTGAATTAGGAGAGAGTGCAAATAAAGCTCTTGTATGGCAATTAAAAACAGAACAAATATCTAGAACAATTACAGCAACTGAGAAAGAATCAAATCAAATTACTTATAAATCACAAGAAATAAATGAAAATTTTAAAAAGTTTTATCAAAGTTTATATCACTCAAAATCATTAAAAGATGAAAATGAAATAGAAGAATTTTTGTCTCAAATAAATTTCCCAAAAATTAAATGCAGAAGATCAAAGAGTATTGGTCACTCCATTTACTCAAAAGGAGGTTAAAGAAGCATTGGATTCATCACAAAATAATGTCTCTGGGAAAAGATGGTTTTCCCCCTGAATTTTATAAAACATTTGAAGATTTATCAATTCCCCCATTTATGGAAGTATTAGAACAGATGGGAGACATGAATGATTTTCCAGAATAATTTAAGACAGCAATAATAACAGTGATTCCAAAAAAAGGAAAGGATCCTTTGAAGCCATCATCAAATAGACCTATTTCATTGTTCAATGCAGATTATAAAATAAAATCTAAAATGTTAGCAAATAGAATAGCAAAATATTTACATAAATTAATAAATATGAATCAAACTGGAATTGTTAAAAAAAGAAAACTAGCAGATAATATAAAAAAGTAAATGAGTATAATACATTTAGCACAGTTCAGAGTGGAACCTAATGTAGTAATTACTTTAGATGCTGAAAAAGCATTTGATAGACTTGAATGGGATTTTTTTAATTTAAAGTTTAATGACAATTTGGGATAGCACCCACATTTATAAATTGGGTCAGAGCTCTACATAATAAACCTCAAGTAAAAGTGGTAACAAATGGGCAAATATCAGAATCTTTTTTATTGATTGGATTAAGTAGACAAGGATGTCCATTGTAACCTTCATTATTTATTTTAGCAATAGAGCCTTTGGCAGAATTAATTAGATTCAATAATGATATTAAAGGTTGTAAAGTGGACAGAAAAGAACATAAGATTAGTTTGTTTGCATATGATGTTATAATGCACTTGACGGAACCAGAAAGGTCATTAAGTAAATTGTATTTAAGATTAAAAGAATATGGTGTAGTATCTGGTAACAAAATAAATTGTGATAAAATTGAAATAATGCCTGTATTCACAGCAGATTATGAGCAATGTAAAAGGAAAAGTCAGTTTAAATGGCAGAGAGATGCAATTAAATATCTAGGTATTAAAATAGATAATAATTTATATAATGTATTTAAATTAAATTATACACCATTGCTTAAGAAAGCAGAAGAAGATTTACAGAAATGGAACTACCTATAACTCTAATGGGAAGGGTTAACTGCATAGAAATGAATATATTTCCTAGAGTGCAATATTTATTTCAAACGTTACCTATATTTATACCATCAAATTTTTTTCAAGAACTAAGTGTGTAAGAAAATTTATTTGGAAATGGAAGGGAAAATGGCAAGATTAACATGGAAAAATTAATATGGAAATTTGAATTAGGACTACAATTACCAAATTTTTTAAATTATTTTTGAGCAGCACAGTTAAGGTTTCTCTGTACTTTTTTTTCAAGAGGGAGAGAAACCAGCATGGATTCATATAGAAATATATAATAGGAGAAGATAAATCAAAGAATTTTATATATAAATGGAATGATACATTGTTTATTTGAGATAGAGATACATTTAAAAAATATATTGAGTAAAATACATTTGGAAATGGGAATAAGAGATGTTCAGGTAACAGGAATGATAGTGAGTCAGAATCAACTTATTTCTTTTACAATAAATAATATATTTTTTTAAGTTTTTGGTTTAACGAAAGAATTAAGACAATAAAAGATTGTTTTCAAGGTACAACTTTAATGACATTTAAACAACTGAAAAATAAATATGGAATACAGAATAATACATTATTTCCTTATTATTACTTAAAGGCAGATTTAAGAGATAATTTGGTCCAGATTTGATATTACCTGAACAAAGTTATTTGGAACAATTAATTATAGATGTATATATGTAAAAATTTATTTCAATTATGTATACAATTTTGCAAAAAGGAATGTATAAATGAGGAGTTAATGTCAAGACAAAGATGGGAGAAAGATTTAAAAATAAATATTCAAGAGGAAAATTGGTTAGAATTTGTCAGGATAGTATGACTAACACAAGTAAAGTCCGGTACAGAATGGTACAATATAATTTTTTACATCAACTATATTTTACTCCACAGAAATTAAAAGGATTAAATTCTAATTTTCCAGATAAATGCTTCAGATGTAATAAAGAAATAGGTACTTTTTTTTTACATTCTACTTGGAAATGTTCAAAATTAAGACCCTTTTGGATAGAATTGGGTTTATTTTTGGAAAGAGTTACAAAAGTTAAGTTTCCTCAAGATCCAATTTTTTTTAACTTGGAAATATTTTTGAGACAGATTTGAAACTGAAATTAAATCAATAACAAAAAGAATTTGTTAAAATAGCCCCAGCTATTTTGCGAGAAAATGTGTGGCCGTAACTTGGAAATCAGATGTGTATTTGGGAAAGGGTAGATGGCCAGACTGAAATAGGAATTTGGATACCACTTGAAAAAATTACATATAATTAACGTAACAAATTTGAAGTTTTTCAAAAGATTTGGAAACCATTTTTTCAAATTGTAGGAATTATGTTGTATTCACCCAACCTGAATGAAGTTATGTTTGATTTTATTTGAGTTTTAATGGTCTTGATTTTATTAAATAATATCCAGATGTTTTCTTCTTCCTTTTTTTTCTAAGGGGCTGAATTTATTTAGGGATAGGGGGGACTAAATCATTTGAACAAAATAATTTATGTATAATTCTTAATGCATATGTGGAGATTTAAATAAATTTTTCCAAAAAAATCTATGTACAGCAACTAACTAAAGCACTATCAGTTTAACACTCTCAGGTGCAGGAGACACAGAGGCATCTCGAGGAACCCATTGGTTGGAAACAGGTGCCCCTCCTCAAGCTCGGTGACCATGTGCTTTGAAGTAAAACAATGCTTGATAATTATTGAATATATATCATGACGATCTAAACTCTCCAATTTTCTGAGGACTCTTTAAGCTTAATCATAAGTTAACCTAGTGTTCCTGCAAACAGCAACTTCAGAAGATAAATACTCAGTTATAAAATTATGCCGGTCGACCAAAACAGGGGTACAGTACTTGATATCTTTGTTGCTTGATTAAATATGCACAATAATACCCGTATTGGCAAGGAGGGAATGATAAATATCTGACTGAAAATTCCTCATTCATGATGGCATCCAAATTTTAGGTAAAGGCACACCATGCCAGCAGGCCAGGAGGCCATTTTTCGTATTTATAATTAGCCATTTTTCTTTTTATTTAAAGACAATACTGCCTTGACTTAAGGCCCCTAAAGGCCATTTCAGATGGATCCTCTGCCTTGAGGCTGGCTACAGGAGCGGATTGAAAACTAAGAACTCACCTTTCAGGTAGCAGCCCTAAAAGGCTGTTCCAGTGTCCCATTCATATCCAGACATGTCTCATAACACCCTCCGGATCTGATAGAGGAGGGGGCGACTGGTACCACAGCGCCACCCGTCATAAATATGCAGCATAGCAATGGCCATCTTCCCTACCCATAATCCCCCACACAGGTGGACCCTCTCTGTGTTTCCCAGAACAGTTCCTGGTGCATGGGGGATTATGGATAGGGAAGACGGCCATTGCTATGCTGCATTTTGAGCCGTAGAGAGTGGCCCTGAAGACCAGAGTGCCCAGTGAGGTGCCGAAACAGCCAGCCAGGCTGTCACAGCCCACACCGGCCTCCCACGACATCCCCCGCCAGCTGCCCCTGTCCCAACGACCCCTGCAGACCTCCCCTGCCCTGGTGGCCCCCATCGACCTTCCCTCCCAAGTGGGGCACAGGATTGTCAGGTAGCTGATGGAGTCATTAGTCCCGCCCCTAAACAGCCGTTTCATGAGGCTGCACATTCAGGTGAGTCAGTGGAGCACAGCGCTCTGCAGATAATCCCTCCCCAGGGAGGGTTGGCAATGGCGCCTTAGAGGTGCTCTCAGCGCATTCAGGTAGGTAAGTATTTAGCCATAAGGGGGTATAATCTTCGCAAGGGCATTTACACAAGGGCATTTGGTTTAAGATTTTGTTTTACTGCTTTGACTATTTGTTTCATCTTGTGAGTTTTTAAACAACACATGGATGAAGGAAAAAGTTATTTTCTGATATAAACAGCACCGTAAGGCTGCAAGCCTCCATTACAGCTCCAGCAAACTGTGTGTCAGCCCCCTGCTGGCAGCCAAGCCTAATCAAATAGTTAGGTGTTGCTAGTTGCCATTGCAACCACGATCACTATCAGGACACCCTGCTATGATCCGCCTGAGGCACTGAGTTCAGGTAATGGTCTTCACTTTGCAGCCAAGATAAATGAAGAATTGTATAAGGAATTGGGGATCTGACAGTGGCTCCACTACTCCCATTAATCCCAGGTAGCAGGAATAGTGGAATGTGTAAATGAAACATTTAAAAAAAAACCTAAAATGCCACATTGACTGAGGAAACAGGGCTAAGATTGGCTATAAGGTGCTACCTCTAGCATTATTTTAATTGCGGATGACACCGCAGGCTAAGTTGGGGCTATCTGCTGCAGAGATGGTCCACGGACAACCAATTAATTCACCACAGGGAGCAAAGCCCGCACTGCCAGCAGGGATGGATTTATTATCTTTAGACGATGACATGAGCAAACATTTGAGTAATCTAACTATACTATTTTTTTTGAGAGATGCATTCACAGGTACCACAATCCCACCTAAAGGAGGGTGATCCAACAGGTCAGGGTGGTGAATATCCTAGCATCAAACCTGAGAATTACATTCTGGTCAATAATTGGGATCGGAATAAATTGAGAACTCGCTGGAAAGGACAATTCTGTACTCTGTATGGCTATGAATCCAATGCCCCATGCAAGATTGTTCTCCTTCTCTGGATGTTGGTGTCAGGAACCACGCTGCCTGTCTGGTTGACGACCCCTGGGCCGGTGCTCCTCTGGAAGCACGTTAGGGCCCACAAGGCGGACCCACTAGTGGAGAAAGTGCAACTCCTGCATAAACCCCCAGTATGTGCTGGTAAGGTACCCAGATGGATGGGATGACACAGTGTCCATTCGGGAGCTGGCGCGAGCGGGAATCCCAGCGCGAGAGGTGCACCCTATCCCCTGGGGACCACCCAGGTTGAGGACATAGAGATCGCATCCCCATCTCCGCCCCCCCTAAATGATTCCCCCCTGCTGGAGGGTTCCCTCCCCCCCACTCTCACGGTTCAGCCCCCCAACAGTGATCGAGTCATCGGTCCGCCGGAGCAAGAGGCACAGTCCAGAGAACCGTGGAGGTCCCAACGATGGGTAACACCACCAGAGGGACTCAACCTGGGAGCATCACTGTGCAACTCATGGACCATAAAGCCCACATCACCCCACCGGACTCGATCTAAAAAGGAGGGGGGGAGAGGGGAAACCCTGAATTGCAGGCACGTTCCCCGCCTGCGCAACCAGTGACCCCTTCCCCCCCAATAAAGGCCAAGAGCCCTAGTCTCTGCCCCATCCCTGCCCTTGGACTTGAGCCGGCAGGTCTGCTTTAGCTCAATAAAGCCCATGGGCCCTTACTTCCTGTCTTTGAGGGGTCATTGACTGACTGATCTGCAGGTGTATTTTTTTAATAAACTCGGCCACCACAGGAGAGAGGTTGAGTGCAATGAGTCAGCTGGATGTGAGGTCAGGATGAGTCCGTCGAGTTGTTGATCGTGTCCCCCAGCGGGAGTTGGCTCTCAGTTTGCTCAAAATACTTTTCTTTCTCAGTGGTTGGCGTCTGGAGGGAGGTATGCAAATTCGATGGTGTTGTTTAAAACTATTTCGCGGCAGTTTCGATTCTGTTGTGGAACTTGGCGGCAAGTCACTTGCTTTATTCATTTTGCAAAGAGCTCGATCAAAGCGAGGTTTTGTTGCTTTTTTTAAAAAAAATTCTGACCACTTTAATCCATTAACGCGCTGCAAACAAAGGGAAAAGGACCTCGCTGGTTGTGAATGGGGGGCTCGATGTAGGTTGTTTCGCAGATGAAGGTTTTGATCGCGTTGCCAGGTTTTGATCTCACCCTGGTCAGTGGGTGAGTGGCCGCGAGGAATCAGTGGCCAGGTTGG
The DNA here is from genome assembly GCF_036971445.1 of Narcine bancroftii. Lineage (NCBI taxonomy): Eukaryota > Metazoa > Chordata > Chondrichthyes > Torpediniformes > Narcinidae > Narcine > Narcine bancroftii. The sequence continues at coordinate 90,383,722 of NC_091476.1, read as the reverse complement.
GGTCTGTCCAAGCGACCAACAACAACGGTAAGGCAGCGGGGCTGGTAGGTGGAGAGAGCGAGCGAGTGCAGGACACTCCGTTGGATCCCACTGAGTTCCACGCAGCAGGGTTGCATTCGAGTCTTCAGCCGGTCATCCATGCACACCCCTCCCTCCCGTGGGTGTCGCGAAATTGGAGATGCGTCTGTTGCCCATGCCCCCCACGGCCATTCCCACCCCCATCTCTTTTTTATTATTTTTTAAAATTTTCACACTATGAACCATATTGACCAAAATACACACAAACATTTCCCTCTTGAATATACATAGTGTCATTTTCTCCCCTTTTCCCCCTCCCTTCCCTCTCTCCTTCACCCCTCCCTCCCCACCCACTCAACGTTCAACCTATATGATACATTAAACCCATTAAACAATGTCCTCACACAATAAAAATAAACAAGAAAATTTGTGTCATCTACTTTTACACACTGGGTCAGTTCATTTCGTCTTCTTCTCCTTCTGTCATTTTAGGGGGTGGAGGTCCGTGGTAGGACTTCTCTGTTGTGTTCCATGTGCGGTTCCCAAATTTGTTCAAATACTGTGACGTTATTTTTTAAATTATATGTTATTTTTTCCAATGGAATACATTTATTCATTTCTATGTACCATTGCTGTACTCTCAGGCTCTCTTCTGATTTCCAAGTTGACATTATACATTTTTTTGCTACAGCTAAGGCTATGATCATAAATCTTTTTTGTGCTTCATCCAGTTTGAGGCCTAATTCTTTACTTCTTATATTACTTAGAAGAAAGATCTCTGGATTTTTTGGTATGTTGCTTTTTGTGATTTTATTTAATACCTGATTTAGATCTTCCCAAAACTTTTCCACTTTCTCACATGCCCAAATTGCATGTACTGTTGTTCCCATTTCCTTCTTACAGCGAAAACATCTATCTGATAATGTTGGATCCCATTTATTTAACTTTTGGGGCGTGATATATAGCCTGTCTAACCAATTATATTGTATCATGTGTCTTCTTCTTCTTTGGCTTGGCTTCGCGTACGAAGATTTATGGAGGGGGTAAAAAGTCCACGTCAGCTGCAGGCTCGTTTGTGGCTGACAAGTCCGATGCGGGACAGGCAGACACGATTGCAGCGGTTGCAGGGGAAAATTGGTGGGTTGGGGTTGGGTGTTGGGTTTTTCCTCCTTTGCCTTTTGTCAGTGAGGTAGGCTCTGCGGTCTTCTTCAAAGGAGGTTGCTGCCTGCCAAACTGTGAGGTGCCAAGATGCACGGTTTGAGGCGATATCAGCCCACTGGCGGTGGTCAATGTGGCAGGCACCAAGAGATTTCTTTAGGCAGTCCTTGTACCTTTTCTTTGGTGCACCTCTGTCACGGTGGCCAGTGGAGAGCTCGCCATATAACACGATCTTGGGAAGGCGATGGTCCTCCATTCTGGAGACGTGACCCATCCAGCGCAGCTGGATCTTCAGCAGCGTGGACTCGATGCTGTCGACCTCTGCCATCTCGAGTACTTCGACGTTAGGGATGTAAGCGCTCCAATGGATGTTGAGGATGGAGCGGAGACAACGCTGGTGGAAGCGTTCTAGGAGCCGTAGGTGGTGCCGGTAGAGGGCCCATGATTCGGAGCCGAACAGGAGTGTGGGTATGACAACGGCTCTGTATACGCTTATCTTTGTGAGGTTTTTCAGTTGGTTGTTTTTCCAGACTCTTTTGTGTAGTCTTCCAAAGGCGCTATTTGCCTTGGCGAGTCTGTTGTCTATCTCATTGTCGATCCTTGCATCTGATGAAATGGTGCAGCCGAGATAGGTAAACTGGTTGACCGTTTTGAGTTTTGTGTGCCCGATGGAGATGTGGGGGGGCTGGTAATCATGGTGGGGAGTTGGCTGATGGAGGACCTCAGTTTTCTTCAGGCTGACTTCCAGGCCAAACATTTTGGCAGTTTCTGCAAAGCAGGACGTCAAGCGCTGAAGAGCTGGCTCTGAATGGGCAACTAAAGCGGCATCGTCTGCAAAGAGTAGTTCACGCACAAGTTTCTCTTGTGTCTTGGTGTGAGCTTGCAGGCGCCTCAGATTGAAGAGACTGCCATCCGTGCGGTACCGGATGTAAACAGCGTCTTCATTGTTGGGGTCTTTCATGGCTTGGTTCAGCATCATGCTGAAGAAGATTGAAAAGAGGGTTGGTGCCAGAACACAGCCTTGCTTCACGCCATTGTTAATGGAGAAGGGTTCAGAGAGCTCATTGCTGTATCTGACCCGACCTTGTTGGTTTTCGTGCAGTTGGATAATCATGTTGAGGAACTTTGGGGGACATCCGATGCGCTCTAGTATTTGCCAAAGCCCTTTCCTGCTCACGGTGTCGAAGGCTTTGGTGAGGTCAACAAAGGTGATGTAGAGTCCTTTGTTTTGTTCTCTGCATTTTTCTTGGAGCTGTCTGAGGGCAAAGACCATGTCAGTAGTTCCTCTGTTTGCGCGAAAGCCGCACTGTGATTCTGGGAGAATATTCTCGGCGACACTAGGTATTATTCTATTTAGTAGAATCCTAGCGAAGATTTTGCCTGCAATGGAGAGCAACGTGATTCCCCTGTAGTTTGAGCAGTCTGATTTCTCGCCTTTGTTTTTGTACAGGGTGATGATGGTGGCATCACGAAGATCCTGAGGCAGTTTACCTTGGTCCCAACAAAGCTTGAAAAACTCATGCAGTTTGGCATGCAGAGTTTTGCCGCCAGCCTTCCAGACTACTGGGGGGATTCCATCCATACCTGCTGCTTTGCCACTTTTCAGTTGTTCGATCATGTGTAACCTTGTGTTTATTGTATTTCTCATAGTTCTGGAGCATAGCTTTTCCCTTATTTCATTTTTTATCTTTATGTTTAGATCTTGTTCCCACTTTTGTTTGAGTTTACAGTTTATTTCATCATTTTCTTTCTCCTGCAGCTTGATGTACATGTTTGTTATAAATCTTTTAATTATCATTGTGTCTGTAATCACATATTCAAAGCTGCTTCCTTCTGGTAACCTCAGTCTGCTTCCTAATTTGTCTATTAAGTAGGTTTTCAGTTGGTGGTATGCAAACATTGTACCGTGAATTATTCCATATTTGTACTTCATTTGTTCAAATGATAATAAATGATTTCCCAAAAAACAATTTTCTATTCTTTTAATCCCTTTTCTTTCCCATTCTCTAAAGGAAAGGTTATCTATTGTGAAAGGGATTAGTTGATTTTGCGTCAATAATAATTTTGGTAGTTGGTCATTTGTTTTTTTTCTTTCTACGTAAATCTTCTTCCAAATGATGAGCAGATGGTGCAGTACTGGTGAACTTCTATATTGCACCAGTTTTTCATCCCACTTATAAAGTATATGTTCTGGTACCTTCTCCCCTATTTTATCTAGCTCTAACCTGGTTCAATCTGGTTTTCCCCTTGTTTGATTAAAAATCTGATAGATATCTTAATTGTGCTGCTCTATAATAATTCTTAAAGTTTGGTAGCTGCAAACCCCCTTATTTGTACCATTCTGTAATTTATCTAGCGCTATCCTCGGTTTCCCCCCTTTCCATAAGAATTTCCTTATTATTTTCTTTAGCTCATTGAAGAATTTTCTCTGTTCAGGGAATTAGTAACGATTCAAATAGATATTGTATCCTTGGGAAGATATTCATTTTAATGCAATTTACCCTTTCTATTAGTGTTAGTGGTAAATCTTTCCAATGTTCTAAGTCATCTTGTAATTTCTTAATTAATGGCTGATAATTTAATTTGTATAGATGGCCTAGATTATTATCTAGTTGAATACCTAGGTATCGGATTGCTTGTGTTTGCCATTTAAATGGTGATTCTTTCTTAAACTTTGTGAAATCTGCATTATTCATTGGCATCGTTTCACTTTTATTTGCATTGATCTTGTACCCCGATATTTCTCCATATTCCTTCAATTTCTTATGTAATTCTTTTATTGATAATTCTGGTTCTTTTAAGTATACTATGATGCCATCTGCAAACAGACTGATTTTATATTCCTTCTCTTTTATTTTTATCCCTTTTATTTTATTTTCTGTTCTTATCAGTTCTGCCAATGGTTCTATTGCTAAAGCGAACAGTGAGGGAGATAGTGGACATCCCTGCCTAGTTGACCTGCTTAATTTAAATTGGTTCGATATATATCCATTTACTGTCACCTTCGCCATTGGATCCTTATATAATGCTTTAATCCAATTAATATATTTCTCTGGTAGGTTGAACCTCTGTAATACTTTGAACAAATAATTCCATTCTACCCTGTCAAAGGGTTTCTCTGCATCTAAAGCAACAGCCACTGTTGGCGTCTTATTTCCTTCTCCTGCATGGATTAAGTTAATGAACTTACAGACATTGTCCGTTGTTCATCTTTTCTTAATAAATCCAGTTTGATCTAGTTTCCCATCCCCCCATCTCCATGCTAATGACAAAGGAAGGATTGTTTGGTGCCTGCAGCATCACAGGTAGAACAGTCCCTCTCTGCTTTCAGGGCTCCATCTTAAACTGGAATGTGAGTGGAAAGAGGAAGGTTGAGAACCACTGCCATAGCCAATGGTTTATAGGTGGTTAGTGAAGGATTGCAATTAAAATCTAAATGTGTAATTGGTGTTGAATCCTGCATTTCTTCTAGATACCACCTCAGGGAAGGGGGCGGGTGGTGAGAAAGGAGAGGGGGGCAAAGTGGAGGGGCGGGAGGGGGAGGCAGAGCCACAGAGAGGGGGAGGTCACCAGAGCCACAGAGAGAGAGAGAGAGAGAGAGAGAGAGAGAGAGAGAGAGAGAGAGAGAGAAGTGGGGGTGAGGGGGTGATGGCGACGAGCATCAACCACATGAGCCAGAGTGCAAGTAAAACACTAGTTTTAATAGGCTAATATATACAGCTAGTCCTTGCCTCTGTGCAAGCCTAGGTCAGAATGAATGAGAATGAGCTGCAACTAGGTGGTGGCCCCTGGTGACCTAGTGATGTAATAACATACCACCGGAGGGGGAAGCACCAGAGCCGCAGAGAAATGGAGGGAGCACCCCAGCCGCAGAGCGAGAGAGAGAGAGAGTGGGGGGGGAGCGCCCCAGCCGCAGAGAGAGGGGAGGGGAAGCGCCAGAGTCTTGGGGGGAGCACCGGAGTCGCGGGGGGGGCAGCGCTAGAGCCGCAGAGAGAGAGAGCGCACGCTGGAGCCACAGAGAGAGAGAGTGTGTGTGTGCGTGGCAGAAAAAAAATATATTCACATATGCACGTTTAACATTTTCTAAATAGATATAAATAATGATTATTTCACAAATGTAATGCATTTTACATTTTGTATTAATTGATCCCTCTCTCGCACAACATAAATATAAATGCATAGTATGATTTGTGTTATATGTGGATTATATTGGTTAGTTGGGTGTTTGGTTGGTGGTGTTGCACATTAAACGAACAGATAATCATAGGTCATGTTTGTGGTTGTATATTCGTGGACTTGGTTATCACGATTGCTTCTTAACAGGAATAAGGTTAATTAATGTGATTATGTTAGTTTTGTATTGTTTAATGGTGGTGGGTGATATGGGTGGAGTAGGTAGCTGGGTTAAGATCATGTTGTAGCATAATTGTTTTTCTGGTATGTTTATGTCACCATGATTTGACTAGTGGTGATGTAGTGAAACAATTGTTCAATTTGGGACAAGCAACAGCACATTACTAATCACATTCACACATAAAAATATAGAAATACTTGGAATTATTTATTCAGTTACAGAATCTCTCAGCCTTCGGAAGAAGCTATTTCCTAGCCTGGCAGGCCTGATTTTTGTTGCTTCTCTATCTTTTTCTTGATGGTATTTGGTCAAAGATACTGTGTGCTGGATGTAAATGTCCTCTTGAGCCCTATTTGGATTGCTTATGTTGTTCAATAAAATATTTCACCTCTCCCATTAAAAGTTGGGGTTTAAGTTGACTGTAAAGATGCAGCAACTGTGGCAGAGCCTGCCATTCCAGGATCGGCCTCAATAACCACAGTCGACGCTGCTCAACATACCAGAGGCTGACACCAACTGACAGGGGCCACACGAACTCATGATGCTTCAATCTGTAGGAAAGGAAGTAAAACTCCTGGGCTGTTGTTTTTTTTTTTGCAGAGATCGTCTGAAGTCTGCCTTCGTACTGACATCACACCTCAGCTGATGGTGGGAAGATGAAATCAGTCCAATCAGATGCAAAATGTGATGAAACCCAAATACTTCCCATGATTTAAAAAAAATTGTTTAATTGTTTGCATCAGAACAGGAAAAATGAATAAAACATTAATCAAAAATCCATAACCAAAGATACAAAAAAAAACTCAACGCCCTCCTCCTCGGCACCATTGACAATGCGCGGCCAGGCCGATGCACCTCGATGGCATGGGGAACAGAGCCCTGCCCGCTCTAATGGATGAGGTGTTCGCACTGGCAGAAGGCCACAAATCCTGCCTGATGTTTGAACAAGCCTTCCTAGAACAAATGCCGGAAGACATCCAGCTCCTACTGGCGGACAAGGACTTTTCGGACCCACGGAAAGTCGCAGCCTGCGCCGATGTACTTTGGAGAACGAGGCTACCATGAGTCAGGTCACCCGCCCTGGACCCAGTTGACCAAGCAGATGCCGGAGGAGCACCAAACCACTCAGAGGAGCACCAAACCACCTGGTGTTTCTACCACCAACACTGGGGAGCCCAAGCCCACAAGTGCCGACACCCCAGCTCATACCAGGCTGGCCACGCGAACAGCCTCCTGCACGTGACAGACAAGACCAATGGATGGCATTTCCTGGTGGACACTGGAGCAAAAGTGAGTGTGCTTACCTTGAATCCCGCACAATAAGACAAGGCTCGACCCTGCGGGCAGCGAACGGCACCAAAATAAAGACATTTGGCACACGACGCATTCAGGTACACCTCGGGTGAGACAAGTACCAATGGAGGTTTCTACTGCTATGGTGAGCACTGCGATTCTGGGAGCCGACTTCCTTCGGGTGCACAGTTTGCTAGTGGGCCCACTATATCAATGTGGATTTGGTCAAGGGCAAGAGACTCCTACACGCCCGCACATTCCAGACTCTCCAGCTCGAGCCTTCCCCGTCCACCTGGATGATATTGGCAAAACCGCCATCACCCCCCTCCCCCGTTCGGCCTTTTTGAATTTGGACTGAAGAACGTGGCCCAAACGTACCAGCGGATCATGGACCTGGATTTCGTGTTCATTTACCTTGACAATATCCTCATCGCCAGTCGAGATCACAATGAGCAAAAATTAATCTCTGCACAATGTTCGCCCACCTGGCAGAATTTGGCCTCACCTTCAAAGTGGCCAAATGCCAGTTTGGCAAGGAGTCATTGCAGTTTCTGGACCATACCATTACTGCAGGTGGGGCAGCACCATCACCGGTCAAGGACAAGGCTATATAGCAGTTCCCCAAGCCAGACACTCTCAAGGCCCTTCAGGAGTTCACAGGGATGGTTAATTTCTAACACCATTTCATCCCGGGGGCCACCCGCACAATGCGCCCATTGTTCCATTGTTCGCCCTAATCTTAGCGAAACAAAAGACTCTCGAGTGGACAAGAGAGGCCGAAGTAGCCTTTGCTCAAACCAAAGTTGTGTCTGCCACAGCCATTGGGAGCGTCCTTGAGCAATCGGTCAATGGGCAGTGGCATCCACTAGGGTTTTCCAGCCGGCACCTCCAACCTCCCGAATTGAAATACAGTGCTTTCGACAGGGTGCTCCTGGCCCTGTACCTTTCCATCAGGCACTCCCTACTTTCTGGAGGGTTGGCCTTTCACTGTTTTTATGGACCATAAGCCACTTACACAAGCCCTCGCCATGGCAAAGGACCCTTGGTCGGCGCGCCAGCAGCGGCTCCTTTCCTACGTCTCAGAGTTCACCACTGGCATCTGACACCGGGTGGGTAAGGACAACGTCATTGCTGACGCACTCTCAAGACCCACTATCCACAATTTATCCACCGGCCTGAACTATGCCCAATTAGCTCAGGTCCAGAAAGGGGATGAAGAGACACACCGGCCTTCCAAACCGCCATCACTGGCCTGCGCCTCGAAGACCGGCTCCTCACACCCAGTAGCCCCCCTGCAATGGAGGCAACAGGCATTTTGGATAGATCACAACCTGGCCTACCCCTCCATCAAGGCATCAGTGCGCATGGTGGTGGAACGTTTCGTCTGGCATGGCTTAAAGAAACAAGTGGCCAGGTGGCGAGGAATTGCACGCACTGCCAAGCCTCTAAAGTCCAGCACCATGTCAGAGCCCATGTACAGCATTTCGACCCGCCAGCCAGAAGGTTCGACCATATCCACATTGATATAGTGGGCCCCCTACCGGTGTCCAGGGACACACGCTACCTCCTGACTGTGGTTGACCAGATGATGAGGTGGCCGGAAGCCATCCCCATGAAAGACACTTCTGCGGAATCCTGCGCCAGAGCCCTACTCACTAACTGGTTTGCCCGGTTCGGCGTCCCAGCACATATGACCAGTGATCGGGGCGCTCAATTCACTTCCACCCTCTGGGTGCAACTGGCAAACCTCCTGGGGACCATCCTGGCTCCACCACAGTACAGTTTATCATCCCCAGTCGAACGGACTCATGGAGAACTTCCATCGTCACCTCAAGGTGGCTCTTATGGCGCAGCTCAAAGGACCTAAATGGACAGAAGAATTGCCTTGGGTCCTGCTTGGCATCTGAATGGCCCCGAAGGAGGGATATTGAGGTTTCATTTGCGGAACTCATCTATGGTTCACTCCTGTCGCTGCTGGGAGAGTTCTTCGGACCAGGCGCAGAATTCAGACGTGAGAGCCCATTTCTACTCACAGACCTCCACAACAGACTCGCCTCACTGGCGCCCCCACTACCAACCCACCGCAGCAGACACCGGGCGAACATCCCCAAGGAGCTGGCTTTATCAGATTACGTTTTCGTCCGGCATGCCCCGCACTCTAGCCCCCTGTAGCACCCATATGAGGGCCCATACAAGGTCCTAAAGCATTCAGGAAAGACTTTTACCCAGGACATTGGGGGCACCGAGGAGTTATTTACTGTTGATAGACTGAAATTGGCACATTTGGACTTGGATCAACCTGTGAGGATGGCCCAACCCAAGCAAAGGGGTCAGCCGAGATGCATAAGCCAGTTCTGGGGGGGTTGTGTGGCAGCACACATCTCTTGTAGTGAACTGGCCCTGCTGTATCACCTCGCTGATGAGGCAGCTGCAGGAGATGGTGCCATCGGGGCTTGCTGATTACCTCGTGCCTTAGGGCACAGCTCGCACCCTGGGCAACGTGATGACATCACTGCCGCATGGGGCAGAACTCCCATTGGTCTTAAAGGGGCAGGTGCAAAATTCAAATAAATCAGTTTAAGTGAAACCTCCACCGAGTCCTGTGGTGTGTTTTTGTGTGTGTAGCTACCGCTACACACCTACCATTTAATATGTAATAATGTTAGCATAGACAATCATTAATTGTTATTAAAAATTACTAATTAGGAGGAGTGGATAACATAGAAGAGGTGGATGGAAAATTATCCATAAAATCCATAGATGGTTTCCAACTGCTCTAAAAATTTTCAACTCGATTCCTTAAACTATACATAATTTTTTCCAAAGGTATACAATTTTGCATCTCATTATACCATCTACTTAATAACACTTCTCTGTCATCTTTCCATGATATCGCTATACATTGGAGTTGCTATTGCAATACTTACAAAAATCCTGGGAAGCCAAGAAATTTTTTTTTATCATGAGAGGGTCTATTGGCACAGAAACCCAAGGAATGGCTCATTTGTAACATACAAAGCTACAGTGTGAATCATTTATATCCAAATATATTCTAGCTGCAGAAGTGTCAGATTTTGGTCTCATTTGTTTAATGCTGTCCTTTTGAGTTTTTTTTGTTGGCTTGTTTTTATATTTTTAACACTTTTTTTTCTCCAGTCCAGAAAGAAGTCATAGAGAATGGTTTGTCACTGTCGAGTTCCTTAACTGAAGAACAACTGGATCAGCAGATCAGTGTGCCCATAGAGAACGTAACGATAGCAGATGCAATGAAACCATCTTTGTCTCTTCCCACCCGCTCCCCCCACCCCGGCTGTCATTTGTTAATTGGTTGTTACTTACTAACTATTTGTATAAGCTAATTATTTTGTCTTGTCTCGCATCTAGTTTACGATCCTACAGAAACCTTTTTTAAATTGAATGTATGAAGTGGATTATAAATGAGAGGGAACCCGCTTTAACAGAAATCCACACTCTCGGATGTTACCAGATTAACACTCTGTACCACAATTCTTTGGCTTGGCTTCGCGGACGAAGATTTATGGAGGGGGTAAAAGTCCACGTCAGCTGCAGGCTCGTTTGTGGCTGACAAGTCCGATGCGGGACAGGCAGACACGGTTGCAGCGGCTGCAGGGGAAAATTGGTTGGTTGGGGTTGGGTGTTGGGTTTTTCCTCCTTTGCCTTTTGTCAGTGAGCGTCAGTGTCACCTCACTGTACCACAATTAGGGGACATTTAATTCCACAGTGTTTGTCTAACACTTCTCCTTTTGCACTAACCACTGAACCAATACGAACTGGTTACCTGATTAACTTTTTTTTTAATCGAACATAACCCTGTAGTTTTGATTTGACGGGAAAATGAAGATCTAATAGCAAAATTAAACTAAATGCATCTTAAATTAAATTTTCCCCTCACTCACCAAAGTGCACAGTCTGCAGAAAGTGCTATGAAAATTTTAAGACTGGGAGAGTGGTGATGTCGTTTAAATGTATGGTACTGAAGGGGAATGACGGATAACGTAAATGTCATCCGTTCTGCCATTCAAACTCCCCAACATGGAACAGAAAATAAAGCAGAACTTCTTCTGATCTCTGTGCATCGGCTCCTACTGCTACCATGTGAAGGGTGATTGGTAGAACTAGAGGACATGGTTTTAGGATGAAAGGAGGGATGCTTAAGGGGAACTTCTTCCAGCACAGAGTGTTGAGCGTGTGGCACCTGCTGCCAGCTGAAGTGTTGAATGTGGACTTCATTTTGACATTTAAGAAAAATTTGGATAGGAACATTGATGGGAGGTGTAAGGAAAACACAGGTCCTGGTGCATGTGATTGGGACTGCACAAACTTGATGGGCCAAAGGGCCACTTTCTATGTTGTGGTCTTCCGATAGCCCAATGATTGGCTCAAGTGCTCAGATCTTTCTATTCACCATCATTAATCAGACTGAAAACTTGCTGAATGTACTCCAGGAATTACTGACTTGGAAGCTTACATTTATAATTTTGTTTCACAGGGAAGTTCCTTAAATAAAGGAGTTCAGGAACGGTAAAGTATTTAAAAAAAAATTAATTGATTTCTGTAAAACCACAGTGGGGTCAGGTTCTGCCACACAGAACATCTTGCGTACATCCACATGTGGACAATTTAAATAAAGGTAACGAAGAACTAGATCTGCAAACGTTTACTTTCTTTAATAGAATGACTTTAAATTTTTTAAATTTTAAATTCTTATTATTAGACATACAGGACGGTAACAGGCCATTTCGACCCATGAGTCCGTGCCACCCAATTTACACCCTATTAACCTACACCTCTGATCCGTTTTGAAGGGTGAGAGGAAACTGGAACTCCCGGAGAAAACCCACGCAGACACAGGGAGAATGTACAAACTCCTTACAGTCAGCATGGGATTCTAATCCTGGTCCTGATCCCTGGCACTGTAAAGGCATTGTGCTAACCACTGCGTCAGCGGTGCCACCTTATAATAGCCTAAAAACTTTCCTAAATATTCTGGGTGTTCAGACTCCAGGCCCAGCCATTAGTAAATCCCATTTGAGCCCCAAGGAATTCCAGCACACTTTATAGTATGGCAATCTAACTTGTACCATATTCAGACAGATGTAATCAGTTAGATTGTTTTTTGTGGTCAATGCAGACATAATGGGTCAAAGGACCCATTACTGTCCTATGTGACTCCTATGAGGCCAGAAGATCAGGAATCCATTGCAGTGTTTGATAGTCTCCCTTCTATATCCTTGCATCCAACTACAAATGTGAGGACTTCATGGAGTTGAGCTCCATGTCTGTGGCATAATATCTACTTGGATGACTCTGACCCACCCATATTGGAACCCACATTATCTCTGCCTCTTTATCTAGTTTTTAAAAAAAAATCTCCTCTCCATCTTAACTCAATTCTGTGGCATTTGCCTCATGTGCCCTTTACCAATGTCCAACTAATTGGTTAACCATCAAACTTCCTTTGGATGGCTGATATTCAAAGCCCAGATCACCCACAGTAGAATATTTTAAGTGGTCGCTAGACTCTCACCAAGGCTTATATACATATCTTTCCTAAGTGCCAGAAATACTTCATTGAAAGATACATCAATAATAAGATTTGGACCCATCTGGTCTGCTCCACCATTGAAATTATGGGTGATTGTATTTTTCCGTTTAATCGCAAGGGTTAAAGCAGATGTTTTCTTTTTACAAGAATAAGGATTTCTTCCCTTGTAATTTCTTTGTCACATGATTTGGTTGAGGTTTTCAAGATGCTCTGGGAACTGAATGTGTGAATGGAAAGAAAGTATTTCTGTGGTCCTGAGGCTAGGACCAGGATCTGTAGTCTAATAATTAAAGTCAGACATTTCAGGAATGAAGTGAGGAAATACTTTTATATGCAGGATGAACAAAAAAATTGGAATTCTCCTTGTGAAACATAAATTGGTGCTGGGTCAACTGTCACTTTTAAATCTGAGACTAATAATTCGAGGAAACAGTAGGTCTAAAGTGTTGGGTCATTGACCAACTATGATCTCGAGACTTGTTCTTTCTTCCTTGTTTCCACGTCAGTCATGTTTCTTTCTCCTTCATGGACTGTTTTTCCACACCTTCATCGTCTTTTTAAATTAGCAGTAAGCTCCTCGCATTTGTATTCTGTCCTCCTGCCCCTTGTGCTCAACATGATGGTGAGATCCTTGTAAAATACAGCCCCTTTTCCAACTTCCCCTAAGTATCCAATGTTCTCGACCATGTTGTTCTATCTCAAATCTGTGCCATGAATCTTTCCATCCTGGTCTGCAGCAATACTGAAACAGCCCTATTAATCTCGTCAGTTCACAGCATGGAATTTCTGCTTGTAGCAATCTGTTCTCCTTGACCCATCTTCAAACATCAATGCAGTTGACTATCCCATTTGTCTCCAATACCTTTCCATTGATCAATAGGTGGAGGTGATCTTTCTTTATACAATTTATCACTTCATAGTTTCTCTTTCCACTGCACTATCCCTTGGAAACCTTGACAAGTATTTTACTTCTGCATGTGTATTATCATTCAACAATATTCAGAGTTACAAATGTCTGGTCCATGAACCGCTGGTGACACACAGCTGTATTTCACCATTACCACTCTACTTCGTGCTATTCAATCCAAAATCAGAGCAGATATTTCTAACAACTAAACATGGGAAAGAATGAAGCCATAAACTCTCATTTCTGCCCGTTTATTCTTCTGTAAACTGTTTGAACCTGAGCAACAGTGTTGCAATATCCTTATTACCCTTGACCTGAGCTAAGTGTATCAGGTGCATATCCCTTCCATCACTCAGACCATCTATTTCCTCCTCTGTCAGATCATTAAATTTAATTCACATTGGCTTTATGTTGCTCGTTTTGATTCTGGATCAGCATGTTTGCTGTCTAAATCCCATTGTTAACACTGTTCTTGTCTCTTACAGTGCAAAATCTGAACCTGCTGTCAATAAAGAGCTGTTGAGTATTTCAGTCACAACCATTTAATAGAAGTAAATCAGAAAATCTGCAGATGCTGGGGGTTGAATGCAAAACACAAAAATGCTGCATAAACTTAGCAGGCCTGACAGCCTCCATAGGAAGTGAAAGGCAGTCGATGATTCCGGCGTGATTCTTTCATTCCTAACCAAGGGCTCGGGCCCAAACCATCAATTTCCTTTTTATTTCATATTGATGCTTCTTGACCTGCTGAGTTTCTCCAGCATCTTTTGTGCATTGCACTTGAATGGAAATATTTTTAGGGTATTATTTAACCCCTTCTTATCCTGCCTACTTGATTGCAGGTGCAATCTGCAACTATTCTGTGAATTGCTGAGGTGCACTTTATGGTGAGAAGAGAAATTATACAGCTGTATGTTTAAGGGATGGGACACTTTTTACAACCCATTAGGGGATGTATATGACTGTACTAGTCTCTTTATTACTGAAAGGCTACTTTAGAGGGGGTGCAGAGGAGATTTACCAGGATGTTGCATAGAGTAGAGAACGTGTCGTATGAGGCAAGCTTGGCAGAGCTATTGCTTTTTCTTTGGAGCAATGAAGGATGAGAGGTGTCTTACTAGAGGGATTACAGATGGGGTGGACAGCCAACACCTTCTTCCTGGTGCAATGATAGCAAATACCAGAGGACGCCAGTTTAAGATGAGTGAAAAAAAGTTCAGGGGAGATGGTGACAGAGAGATCTCCTGCTCGCAGAGCTCTCCCTTTTCTTCCTCAATCCCACCACTCCATGGAATGACGAACAGGCCCCACAGAGGCGTGACTGCTCTTTGGTTGAGCCCAGAGATGGTAGTCCTATTTCCTTTGTCTTTACTCTGTACTGACTGCGTTTGAGACGGGCAGCCAACAAAGGCTTTTGCTTTTTTTAGGCGACTTAGTAAAAAAGTTGTATGTATGTTGTAGAGCAGTTTTTAATGGTTTTGGTAATATGCACTTTGCCTAAAGAGCACTTTTTTAAAACTAATCTCTGGGCGAGTCAGAATTCCATGTCCTGACTCTACCTCATCATGTGACATACCCCCATCCTTTATCTTCCTGAGACGGTAAGCACACTGGGAGATGGGAAAACACTTATGGGCAGCATAGTTTGTGTAGCGGTTAGTGCAACACTATTACAATACCAGCAACCCACATTTGAATTCAGCACTGTCTGTAAGGAATTTGTATGTTCTCCTTGTGTCTGTGTGAGTTTCCTCCGGGTGCTCCGGTTTCCCCTCATCTTTTTAAAAATGTACAGGGGCTGTGGTGAATTGGGGTATTGGGCAGCTCAGGCTCGAGGGTTGGAATGGCCTGTTACTGTGCTGTTGGTCTAAATTTAAAAATGAATAGTCTCAAACTCAACCTGATTTTGATGGGTTCAATAAATACAAAAACTCCAGATGCTGGAATTTTGTGGGAATAAGTAGAGAAGGAAGGGCTCAGCCAGCATCCATGAAGAGAAATGGCCAGCCATCATTTGAGGTCACATTGAGACTAAAGTGAGAAGGCAAGATATCAACCTTGCCAAGGAATGGAATGCACTGTGCCAGAGTGTCTTCAGACTCTCAATAAAAGGTCTCAACTCAAAATGTTGACTGCCCATTTCTATCCACGTATTCTGCCTGATCCTCTGACCCCTCCAGCTTATCTCTGATGTCTACTGTTTATTTGACATTTGACACCTGACTTTAAATCAGTGGTTTTCAAACTTTTTCTTTCCATTCACATGTTACCTTAAGTAATCCCTATGCCATAGATTACATGGATTAGTGAGTGGAAAGGAAAAGCTTGAAAACCAGTTTTAATCATACCTAATTGACATGTCCACGGTTTCATCATCCAATCAAAATTTTTCTTAAGCAAAATATTTCAGTGACAGTTGGGTCTAGAACAGTGATTCTCAACCTCTTTCTTTCTCCCACTCACGTGCCACTTTAAGTAATCCCTTATTAATCACAGGGCACCAATGGCATAGGAATTACTTAAAGTGGTATGTGAGTGGAAAGAAAAAGGTTGAGAACCACTGCTTTGAATGTACAGCCTGCAGCACAAAGCCAATCTGAGTTGTTTTTAATTATCTTGCTGGTAGACAGCAGGGTAGTTGAATAAAAGTAGCGATTATTTATTTTTCCCTGGTGATTGGTGGGGTGGGGGAGGGGGGGGGGTGAATTCTGTTTAACCTAGAATGAATGTTGGTTGGATTTTTCTTTAGTCTCTACCATGGAACTGACTCTGAGGTGCATCCCAGCCAAGGCATGAGTGAACAATTGTAGCGGTAAGTGCTATTTCTATTTATTACCAGCCAATCCTAAACACTTGGGGAGGGGACTAGGAAGGGAAATATGTGCAAGGTTAAAAGAGAAGGAGGAGAAAAGTAAGACTGATTTTTTTTCCCCCTTTCAAAAGGATCCATATCAGTACGATGGTTAAAATGACCCTTTTCTCTGCTGTTAGATTTTGTGTGAGTATTTATAATTTAGGTGCATTCTTTTTCTGCAACATTCATGGCACATCTGAAGCAGAATCCAGCATGAAGCAAAAACATCTGCACAAGGTCTTTTTTGGGAATCTGTGGGTTGGAGCAGCTTAAATATTAAAGGGATGATTCTGCTTCATCTCCGGCTCTCTGCTACCCCTCAAAGTGGTGAGCAATGATGGGCTTGGTGATAGTTACCAACAGCTGTGGCAATATTCATCCTCCAGGTTAATATTTCTGAAGGTGGTGCTTCCCATTTCCAAATGAGTGACCGTTGGAGTGAGTGTACATATCTAAGTATAAAAGTGGTGAAAATCCATTAAGCTGCTCAAATCCATTTCCTCCGGTCAGGTTGTATCTGACCTGTGGTTTTTGTTCTTCCTTATCCATGTTTATGGTTACTTAAGAATACATTTATTTTAATCGTTGATAACAATTGTGAGTTGCTTCAGATCACCATTGCAAAACTCTTTTGAAAACCATCGTTTCCTACTGATATATTCCATCTCTGGCACCAAAAGCACCTTGTCATCTCTGCAGACTGGGCTAGATAGGAGCAGGGAAGCAAAATAAACACCTGTATCGGGGGTCAAATGTACCCTTTTTGGACTTGTGAGAAAAGAGTTTTGTTTTGCAAAAAGTCTAAAAATGATGACTTGCTGAAAGAGACTTACAGTATGTGGAAGAATATATTAGTTTAACATCCTAGAATAAATATCATATGAAGAGTTCAGAGAAAAGTTTTATTTTTTATTACAAGAAACACAATCTCCCAATGCTGATGTTAGCATAGGGCCTTGAACAAGGTTGTCTCTCTTATCCTTTGAACTCCATTTATCATTTCCATTAACCAGAGGGAAAATTCAACAGATCCAGAAGATAGAGTTCAGTGCAGAAAAATACAGTAAAACCTTGTTAGACCGTGGTAGTTGGGGTCCAAGATTTCATACCGCGTTACAGCACGAGTCACGGAACAGATGCATATATGTCATGATTCAGGAAGCAGGGATACACTGGGATAGCTGGGATACACTGCTGTTATTGAGGATTGAATTCACAGTGGTGACGAGAAGCAAGCGACAGCTGATCTTGGTGTTCAATGAGCAACGAAAACAAAAATCGAATAAACTCTGGACATTGACAAACATCTTTTGCAACATCAGCGTCATACTCTGCCCCCCAACTCCCTCCAAGAGGCTGGTTGGCAAAGCCAAACGCCAAGGAACTACAACAGGCTCCTTATCTTCTTTCATTCAGCTCAAACATTAACCATGCTGGCCCCAGTGCTGTGGTCACACACAGTCTCCAAATACCGTCCTCAGAAATGTGGGTCGCCGAGGATCGGAGTCAGCCTACGGGGTGGAACTCTCGTGTTTCACGGGCTTTGAAACCCAAAGCCTCGTTAGCAACAAGTGGAGTGAGCAGACAGAAGGGAAATGAGCTGCTGGCACAAGATGCCGAGAGCCTGCTTCCACTGCTGTCTTGTGGTTGACAACCAGTGCAGATATCTCCATGTGTGAACAGGCTGATAAACTAGATTTCTGATTCCTGTCTGGCAACCAGTCAGAGTCTCTTGTTCTGCTCGGCCAAGGTTACGTAACAATAAAGGAATCTTTGAATGCAACAGCGGGGGGGGGGGGGGGGGAGAGATGCCTTTTGCAGAATTTAAAGTTTCACGCTACCAACAAACAGCTGTCATTTGACTGCCAGAACAGCCATAAGCAGAGGGTGAAACCCCTCACTGACTTGCACATGATACAGTACTGAGTCTTAAACCCTATAATGACCTTTAAACTCCACATATTAACATACACATCTTGTAAATGTGTCATAAGAGTTTATTTTTGAGTTTGTGGCTGTTAACCACTGTTAGCCTGGGATTCTAAAATCAATGTTTGGGTTCCACAGACACCCACTTCCGCAGAATAACGAATCGTGTTCTAACGAGGTTTCACTATAACTGATAATTCAGCAGTGAGATGGTGTTACATCAGATCGATAAACAAGATGTTATAAGTTTAAATTACATTTGGCTAGTGGATTGTGGAGGCTCGCATGGCCTCTCTGTCTGGAACCCGGTGGGAGTGTGGATTGTCGAGGGTCATGAAACCTCTCCGTTTGGAACCTGGTGGGAATGTGGATTGTGGAAGGTCACTGTCTGGAACCTAGTCAGAAGTTGTATCACCTGCCAACCAAGGTTGGACTCTGCCCACCCATTAGTGCACACCTGACCATTGATCCCTTTAAACACCTAGTGATTTCCCGGGCCAGTCCTTCTAGCTTACTGTACTATAAAGTTCACCACGTGCAGTAGCTCTTCCTCATTTGCTCTTCACTCCTAAGGTGAACCCTGCTCAACTCCAGGTCGCGAACTGTGGACAACGCTGAAGGAGTTGTTGGTAAGGTGTGCACTACACAGAGATTGGGACTGTAAGGCAGCATTGGAGCCGTGTCCACATTAGACAAAGAATAGCAGGTAGTGTTTTGTAATCCTTGGTTTTTAGAAGTCTGTACACAGTTGATAGTATCAGTTGTCTGACTGTAACTAGATCATACAGTGTTTGTATGAGTGTAAGCATAGCTAGTATCAGTAGTGTTGAGTCCGATGTGACTGATTATACTGTGTTTTGTGATTGAAAGTACTAGTGTATTGTTGTGATTCCCTTGTTTGTGTTTTAATAAAGATATTGCAAGGGTTCAGCCTGTGTCCAGTGCTTTGCTCATTGAACCCACTGAATTTTCCCCTTCCCACACGACAGCTAATAACAAAGGTTTTTTTAAAAAAAATAGTAATTTTAAAATTGATATAACAAACCTTCCCTTTTAAGGAATGTAAGCTGCTTCCTCTACCTGATGTAGGCTAAATAAGACAATCAAATCTTTTAACTTCTAACAGCTCCTTGAAAGCCACCTCCATGTTATGCAGTTGTTAAGAAGGGTCCACATAACGTCTTGCAGTGGAAACTTTTAATCTCCTCTTCAAATTGATTTTGAAATACAAATTCAAAGCTGGAATTCTTTCTGAATGCACTTGCTCCAAAATATTCGTAGCAAGCTCCTAATCTTGGAGGAAAAACATCCACTTTCTCGACCCAATGGCAAGTTGTCCTTGCTTCCCTTTTGCTGAATGGTTTCTTCATTCCATTTGGAAGATGTGCAGGCCTAAATTGAGAGTTTACTCTGGGTAGTTCTTTGACAATTTTAACCATTTTATAATTTGATATTTTAGAGTAGCAATCAAATTTATTTCTGAAAGTTAACAGTTCATGCAGACCTAAATCTCAGGGAGCTGGGTTGATGAAATAATTTCTCCTACCAACATTGAGATTTGTGCAGCTGCCTACACTGCTTTGAGGATGTCACACAGCTATCCTCTGCGTCGTGTGAAATCCGTGCTTTCAAGATTCCGACTAGTCCAGAATTTCAAAACTCCATCTATTCCTGTCTCTCTAGTTTCTGGGTTTTAGACTTACAAAGCATAGATAAGTTGCTTTACTAAGTTGACTGAAGTATGCACTTCAACAAATTTTGTTCCTAGTTTTAAAAATGCAGTTTGTCATACTAATGTATTCAACTTTGTGTTTTACTCGGGTACTATTTGGAAGAGTGCTCTCAAAAGAGTTTCATATGTTTACAGAATATAAATATCTACAACACCTTTTAAATGTCTGCAGAATAAAAGTACTACAAATAGGGATGACTTGGATTTTGTATCCCCAGGTATGAGCCTTCTTTCCAGATGAAGCAATAACAGTGGCAGAAGATGGGAGGACCTTGCAGCTATGTTAGGAGAATACACATTCGTTAAAGTCTAAGATTCAGAAAATATTTTACAGTTAACAATCAAAAGTCTACCAGCTGATTCAAAACCCGAATCAAATTTAAAAGATAACTTCTTAAGAATTAAAATAGCAACACCTCTTGCTTTAGAATAAAAAGATGCTATAACTTGTCCAACCCAATCTTTTTTTTATTTCTGGTGTTCCTTTTCAGTCAAATGTGTCTCTTGTTAAAAAGCAATATCAACTTCCAACTTTTTAAAATATGCTAATACCCTCTCTCTTAATCATGTTAAGCCCATTAACATTAAAAGTAGCAAAATTTAAATTAACCAGAAAGTATCACATATACCACATAAGTGGCGAAGTGCCTCCACATAGCTCTATTACAAACAAATTTAAGGATCTCCTCAAAAAAGAAAAAAACCCTAAAAGAATACTACAATAATATAATAGTATTACCCCCTCAATTGTACAAGAGTGATAAATGCCACAAAGTGGCCAATGACTTCGGAAGGATTGGTAGTCAAACTCCTCCCCCCCAACCCCGAACAGAACAATCAAAAATAAAACATAATCAATTCAAATACGGTAAGCTTCTTCCAAATCTCAATTAACCTGATCATCGTCAATTCCATTATCAATCAACTGTGGAGTTTTCATCTCTCGCTTCCCTTTCGGAACCAAAGCAAGCTGTTGAGGGAACCTTCCCTGATCTCGCCCCTGCTTATTATCAGTTAAAGAATTAGAAAAGTGAAAGCTTCGGCATCATCATTGAAAAAAACTGTAATCCCCATTTTAAAAAAAACTTTAAGCACAGCAGGATAACGAAAAGCAAACCTTGAACCCTTCCACAGAACAGCTTTAGCTGAATTAAATTCTTTACGACATTTAATTACAGCTTGACTCAAATTACCATAGAAAAATACTCTATTATTCTTAACAAGTAAAGGGACCTGATTAGTTCTGGTATTCTGTACAGCAAGTCTTAGAATCAATTCACTATCCTGATAACACAAACGTCGGATCAAAACTGAACGTGGAACCTGACCAGGAAGTGCCTTCCTTCTTATTGCTCAGTGGGCTCTGTCCAGTTCCAGACCATTTGGGAAATATGCTGTTCCCAGAACCTTTGGAATCCACTTCTGAAAAAACTGAACCGGGTCCAGACCTTCAAAATCTTCCGCAAGACCAACAATTTTAACATTATTCCTCTGACTCTACTTTTCCAAAACATCAACCTTCTTTAATAAATCACTTTTCTGGTTCTCTCAACCAGTAAACGAATCCTCCATCTATCCCATCCTTTCTTTACACTGGTCCACATCATGTTTACAATCAATAAATGCTTCTTCAATCTTCTTAAATTTAGCTTGAACCTTATCCACTGCTTTCAGGCACTTTACCGCATCTGTTTTAATAGAAGACATTTCTCCCTTCATTTCAGCCCATTGTTCCTTCACCACTGAAAACCCTTGGCTCACTTGCATAGCCAAATTCTACTCTTAAATATCATTTTCTTCTCCTATAAGTTGCTTCCCTTCTTCAAATCCTGCAATGTCCTCATCTTCATCCGTCGATACGGAGGTCGCCACAACTACGGGTACAGATTCCCCCCCACCCCCCATGTCCATTAGTCCAGGGTCGCTGGACTGATGGAGGTCCAGCCCCCCCCCCCCCCCCGCAGCCTGGGCCATTTTGGATATAGCGTGCATGTGCGCCATCTTCTCCCTATGCCATCATGCAACGCCCCATCTTGATATATTTAACACAACCTTTGAAATCTTTGGGGAGTCTGCATGCTGGATTGGAGCAGTGTGGTGAAATATTGGGATATAAAATTAACTGGGAAAAGAGTGAAATTGTGTCTTTGGCTGATGTGAATTATTCACTTTGTAGGCATATTGCGAAATTTAAGTGGTCTGACCGGATTAAATATTTAGTTATTATAATAGTAATTATAATCATTTATATGAATTGAACTATTTACCTTCATTGTCTAAAATTAAACATGATTTAAATTGGTGGAAAGATTTACCTATAACATTAACAGGATGTGTTAATTAAGTTAAAATGAATATCTTTCCCCTTATTCAATACTTCTTTCTGTCTATTCCTTACAAGATTCCTCAAATTTTTTTAAAAAAGATCTAAATGCTTCAGTGGGTAATTTTTGTGAAAAGGTAAAATGGTGAAGGTTTCGTTACAGAAATTAACTTGGAAGTATGCTTTAGGAGGGTTGCAAATTCCTCATTTTCAGAATTATTATGAATTGGCACAGTTGAAATTCACTAATAGTATGTTCAAAGTGGATAAGCTTGTGATATGGGCTAATATTAAACTATCTCAGATTGATGAGCAGAGGATCGATCAGTTTATTTATAAATGGAATTCAAAGTTATTACAGAGTTATAATTTACCAGTGTTGAATGAACTTATGGACTAAGAAGAATGAAATTATAGATACTGAAGGTAAAATTTTCAGCTAAAACTCCTTTGTTTCCAAATCAGCTTTTCCCTTTTACATTTAATAATTTACTTTTGAAACTGTGGGAACAGAAAGGAATTAGATTGGTAGAAGATTGCTATGAAGGTGGATACTTTATTTTGTTTCAAAGAATGTAAGAGAAATATGAAATATCTTCCAATATTTTGCTTTCTTATTATCAAGTTAAAGCATTGTTGTTGGATAATTTTGGGTGTATGTTATGGTTATCTAAGCAGTCTAAAATTGAAATCTTACTTACTGATGATGGTAAGGAAGAATTTATATCTGACATGTATGCTTTATTGCAGACTAAAATGCTTAACCCAAATGTTTATAAATCTAAATTAAAATAGGAAAAAGATTTGCCAATATCTATTTTGCAGGATGATTGGCTAACCCAATGTGAGGATAGTATGACTAAAATTGTGAATGTAAGGTTCATTATAGTTTTCTTCAGTTGTACTTGACTCCGGAGAAATTAAGGAAATATAAGTTTATTTGTCTGATTTATGTTTTAGGTGCCATAAACAAGTTGGTTCTTTTTTACATTCTACTTGGTCATGTGAGATGGTGAAACCTTTTTGGAATAGAATTAAGGAACTTTTAGGAGCTGTATTTAAATTTAAAATTTCACTTGAATCTATGGTATTTTTATAGGGTTATATTGAGTTTAGATGTTTTTTTTGAGATTGGCATTAGCGGTGGCTAGAAAATGTTTGGCAATTACTTGGAAAAACAAGACCAATTTTTGAGCATTCAGCAATGGCATTTGGAAATGAGATCTTGTATTCCGTTGGAAAAGATAATGTATAATTTATGTAATAATTATTTCTTTGTTAAAACTTGGAGCCTGTATATGAAATATGACATTGAATTTGTAACAGTTCTTTTCCCCACAAATTGATAGTTCTGCCCCAAACAATGGTAATAATTGGAAGATTGTTATGTTTGTGACAGAGGTGTGTGTGTGTGTGTGTGTGTGTGTGTGTGTGTGTGTGTGTGTGTGTGTGTGTGTGTGTGTGTGTGTGTGTGTGTGTGTGTGTGTATATGTGTGTGTATATGTATATATATGTGTGTGTATGTGTGTGTCTATGTGTATGTGTGTGTACATGTGCATGTGTGTGTATATGTATATATATGTGTGTGTATGTGTGTGTCTATGTGTATGTGTGTGTACATGTGTATGTGTGTGTATATGTGAGTGTGTGTGTATTGTTACAAGATCAAACCAGCAACCACAAAGAAGGCATATCACACAGGGGTAAAGATGAACAATTACTTTATTAACAAAAATTCACCTTCAAACTTTAATTCAAAATCTCCCATTTTTTAACAATGCCAACTGGTTACTATGCAAATCTCTATAACAGTGTAAAACTAATAAATTCCCCAGCCTAAATATAACATACGTAATTAAAGTCTAAGTTATATTTCCAACCAGCCCACAGAAAACAAAATAAACACAAAACACATAAGACTCACAAAACTTCGATCTCAACCGAAGCAAAGATCATAAACAAAATTCAGTTTGTTTGGTAAACTGAAGCCAAAAGATCTTTGAGAGAGAGAGAGCACAAAATTCGAAGTTGTCTTCTTGTGTTGCTTGCAGAGAAAGGAACCATTGGCCTGGTCTGGATTCTTCTGGCTGCCTTTGGAATCTTCATACTTTTTGAAATTCCAACATTCTAAACTGTCCTCCAGACCATGACTCATGCTCTGGGCCTCCTTCCAGTGGTGGTTTATCATCCAAGTCCAGAAATTTTTTTTATTTTCTGCACATGCTCAGTCCATCTCCCACTCTCTCAGCAGTCCACTTTCACCTTGCCTCTCTAAGGCAGACTGTCACTTTTTAACATAAAACCACACAACACAGAACCCTGTAACAGAGTGTGTGTGTGTGTGTGTGTGTGTGTGTGTGTGTGTGTGTGTGTGTATGTTTTTGGGAGATAAATTGGGAAAGGTTTACTAGAGTACATTACATACAAACACTTTAAAACAGATCTTATTTGAAATACTGGAGCTCTGCTAATGCTAGATATATCGGCTACTCAGCTTTTGCAATAGCTTTGAAGAGTGCTCAAGAGACTTCACTAATGATTTGTTGTTGTTTACCAAAGGCAACAGATGAGATTGTTTGCTGTTCAAAGAGGGTCATGTGGTTTTGTAAGCAGAGTCAAACAGGTTTTCTGTGTGTGTGTGTGTGTGTGTGTGTGTGTGTGTGTGTGTGAGAGAGAGAGAGAGAGAGAGAGAGAGAGAGAGAGAGAGATCGAGATCATTTGACAATGTTGCAGCCAGCAGAGCAGCTGGAACTGAAACAAGACAAGCTGACAAGAAGCCCCAGTTTGGAAGATGGCCGTCACAGCCCTTGTGGTTCATGCAAGAGCAGAGGACTGGCTGTCTAATGTTTCACTTGGAATAAATGAAACAAAAAGGAACTCTGTGGTGACCTGAAGGAAAGAGGTTATCATCTGGAGAACCCTGGAGGGGCAGGTTTCGTCAGCAAGACACTGAAGTTGCTGATGGAAGTATATCAGTTGTGGATGTTCTGAAACAACCAATCTCTCTCTGAAAACCAACAAGAACCTTCCTGAGTGGTAACCATTTACCTTTCAAGTACCAAAGCCTGGTGAACTTTATAAATGTTAATTTGTGTACACTATAAGAATTGCCTGCAATCAGTGAACTTGGAGGTATGAGAAGTGAGAACTCTTCTGAACTTGCACATTCATTACATGTGCGCTTAGAATTAGAAGGGGGTAAAGTTAGGTTAAGTAAGTAGATAGTGATAAGTTAAAATTTTATTTTATTTTCATGTTTAAAGATAATTAAAAGCAACTTTTGTTTCAATAACCATTTGTCTTAGTGAATATCTTTTGCTGCTGGGTTTTGGCATCCTTTGGGCTCGTAACATTTTATTTGATCTATTCTATTTCTTTCTTTTGGGGTAGTTTAGAGGGGTGTTGAAGGGGTGGGTGTATTTATTTGTATTTTTATTGTATGACTTATTACGATCAATAAATAACATTTTCAAAAAAAGTTTCAATCCCAATGCAGGATTGGTGTCAGCCAAGGGTGTCTTGAGGAAAAGTGTGTTGTTTTAAGATTGTAGCAACACTGATTTAACACAGCTTACAAATAAAGAATACACTCACTTCATTTCTTTCAGCCACCATGAAGTTGATTTTCTTTTATTGTTCCCTAGACGCAACATTGCATTCTTCAACTCCCCACCCACCACCCAGCCAAACTCCTCTGACCTTGGCTCACTGCTGCATGGGTGATCCTGACACTCTCACTCTCCACCTCCTGTCTCTGAGATCCATCACCCGTATACTGACGCGTAACACACCCGCGCATGTGCGCTATTACCACCCCACGGGTCGTACAACTTACATCATCAGCAGAAACCAGCACCGCTCCCAACAAAGGTAAGTTCGCCACCGTGACAAGATCCCGATCTCCACACTTCGCATAATCCAGCCGTCAGCAGTGATCCTTTCAACATATATTGTTCTCACACTTGGATCACTAACGTTTTAAGCCATTGGAAAGATGCTAACAACACTGGCCCCAAATCTGGAGTGACCTTTGGATTCAAGTAAATGACAGTACAGATAAAGTGGTAATATTGCAGTGTTTAAAAACATTAAGTGTGAATGATCATCTCAGTGGGACAAGTCAGGGCAACGGTTCTGTTTCTATGCCGTGCAACTGAGGAGGTGGGCAATGGGGAGATGGTTACGCAAAAGACTATCTATGTGGACCAGGGTTGCCAGACAGGAAAGTATTTGATCGATGGGGTGAAGGTCTTTGGCCCGCATGGGCCATGGCCGCATCCATTGGCCATCTTGTGTACCAGGTCGTGGTCTGGTTAGCGGGCTGCTACATGACAATATTCCACCCTCCCCCAGAACCGGCGATTGGAGTGATGTTTGCTGATTTTGGTGGCCTATCTCTGCATTGTGGGGGCTGAGTGGATGATGTCCAGATGTGCTGGCTTGAGGCAGTCAATGGTGAAAGTCTCTTCCTTACCGCCAATATCCAGCACACGCGTCGACCTGTTGTGACCGACTATTTTGTACAGCCATTGTGTCTGGTGTGGGCCCCCCCCAATCTAAAAAATCTCAAGTTTTGGGGACATAGGACTTGACTTCACTGTGTGGAGGGGCTAAATTACCCAGTCTTTCCTTTAGCTTTGTTATTAAGGTTGTGGGGTCCTCTGGGTCTTAGGCACCAGGCAAGAACTCCCCTGGTATCACCAAAGTCACGCCATACACCATCTCAGCTGATGAGGCATTGAAATCTTTCAGTGTGGTGCAATTCTACAGGAGAACCTAAGGTAGCTCGTCTGCATAGTTCGGCCCCTTGAGCCAGGTCATCAAGGCCGCCTTTTCGATGCCTGTAGAACTGCTCCACCTACTCTGGCCTGAGGGTGGTAAGCCATAGTATGGTGGAGAAGGGTTCCCAGCAAATTGGCCAGTGCCACCCAGAGTCCCGGAGTTCATATGCTCCGGGACTACAATCTCTTGATACCCAGGTTTTAATCAGTGTCCTAGCACAGGTCTTGGTGGTTGTGTCAGTCAGCTGGACTGCTTCTGGCCACCTCATGAAGCAGTCAATCATGGTGAGGAGGTGGCCCTACAAAGTCATTATGGATGTGGCTGAACCTATGTCATGCTGGCCCGAAAGTCTGGGGTTGGGGGGGACGACGCGCCTTGACCTGTGTCTGCACTTTGGACGTCTGGCAGAGCGTGCAGGTCTTGGCTCACTGACTGACCTTTTTTTGGAGGCCATGCCAGATGAACCTACTGGTCAGTATTTTGACAGGTTCTGATGGCCGGGTGCACCAGGTTGTGCACAGCGTTGAAAACCTGCTGCCTCAACACTGCGGGCATGATGAGGTGGGGTTTGCCAGTGGAGACTTCACAGAGGAGTGTCTGGTTGCCAGGGCTGAACCTACTGGCCACTATTTTGACAGAAGTTCTGATGGCACAACTTTGCCCTGACCAACTTCATGTCCTAAGTATGTCACAGTAGCATGTTCAAATTCACTTTTAGCTAAATTGGCAGTTAAATGTGCTTCAGATAATCTTGCAAACAATTTTTCCAATTCCATTAGATGTTCTTTCCATCTGTCACATTTGTGACCAAGTCATCAATATAACCATCATTATGTTTTATCATTATCATTTATCATACTTTGGAACGTCGCTGGGGCATTTTTCATGCCAAAAGGTAGCACATTATATTCATCTAAGCCTGATCGTGTCACAAATACAGAAATATCCTTTCCTCTCTCAGTTAAAGGCACACACCAGTAGCCCTTCAACAAAACCAACTTAGTAAGAAATTTCGCTTTCCCAATTTTATCAATAGTCATCTATAATCGGAATAGGATAAGCATCTGTTTTAGTTAGTAAATTAACCTTCCTGTAATCTGTACAAAACCTAACAGTTCCATCTGTTTTAGGCACTAGAACTCCAATTTGAGTTTGAAGGTCTAATGATATCATTTTCCAACAGGTATTCCACCTCCTGATCCATAATTTTACTCTTTTCAATGTTTACTTGATAGGGGTGTTCTCCTACATCCACATCATGAAAAATCACCGCCGTTCTTTGAGGCACATCTGAAAACAAATTTTTTCAAGCTGTTTCAATTGATCCTTTTCCTGGGGCTGGAGATGAACTAACTTTTCATCCAGATTCTGCAAAATGATTGAATTAGACTGCTGAACTGGAACAATGTTTTGTTTAAAGTGAGTCTCACAAGAGTGTGCACATACTGTCTCATCATCCATAGATTCCTTAATCTTGTCAACAACCAACACCTCTGGGGAAGGCTGTTCCTTACTAACACCTGAATTCTCAAAATATGGCTTTAACATAGTTACATGACAATTTTGTGTTTTGCGTCTCTGATCAGCTGTTTTAACCTCATAATTGACCATTAATCTTTGATTCTATTTCATACGGTCCTGGAAATCTACCCTAAGTGGATTAGCTTTCCTTTCATACCAGGTTTTTATCTTCCCTTGAGCCACTTTCAAATTCTTTTGAGCCAATTCCCAGACTTTCTCCGACTGGTCTTTGAACTTACAAACATAATCCAATAAATTTAACTGCACATCCTCATTCATTTATTGTTCTTTTAACATTAAAGGTCCTCTAACCTGATGCGCAAACACCAGCTCAAAAGAACTGAAAAAGCTTAATGAATCCTGTACAGACTCTCCTAATCATCCTAATCCTTCTCATTATCACAGCAATAGGTCCTCATCATGGTCTTGAGCGTTGAATGACGTATCTCCAAGGCTCCTTTAGTTTCAGGATGATATGCAGATGATGTAATTTGTTTAACTCCCAAATTATAAATAATTTGTTGGAAAAGTCCTGACATAAAATTACTTCCTTGATCCGAATGAATTTTCTTAGGCAATCCCACCAACGTAAGAATTTAAGCAAAGTTTTGGTTATGGATTCAGCTTTTATGTTCCTAAGTGGAATAACTTCTGTAAACCTGGAAGCTGCACACATAACAGTTAACAAGTACTGTTTTCTAGCTTTTGTCTTGGGCAAATGGACCAAAACAATCCATAATAGCTCTAGAAAAGGATTCTCCACAACAGGTATAGGTTGTAATGGTGCCCTCAGCAGCTCCTGGTTAAGTTTACCCACAACCTGACAAATGTGACACATCCTGCAAAAGGTCACAATGTCCCTTCTTAAACTAGGCCAATAAAAGTGTTTTGTTATTTTATCTAGTCTACACCAAAATGACCACCCAAGGGTGTGCTATGGACCAAGTTTAAAATTTCATTCCTATGTGGTTTAGAAACTACAACGTTATGAATAACAGCCCATACATCATTAACAGGCATATTCCTAGGTTTCCACTTTCTCAAAAGCACACCATCTTTAAGATAATATCCAGCTGGCACTTTCTCAATTTCTTCCTCAGATAAATCCTTATTTCTCACCTCAGAAAGATCAATATCTGTTTTTCTACCAATTCCTTTCATGATAAAATTTCTTACTACCCGTTCAACATCAATATCCCGCTCTACAAGAAAAGTTTCTGACAAATCCACACAATCTAAAAACTGTTCTGCCTTATCAAGTTTCTTTGCCATTGCCCAAGTCACTGCACAGGCCGGATAGATTTCAAAATATGTCTTTACTTCATCAATAACTGGGTTCCCTGTCAATTTTACCACAGGACTCACTTGACCTTCTGCCAAATCAGTGAAGCTCCATCTATTGGTAAACTCTCTCGAATCCCAATAGTAACCATCCCATTAATTATTTCTTACTTCAACAATATCCTATGCAAAGATACTGACTCCGTTTTGCCTCCCAAACCTCTGATTAAATTAATTTCATCTGTGGCAGTCTCATAGCCACACTCCAAAACACTATTCAACACAAATCATCAATATCCATCGCTGCTTTTAAACACACATCCATGCCTCTGAATCAGCTTGCAAAATGGATCTTAACTACCCAATCAAAATTTTATTGATTACAAAGCTCCAGTATCTCGAATTATGTTCAACGGTACTTGTGGAGCTCCTTCCTTTACTGAACCCTTTGATGCAAAATATTTAAAATCATCCCTAATGTTATCAGCAGATCTGAAACCTTTTTTTCCAGGTCTCTCATCTTTTTGGATTCAGGCATCTGGTTCTGCCTCTTTCTTCACCTTATAACAATTTGCCATCTCACGACCAGATTTTCCACAATAATGACAGAGGGAGAGGGAACCTGAAGGTTTTTCATTTTCCTGTTTCCCTTCATCTTTAATTCTCACATTATTTCCTGATTTATTTTCAAATTTACTGGGATGAACTACATTAACCTTTTGAAAAATTTTAATCGGGTATAAAATTAACCTTGTGGCTCAGAGCATACCCATTGATAACATATAACCATTTATCAGTTCTCTTAATCAATTTCTTTTGATGTGCACCATCGGTCAGAGCACACAGCATTTTCATAGGAAAAATCCATGTATGATTGATCCATTGATCTCCTCACAGTCCTGAATTTTTGTCTGCAAGTTTCAGGAACCAATTCAGCATGGCTTTCACCATCTCGTAATGACCAGCTTGTTCTGCAGTAGGGGCTAGTAAACCTACTGTACTTTCCCTTTAATTACACTGATCTCATGGCCTCTTTAAATTTTCAGCTACCTTTTCAAAACATTGAAAATATTTATCAATTTCACTTTCATCAAATGGAGGAACTAACCTCACCTCTCCACTGGCTATAAACTTCTCAATTGGACAAGAAGATAGAACTCTGCTTTGTCTCTGCTCTGCCTCGAACCTGTCTCTTTCTTCCGCCTCATATCACCTTTACCTCTTTTTTCCCTCCATTTTTTTAAACTCAAATAGTCTTTCCCTTTCTTTTTCCTCTGCCTCATTTTTTTTAAAACTCAAGCCTTTCTAACACCACCTGCTGCTTAATGGGTTTACACTCACAAAATTTCTCTAACTCCATCTCTTCAAACTTTACCTCTTCTACATATTTCCTTACTATAATTTCCTTCATCTCCTCCTTTCTCAGGAATAATTTTCCTTCAGCAAGTCCCAACTGTTGAGCAATATTCACCAAATCATCCTTTTTTTGCTTTCTGCATCTCTGCAGGAGATGGTGACTCCAAAAATCATCAATATCCATCGCTGCTTTTAAACACACATCCATGCCTCTGAATCAGTTTGCAAAATGGATCTTAACTACCCAATCAAAATTTTATTGATTACAAAGCTCCAAATTCTGTGCTTCCTTCTGTAGCACATCCAATACAATAGAAGTTGTGTCGGGAAAGTAACAGTGATGAAAAGAAGCCTTTATTTGTCTTTTTTTCTCATGTGAATTGGGCAATATTTAACAACAGATTCTCATATCAATATCATTAAGAATCCAAAGAGAAATTGATGAGCTCATCACAGGTGCATGAGGCCACCCTGATGTAGTCATCAATGTACCAGAGGAAGAGATGGGGGAGACTTGCCTCTGTAGGCTTGGAGCATGTTTTGCTCCATAAAACCGACAAATGGGCAGGCATAGCTGGGACCTATGCGGGTACCCATGGCTACTCCTTTAATATGGAGGTAGTGGGATGAGTTAAAGGAAAAATTGTTAAGGGTGAGGACCTCTGCCAGGCAGAGAAGGGGGGTGGTGGAAGGTGACTGCTCAGGTCTAAGGTCCAGGAAAAAGTGAAGTGCTTTGAGGAATGGAGGTGTAAAGCGATTGGACATCCATCGTGAAGATGAGGTAGTCCGGTTCGGGGAATCTGAAGTCTTGGAGGAGGTGGAGGGTGTGTGAGGTGATGTGGATGTAGGTGGGGAGATAGAACTAGAGGAGAAAAGATGGAGTCAAGGTAGGATGAAATTAGTTCTGTGAGGCAAGAGCAAGCAGAGACAATGCGTCTGCCTGAATGGTTAGTTTTTTGTATCTTGGGTAGAAGGTAGGAACGGGCGGTGCGAGGATGGGAGACAATGAGGTTGGTAGCTCAAAGGAGGAGGGAGGAGTAGGGAAGTGTGTGTGGGGCAGGATGGGGGAGAGAGAGAAAGAAGGGGGAAGAGAAGGGTAGGAGGATGGGGAGCGAGAGAGAGGGGGAGAGAAGGGAAGGAGGGGTAGCCAAAGGGAGGGAGGGAGGGAGGGAGGGAGGGAGGGTGGGTGGGTGGGGGGAAAGAGAGAGGGGGAGAGAAGGGAGGGAGGGTGGGGGGCAAGAGAGAGGGGAGAGAAGGGAGGATGGGAAGAAGGGTGGGTGGGGGCAAGAGAGAGGGGGAGAGAAGGGATGGAGGAGTATCCCAAGGGAGGGTGGGTGGGGAGAAGCGTAGGAGGGGTATTCTAAGGGAGGGGGAGTAGCCCAAGGGAGGGGGAGAGGTGGGTGGGTGGGAGTGGGAGAGGTGGGTGGGTGGGAGGGGGAGAGGTGGGTGGGTGGGAGGGGGGGGAGAGGTGGGTGGTGTCATGATAATGAATATGTATGAGATGTACCGGAAGTCACGTGGTATGAGAGAGAGATAAGAACACAAGCAGGAGAACAAAGGAAACCGGAGAATAAAGACACTCAGAAGTTTACCTGATAAAACTTGAGTTTAATGTTTTATTAATTTCACATTTCGGGCCACAAATGTGACATTGGCGACGAGGATGAAAGAAGCTTGAAGAAAATTAAAGACTAAACAAGATTACAGAGGTTTACAGACAACTTCAAGGTGATAAGAATTTTCTCTGTGACTCAGTACTTTTGGGGCTGGAATATTTCCTCATGGCTGGGGCAGACTGTGACTTTCTAACACATAGTGGAATTGCTCATTTTGACCCAACGGGTGATGCAAGCACTGTAAGTGTGAAGTGGAAGGCATGGCTGGAAGAATTTGAATCCTACGCCGACAGTCGTGGCCTATTTCTAGATACAGGTACAGTTGAACAAAAAGCGCAGAGAAGGGCGTTACTTCTTTTCACCGCAGGACCCGCAGTTTGGGAAACATTTAAGACACTTTTGAATACTGGAAGAAAGGATGAGTACCGGAAAGCAGTAGATGCATTAAATGCACACTATGTAGTGACACCGAATGCTACATTTCAACGCCATTTGTTTCGGAGAACGAGACAAGAAGATGGCCAGACAATTGCTCAGTATGTGACGAGACTACGCCAGCTAGCTGTTGGATGCAATTACATGCCAGCTGATTTGGACAACCAATTATTGGATCAAGTCGTACAGCACTGTAGATCAGATAAACTCAGAAGACGTCTACTGGAAAGAGGGAGTGAGTTGGAACTCACCGATGCTTTAACCATTGCTGCTGCATTAGAGGCTGTTGAAGAGCAATTTCATACCATGACCCTGAAAGACAACTCAAGCCAGCAAATTAAGAGGCTCTCACATCGCCATAATCAGCCAAGATATACGTCGACACAGGACGTGGAGTGTTATCGATGTGGAAACTGAGGTCACTTTGGAAAAGACCCATATTGCCCGGCCAAAGGCAAAGTTTGCAGAAAGTGTGGAGGTAAGGACCACTTTGCAAAGAAGTGCAAAAGCAAGTCCAATGCAGACCAGAAGAGGAAGAGTACAACTTCCAAAGGCAAAGCCCAGGGTAAAGTATTCTGGAAAGAAAGATACCATTCGCCAGATAGACGGTGACGATGATGATACCCAGGAGGAACAGAGTTGTTACCAATTTACGTTGAATGAAGTACTTCATGAGAAGGTCTCAGTGATCACTGGTGGAGTGACAGTGCAGGTCATTGTAGACTCAGGCAGTGACAGTAATGTGATTGATTGACATTTATGGGAGAAGTTGAAATGGAAAAAAGTGTTCCAAGAAACTGTATCCATACACAGCAACTAAGCCATTGCAGACCATTGGATGTTTTACTGCAACTGTTGAAGCTGGAGATAAGTACACCGAAGCAGAGTTTATGGTCATAGAAGAGAGGGGAGAACCATTGTTGAGTAGAAGCACAGCGCAAGACCTGGCAATACTTCATATTGTCAATTCAATTCAGTCATACGAGGATATGAAGCAAGAATTCCCCGCAGTCTTCCAAGGAGTAGGAAAGCTGGAAGGTCGACAATTGAAGCTAACGGTAGATGAAACGGTCAAACCCAAGGCACAACCAATGCGCCGAACTCCGTTTGGACTTCGTGGGAAAGTCGAAGCCAAAATTAAAGAATTGATCGAACAAGACATTATTGAACCGGTGGAACATTCGACACAATGGGTCAGTCCCGTAGTGATTGTGCCCAAACCAAAGGGTGACATAAGACTATGTGTTGACATGAGAATGGCCAATGAAGCTATAATTAGAGAACGACACCCTATACCAACAGTGGAGGAAATACTTCAAGAACTAACTACCAGCAAGGTATTCTCAAAAATTGATCTGAAATGGGGCTATCATCAATTAGAGCTGGATCCAGGTTCCCGAGATGTAACTACATTTGTGACTCACTGTGGATTGTATCATTACAAGAGACTATCATTTGGAATTAATGCAGCTTCGGAGATCTACCAGAATGAAATCCATCGAGTGATTCAAGGCATTCCTGGAGTTGCTAACATTTCTGACGACATCATAGTCCATGCACCAATGAAGAAAGAGCATGACAAACGGTTGAGGCGTGTACTATCTAGACTACAGGAGGCAGGCCTTACCGTGAATGGAAACAAGTGCCAGTTCGGTGTGTCAGAAATGGACTTCATGGGACACAGACTTACACGGGAAGGTCTAAACCCTGCAGAGGCCAAGGTGAAAGCTATTGAAGAGGCATGTGCACCTCAGAACGCAACAGAGGTGAGGAGTTTCCTGGGATTGGTCAATTTTTGTGCAAAGTTCATTCCTAATTTCGCTACAGTGGTAGAACCACTAAGGAAACTAACCAGGAAAGGTGTACCATTTCATTTTGGATCTGAGCAGAAGAAAGCGTTCACAGCGCTGAAGCAAAGCCTGACTGATGCAAAAACTCTTGGATATTACGATCCGGCGGCATCAACCAAAGTCATAGTGGATGCCAGCCCGGTTGGTTTAGGAGCAGTGTTGGTCCAGATGCATGATGGAGGACCAAGAATCATTGCCTCTGCCAGCAGATCGTTATCAGATGTGGAAAGAAGATACTCTCAGACAGAGAAAGAAGCACTCGGACTTATATGGGCCTGTGAGAGGTTCCATGCATATTTATACGGCATTGAATTTGAACTCATCACAGATCATAAGCCATTAGAGGTGATCTATGCACCTAGATCCAAACCATGTGCCAGAATAGAGAGATGGGTACTCAGACTACAACCCTACAAATATAAAGTAATCCACATTGCAGGGAAAGCAAACATTGCTGATCCGCTGTCCAGATTGGTGAAGGATGGTGGTCCACAATCCAAGTCAGAATTGGGAACAGAAACAGAGAGCTTTGTACGCTTCGTAGCTATTCAGGCGACACCGAAAGCTGTGACTACGAAGGAAGTCGAGAGAGAATCTGAACGTGATCCAGAACTTATGGAAGTAAGAGAATGCATACAGAGTGGACAATGGGACAAGTGTACTCACAAGGCTTACATTCCCATTAGAGACGAACTTTGTTGCATCGGACAGTGTGTATTAAGAGGTTGCAGATTGGTGATACCGCAAAGATTGAGACCAAAGATCATATCCTTAGCGCATGAAGGACACCTAGGTATTGTTGGTACCAAGCAAAACCTCAGAACCAAGGTATGGTGGCCAAGTTGTGATAAAGACGCAGAGAAATTTGTTAAAACTTGTCACGGATGTCAAATCACAAGTAGGAGTAATCCGCCAGAACCGATCCGGAGTACGCAACTTCCGACAGGACCATGGATCGACGTAGCTGTTGATTTTCTTGGACCTTTACCGACGGGTGAATCAATTATGGTAGTGATAGATTACTACAGCAGATACTATGAGTTCGTGGTGTTGAAGTCCACAACCACTGAAAAAACAATACAAGCATTAGCAGAGATATTCGCAAGATATGGATTACCTGTTACATTATACTCTGATAATGGTCCACAATTCATTTCAGAGACATTTACGGAATACATGAGGACCACAGGTATCCACCATCATAAAGTAACTCCGAAATGGCCGCAAGCCAATGGAGAAGTAGAGAGACAAAATCAGTCCATTGAAAAACGATTGAGGATTGCACACGCAGAAGGACAAAATTGGCGAGAAGCATTGCT
This sequence comes from Narcine bancroftii, assembly GCF_036971445.1. Lineage (NCBI taxonomy): Eukaryota > Metazoa > Chordata > Chondrichthyes > Torpediniformes > Narcinidae > Narcine > Narcine bancroftii. Next base: position 90,347,428 of record NC_091476.1, on the reverse strand, counting down.
ATCTTATGTGGCTGTCTATCGAGCAACGACTCATGCAACCACTGGAAAAAGTCCTGTAGAAGCATTTTTTGGGAGAAAAATCCACACAAAAATGCCAGAAATAAAGGAAATCCGAGACGACCAGGAGATGAGGGACCACGATGCTGAAAAGAAAGGTGCAGCAAAGCTGTACACAGATTCGAAACGTGGAGCCAAGTACTCAGACATCATGCCAGGAGATAATGTTCTAGTGAGGCATGAAACTGGTGGTAAGCTAGATACACCTTATTACCATCAACCCTATACTGTCGTATCCAGAAGTGGCAGTATGGTGACAGTCAAGTCTCCGACTGGAGTCCTGTATAAGAGAAATGTATCAGGTGTAAAAAGGTACCAGTCCAGAGATACATCGAGCGAAGAGGTTGAAAAGCCAATACGAGATGTTGAAACTGAGAGACCTGATGATGTTCCAGAGGCAGTTACCAGCACTCCTGATGAAGTGACTAGAGCGCCAGAAACACCCGAAGCCGTGGCGAGCAGTATTGCCGACGCCGAGAGTGAACAACCGAGAAGCGACGACAATATCGCAGGCAGGCCGAAACAAAACCGGAAAGCGCCCAAACGATACGAAGACTTTGGGACAGTATTTTAATCTTATATCATAAAGTGCATGTATGAATGCTGTAGGAAGTAAATTTTATGTAGTTGAGTTATAGTATTACCATTAGTTACGATGTTTGTATGTTTCCGAGGGATATTGATAAGTGAAGGTAAAGTTTATTTCTGATTAAAGGAGGGATGTCTTTGTTAGAAATAGAAGTACCTTTAAAGAAATTGCTCGAGACAAAAATTGAGAACAAAGAACATTTATTTTACAACAATGCAAAGTTGGGTGCTTCCCCTTACCCTGGGAATACACACATACACTGGGGCTCACCCAACTTTTATACAGTTGATTTCAGTATAGGAATACCCTCCCCCTTACATTCTTCTGCCTCCTGCTGGAGAGGTTTGGCATTAGGCAATCCTGCCTGCCTACGTGCAATTTCAGTATACTTGGAGGACCAGGGGGTATCCTGTCGGTGTCCCTTCATGTTATTGTCCTTATTCACACCTTCCTGATTCTCGGGGCTACAGTCTCTTGATATGCAGAGTTGGCTCATCCTGTCTAGGGTTGGCTAATTTAATATGTATAAATCTGTGTAAGGTTAGCTAATTAGATATGTAGGACTTGGTACTTCTGTCCAGGGCTAGGAGACCCTTATCTGATCCAGACTACCTCAACTTCCTACATTCTATTGTTCCTTACCACTCCTTATCTTAGTCTTATGGTCTTGTCACAAAGACTAGAAGATTCTTATGTTAATCGTGCTGACTCTGCTTTCCTGCATCCTAATCCCCAAGTTCATCCTGTTTGTACTGGTTACAGCCATTAACTGATGTATGAATTTTAGTTTCCTTCATGTTCATAATTTTAGATCAGTTTTCCCATCTCTCACATCATGATAATGAATATGTATGAGATGTACCGGAAGTCAAGTGGTATGAGAGAGATAAGAACACAAGCAGGAGAACAAAGGAAACGGGAGAATAAAGACACTCAGAAGTTTACCTGATAAAACTTGTGTTTAATGTTTTATTAACTTCACATTTCGGGCCACAAATGTGACAGGTGGGTGGGAGGGGGAGAGGTGCCATCTGAATATATAGTGGTTCCCAACCTTTTTCTTCCAACTCACATAGCACTTTGCCAAAGGTGCTTTGTGATTAGTAAGGGATTGCTTAAGGTGGGATGTGAGTGGAAATAAATAAATTTGAAAAACCACTGTTTTAATCGTGCCTAATTGACTCGTTATGTGCACGGTTTCAGAACTGCAGAGGAAATGACCATTTTTTTCCTCAGGCAAAATATTTCACTAAGAAATGGGTCTCGAACAGTGATTTTCAACCTTCCCTTCCCACTCACATCCCGCCTTAAGCAATCTCTTACAGAGCACAGGGAATAGTTAAAGTGGGGTGTGAGTGGAAAGAGAAAGGTTGAGATCCACGGACACAGACCGTGAATCCCCCCCAGTTCACTGCACAGTTTTTGTTGCACTACCACTGCCTGGCCCGCAGGAAAAAGGAATCTCCGGGTTGTATGTCCGCACTCTGACAATACATCTGAACTCAACAGCACTGTTTGGATACAATTTGCGACACAATTGGAATTCGGAGAGAATTGCCTCGAGTTAGGTCGCTCCCTCGCGCAATGGGAGCCGGGACTTGCAGTTCGGCGCCGCAGAGCCTTCACCGCGATGGATGCCGGGATGCGGAGGACGCCGGCGAGAGAGCCGCCCGCCCCCAAACTCGACCTCCCATCACTCTGCGCATGCGCGCGAGGATGGCCGCTGGCCGGGCCTCGCTTGTCCCGCGGCCACGGAGTGAGTGTTGACGGGTTGAGTGGCGAAATCCGGTGGGGGGGGGGGGGGGGGGTTGCGGTTCGAGGGGGAGGTGAGGCGCGGGCTTTGTGTGTGTGGGATTCCCGGGCGGTGCTGGTGGGACCTGGGTCGTTGTCCATCTCTTCCTTCTGTGCAGTCAAGGTATTTGGGGAAGAAGAGCCTTGTTAAAGATATTCCTGTGGGAAGATGGACCTCAATAAGATTTGGACGTGATTCATACAAAAAAATTGGTGGCGTTTGCTCGTTTCACTCGTGCAAAAGTCGTTCTTGGTTTCAGGAAAGAAATGACAGGGAGCCCAATAAAAACCTGCCAGAACAGGTTGGGGTTTTCGCTTTGTTTTTCATGTTGTGGTGGGTGAGATGACGTGTCCTCCTTGGCAAAGAACTTTTAGCGTTTGAAAAGGTCGATGGGCCTGATTGTAGAATAATCCAGTTTCATAAAATGCCTATTTCTGTCACGGCTTAAGTGCATATCTTGGCCCAAGGAAACTTGACCCAAGATTGTGCCATCCATTTTTCAACACGCAAAAGTGCTGGAGAGATTCGGTAGGTCTGGCTCATGCTTCTTTGGATTAATATTAGGATGTCTGAACCCCGTTCTTCAACTGGAGCAGACTTTTCCATACCATTCTGCTCCATGTTTGGTCATATTTGGCATATATTAGGTGCTCAGTACCAAACTCTGGCTGGCCCTGATTTCAGATCAGATATTAGTTATTGTCAAGTTTTAAAACCCATGTAATATATGAAATTTCCTTTAGTCTGCCATAAGGCAGGCCAAGATTTGGCATGAGCATTGCCCAGCTCCCTCGGTCTTTACTTTCAAAGGGTTTTGTCAGGATCTGAAGAGAGCGGTGCGGGAGTTTTTATGGAAGGGAAAATGAGCACGAGTAGCTTTGTCTAAGCTTGCTTGGAAATACGCACGAGGTGGATTGCAGTTACCCCATTTTCAAAATTATGATGAAGCGGCTCGGTTGAAATTTGTTAGCAGATTGATGGATATGGACCAGCCTCCGAGTTGGGCAAAGGTGGAAATGGCTTGTATATCCGAAGTTGAGGTACACCAGTTTATATTGAAGTGGAATGTGAATTTATTGTGGAAATGTAATATGCCGGTATTAAAACATTTGTTAAAGATATGGGTTAAAAGAAATAGGGTTTTAGGATCAAAGGGTAAATTATCAATTCAAACCCTGTTCTATCATAATCGGCTTTTTCCTTTTTCAATGTTTAATAATCATTTAAAGAGATGGAATTCTAAGGGCATAAAGATAATTCAGGACTGTTTCAACGAGGGCCAGTTTCTTTCTTTTAATCAATTGAGGGAGAAATTCTATATATCTGTAAATTCTTTATTTGTGTGTTATCAACTCAGAGCTTTGATAAAAGATAATTATGGTAAAGAGATGAATTTACCCATATAACCATTTACGGAGCGGAAACAGGCCATGTTTGTCGACGAAATTTGAGTCTTTGATTTCTTCTGTACCTAAGAAAGGTTATATTTTGGATATGTACCAATTGTTACAAGATGCGATGGATAAACCAGACTGGGAGAAATCTAGGCTTAAATGGGAAAGTGATTTAACCTATGCTTTTCCGGAAGATAATTTGCAGGTTATGTGTCATGATAATGTAACTAAAGTGACCAATGTACGACATGGAATGGTTAATTATATTTTTTTGCATCAGTTATATTTGACTCCAGAGAAATTGAAAAAAATATGGGTTTAGTAATTTGGATTCTTGTTTTAGATGTGGATTATGAACTGGAACTTTTTTACATGCTGTCTGGACTTGTGTTAAAGTACAACCATTTTGGGAAGGAATTAGATTGGTTTTGGAAAAATTATTTAAGATTAAATTGCCATTAGACCCATCAATTTTTTTGCTGGGATATATGGTTTCTTTGAAAGGACTAGGGTTGGATAAATTTCAAATTGCATTTGTACGTCTAGTGTTGTCTGTAGCATGAAAATGTGCAGCTAATACTTGGAAAGATAATATGGAGATTAATATAACACGCTCAATGAGTTGAGAAATTGTATTATACAATTTACACGTAATTTGCATGATAATTATTCTATTTTTGTTAAAATGTGGTCTCCTTATTTGGAGTATATGAACTTAGAGATACTTTGAAATATTCTTTATATTCACTGTATTAGTTCTATATTTGACTCCCTTAAGGGAGCTGGCTGAAGGGGTGGGAGGGTGGGTGGGGTTTTTTTTAATATATAAAAATTTGTTCTTCATTTTTCTTAATGTTTAATTGTATTTTGATTAAAGTCTTTAAATACATTTAAAAAAAAAAAGCATTACCCAGCTCCACCTAAAGTCAGAGAAAAAGAAGCAAAAGAGAATTACTGAGAGTGGGGATTTGCCTCCAGATCTCCCACATCCTCTGCAATCGTTCAAGACTCCAGTTCGGTTTAAACCATCACCAACCCGAGACCAAATCCAAACCTCTGACCTCACCCAGAGCCCTTTTTTCCCTGAGTGCCCTCTTCCTAAACAAAAAAACATTCTCTTATTTATCACACTTTGCTTAAATATTGGTTTTAATTTGTGAAATATAAACAACTTCTGAAATAAATCGGTATCTGCCACTTCAATAACTGAATAATCTGTGGTAGACTTGTTGGAGAATCAGGAAATCGTGTATAGTGTAATAGCTGCAGAGCCCTACAACTTACTCAATAGCCGAAAATGGAATGTGGCACCAAGCTTTAAAAGCAAGCAAAATATCCATGAACACCCTTTTATTGAGAAGAATGACCCTTCTTGAGAAATTATTTTAAAAAAAATCACAGTTTAATGTTGTTCAGAACAATGTAGTAAACATGACATTTGCTAATTTCAGGAAATAAGCTCCCTTTCTCCTGTACACCTTCCACCCTTCACTCCTCCCCCTTTTTTGTCCCCCTACTCAGCCCCTATTCCCCCCCCTCCACAGTCTCATCTTCCTTCCTCTATGGTTCTCTACTCCTGTCTGCTTTACAGTTCTTCTGTACTAACTTCTCTTGGTCTTGACTCAAAACATTATCCATTCTCAGGATTTAAGATTCAATTTATTGTCATTGTAATAAAAACAGTGTCATATTACATGAAATTGCTTTTGTCTGCTGTATGGCAGACAGATTCGCCATCAGCAGAAATTGCCTGAAGCCCCTCTTACAGTCAGAGAAAGAGAAGCAAGAGTCCCCCCCAGAGTCATCGAGTTTCTGTAGATTTGCCTCCAGCGCTTCCGCAGCCACACAGAATCCACTCCGACCCATTGGCATCCCGAGCTCCAGGTCTGAACCTCTGGCATGGCCAGGAACCCTTCAGTGCCTTTGGCACCCCTTCACACCCCAGTTCCGATACCTGGTACCCCTTCAGCCAGTCTCCAGCAGTTCGCTGTCCATTGCAAGTCTCGTCACAGCAGTCTCTAGCAGACCACAGCCTCTGTGGGTTCCTTGCCCTGAGTTGCCAGGAGCCCACTGCACATGTGGGTCTTTTAGCCACAGAGCCTCCTCACCATCCCATGGGTCATCTCTTCTGCATCTCCTTTGTGCGCAGGCATGTGAGAGCCCGCGTGAGCGTGTAGTGTTGTTCTTGAATTTGTTTCTGAATATGAGAGGGAAGCAATGGGACATGCAACATTTTTAGATTTCTCAATTTTTCAGTTATATGAGTACTAAATGTGCCTGGACCATTTTTCTACGATATCCCCCAAATTCCATGATTTTATTAGCATCCAAAAATGGTCACTTGTCCTTGCAAATACTGCCAACTAAACATCCATACTCCCTAGAGGTAAAAACAAATATTACACACAAAGTGTTGTGGAACCCAGTGAGTCAGACAGCATCCATACAAAGCTGAAAACCCCTTCATTAGGAATTGCTGCATCCACAAACTTCTTGTTTACCCCTAAGTATTACAACCCTCTGCATAAAGAAATTTCTAATTTCACTCCTAAATGGGTAATCTCATATTGAGAGAACCTTTAATTTTAGATTAACCAATCAACTGGAGAAAATGCTACCACCCTCCTTCTGCAACTTAGAACGATTGATGTCATTAATTCCAGGTTCCAAATCTTTAACCACTCATTCTTCTAAAGTCCTCTAAAGTTCAATGAGTATGTCAATCTTCAAGTGACCTATTTTTCCCTAGAATCAGGGTGCTGCAATGATCTTCTCGAAAGTAGACTGAGAGGCAAATTAAAATAAGATGAACTAGATTAATAACATGCTAGGCATGGATTATGTACATAACTGTGGTGGCCCGCCATTACAGCGAGCAAGCCGGCGCTCCAGGTGGTGAGCACAACATAAAGCCAGCAGACCGTACAGTGGCACTGACTCAGCAAGTGAACTGATGGATGAATGGCTAAAGCAGCCTAATGGGCCAGTGACCTTAAAATGGTGCTGGTCCTGCTCTACAGACAACAGACTGGGGTAGTGCATGGGGAAGAAGGTATTGTCATGCAAGGGTGTACCCATGCACGGGAAAACCCACCTTTGTCATTGCAGAATGTGACATCAGTAATCAGAGCAAGCGGCAGGAACTTGAACGATATAAAAGCTGGGCTTGAGCCCTAATAAAGCAGAGCTTAACCTGAACACACTTGTGAGTGTTGTTCTTTTGTGTAGCACGTGGCTATAATTGGTGACCCTGATGGTTTAGACGGCATCTAAAGCCAACGATGAGCGAGCCAGCAGTAGTCCGCACAGTCGTCCTCCAGGTGCCGACCCGGACCAATCACCCACGCATCTGGTTTGACCAGGCTGAAGCAGTTTCAGATCGGGCATATCACGGCAGAGTCCACAGAGTTCTACCACATGGTGAGCACACTGAACCAGGACACAGTGAGCCAGGTGGCCAACTTTATCCAAGAGCCCCTGACCGATGGAGCTTATACCGCCTTCAAAGAGCTACTCATTGAGACTTTTAGGCTCTCATGGCACGAGGGAGGAGCACGTCTGCTCCATCTGGACGGGCTATAGGACTGGCTTTCTTTGGCGGCCAGATGGCGGCACTTCTTGATAAACACGAGCCCTGTATCATGTATGAGCAGGCTTTCCTTGAACAGCTACCTGAGGTCGTCCAGCTTCTACAAGTAGACGCTGACTTCAGCGACCCCCAGAAAATCACTACATGGGCATCTAATGGAAGCAGAAGAGCGAGTGCTCGGCATCCATGGGTCTCGTTGCAAGTCCCTACAGCCAGACTAGGGTAGACCCACCTAAAGAGTAGCAACCCCCCCCAGAGGGAGCAACTCTAACGAACAGTGGTGCTTCTATCACCATTGATGGGGTTCTAGAGCCTGTAGCTGCAGGTCTCAGGGAAACGCTGGGGCTAGCCATTGCTAATGGCTACGGCGGCTGGCCAACTTGATAGCCTCCTGTAAATTTGGGACTGCCAGTCTGGATGACGTTTTCTTGTAGACACAGGAGCAGAGGTCAGCATCCTGTCCCCCATCAGGACAGGACATCAGGAACAGATGGGCAGGCACCACATTGAGGGCTGCCAACAACAGTACCATCCAGACCTATATTCACCAGGGCCCTCATCTCATCCTGGGCGGCACGGTTTGGACTGCCTTCACACATCACCATCTGCAAGGATCAACTGCAGTTGGGTGGCAGCTTCTTTTCATGGGTCCACGATGAGGCTCTGGGCATGTGGGAAGTCTGCCCCAAGGAGTGGTTGGCACCAGATCAATATCCCATGCAGCACATCCAAGACTTTGCGGCCAACCTGCACAGGGCAAAGATCTTCTCGAAAATGGACCTCATATGGGGATATCAGATCCCTGTGCACCCCAATAACATCCCCAAGACGGCCATCATAACTCCTTTCGGCCTGTTTGAGTTTCTGCAGATTCCATTCGGATTAAAAGAAAATGCCGGAAGACTTTCCAGGGGTTGATGGATGCTGTGGGCCGAGACCTGGTCAGCACTTTTGTCTATTTAGGTGACATCCCTGTGGCGAATAAGGATGACAGGAACACCTGATGCACCTCTGCAAGCTCTACACCTGCTGAGCGAATTTGGACTGACCATCAACCTGGACAAATGGCAGTTCAAGCTAGAGTCCATTGACTTCCTGGGCCATAGGATAACCAAAAAGGGTGTCACACCGCTACCAGCAAAGTGGAGGCCATTCAAAGGTTTCCCAGGCCCTGGACAACCAGGGGACTGCAGGAGTTCATGGGGATAGTCGACTTCTACCACAGGTTCATCCCCTCGCCTGGATGGAGGACAAAGCAAAGGACATTACATGGGACGAGGAGTCAGTGGAGGCCTTCGTGAAGGCCAAGGAAGCCCTGGCAGGCACCACTCTCCTATCATACCACAGGGCAGATGTTCCAACAGCCCTGACAGTGAACGCTGCGGGAATGGCAATCGGTGGAGTCCTGGAGTAACAGATCGAAGGAAGTTGGTGGCCGCTGGCCTTTTTCAGCAAATATCTCCGTGCCCAAGAGCTAAAGTACAGTGCTTTCAACAGGGAACTACTGGCGCTATACTTAGCCATCTGCCACTTCAGGTACTTCCTCGAGGGCAGAACTTTCACAGATCACAAACCCATGACTTTTGCCCTGGCCAAGATTTAGGACCCCTGGTCAGCCCGTCAAAAGTGTCACCTCTCATACATTTCTGAGTACACCACGGATGTGAGGCACGGCTCAGGAAAAGACAATGTGGTGGCCAACACATTGCCCCGGCAAAATATCCACGCGCTCTTGAAAGGAGTAGACTTTGTGGCATTGGTGGAGGCGTAGCAGGAAGACAAGGAGATGTCCCAGTACAGAATCGCCGTATCTGGACTACAACTTTGGGACATCCCAGTGGACGCAAGTAACCTCACCCTCCTGTGTAATGTGGCCACCAGACGGGTCAGACCCATCGTCCCACGGCTTGGAGACTACCAGTTTCCAACTCCAACCATGGGTTGGCACACCGATCCATCAGGACTTTGGTCTGGCTGGTGGCTAGCAAGTACATGTGGAATGGTTTATGGAGGCAGGTCAGTGGGTGGGTGAAGGTGTACTCATGATGCCAAACGGCCAAGGTACAGCAGCCTACTAAAACCCCACCGCAGCACTTCGAGCCTGCCGAGCGAAGGATTGACCACATTCACATGGACATAGTAGGACCCTTGCCAGTATCTCAGGGATTCCGCTACTTGTTCATAATTGTCGATCGTTTCACCAGGTGGCCGGAGGCAGTTTCCCTTCAAACACTTCCACGACCTCATGCACCAAGGCCCTCATCTCTTCTTGAGTGGCACGGCTTGGACTGTCTTCACACATCACGTCCATCAGGGGAGCCCAGTTCACTTCCAGCCTGTGGTCCGATCCCGCCAGCCTATGGCACACCCAGCTACACCATACAACAGCGTACCACCCGCAGTCAAACGGGCTGGTAGAACGCTTCCACAGGCTGACCTCTTGGCCAGACTCCACAGACCCAATTGGGCAGATGAGCTACTGTAGATACTACTGGGGATATGCACCGCACCCAAGGAAGACCTCAACACCTCGTCAGCCGAACTCATTTATGGAGCTCCGCTGGTCATCCCAGGAGAATTCGCACCATCCCCTGGTGGACAACAAGATGATGCTCCAGCCCTTCTCCACAGACTGAGGGGAAAAGTTGGCAACCTGGCCCCGACTCCACCATCCCGGCACGGCACTGCGAGGACCAATGTACCCAAGGACCTGCGGGACTGTGAGTATGTCTTTATTCACAGGGACCTGCATTGCTCTTGACTACAAAGACTGTAGGAAGGTCCTTTCCAGGTTGTACACAACAATGGGGCCACATTCGAGTTGGAGGTCGGAGGAAAGACTGAGGTCTTCACCATGGACAGGATGAAGCCGGCACACCTAGACCTGGTGGAAACACCAGCGCCATGCAAAAGAAGCAGGCCACCCAAACCTACAAATGCTCTGTCTCCTGGCACCACAGTCAATTCTGCCGGTTCTGGTGGGGGGGTCATGTGGTAGCCCACCGCCACAGTGAGCAAGTCAGCGCTCCAGGCAGTGAGTGCAACATAAAGTCAGCAGACCGTACATCGGCTCTGGCCCCAGCAAGCGAACAAATGGCTAAAGCAGTCTAAAGGTGCTGGCCCCGCTGTGCAGCCAGCAGACGGAGGTTGAGCAGGGGGAAGAAGGTATTATCATGCAAGGGTGAGCCCGCGAGCAGGAAAACCTGCCTTTGTCGTGCAGAATATGACGTCAGTGATCAGGGCAAACTTGAATGACATAAAAGTTGGGCTTGAGTCCTAATAAAGCAGAGCTTAACCTGATCACAGTTGTGAATGTCGTTCTTTCGTGTCGTGCACAGCTACAAAACCATCTTATTATGACATGAGAGAAAGTCATTCAACTAAATCATTGCACCCTTCTCTAACTCCAATGTTACATGTGACAGATTTGATGTCTGGCACGTGATGAGGGATTTTAAAAAAAATTCCGTAACTCATTTGGTGCTGTTGGTTGCCCACAGTCACAAACACAAGATCACATTTCTGCTTGGGCAACATTATCTTTCCAACTGGAAACCACTCAGGAGAGATACTCCAAGCATCCTGATCCAATCCTCCACTGTAGCCTTGTCTGTCTAACAATTGTTAATTAAGACTATGATTATGCTCTCAATGATTTTCTAAAATTGTTTAATTTTTGCTTCTGAATAATTTGATTGTTTTCAAAGATAAAAACAATTTACATTTGCAAGAATACTTTTGTTCCCGAGTGAAAGTTCAATCAGTTTGCTAGTAGATGCTAGTATTCCTGACACTATCAAATATAAATGTATTATTTACTCATGTTTCACCTTGTGTTGACTTCTGTGTTCTCTTTCTTTATGGACCCTTTAGGTTCTAATTTTTCAGCTTTCATATTTGCTTCAGTTAGGGCTGATTTTCTTTTCAGCTACTAACAACGTTTGGCCAAATCTAGTTGCTGAAAAACATTTAGGTAAATGCATCAGCTTTTATTTTCGATTGTTATTCCCAATACCAATTTCAAAGTTGCTCGGTGATGTTAGTGCATAACCACAGACAAATTGACATTGCAAGCGAGCTGCATTTGTAGGTTGCATTCATCAAGGCTGGTATTACAAATGTGTTTTACATATGTGCTGAAGAACACATAGATCTTTTAAATGTGCTTTGTTAGATCAAAAGGAATTCAAACTACTCCACCTTAGTTTATGCCTCTTGCAAAAATGGGAAGATTGCTACAATAATTAAAGGAATTTCTTATTTTGAAGATTTAATTGAGCATAAATTGACTAACGAGCTTACTAAACCAAGTCCATTGATAGTTATTGCAGCCACTCCATAATCCTAGAGGAGGGTTGTGGAAATTTAAGATTGTTTAATTCTATCCCTATCATCTGTCCATCTTGTCTTTTTGCAGCCTAATCATTCTTTGTCTGATTTATCTATTGATAACATCCTCCCCTCAGATGGCAGAAATGACTGCAAGCTCCCATGGTGAAATCCTGCTGTAAAGGGGCTGTTATGGTGTGCAGTTGATGCTGCTCTGGCCATGGCGGATAGTGTGAAGATGTTCCTCCTGGATGTTGTTAAGGTGAGTGTCCTGTTTTATTTTTCTCTGAGATACCACACCTAGAAGAAAAATCCCCATTATCTGGAATTCAAGCAACCGGCAGCCTCAAGTAACCAGCAAAAAATTGCAGAAAAAAAAAAGTTAAAAATATGAAAGTTTAAAATTGGTGCCCCCCCCCCCCCCGTCCAGTCAGTTTGCAGATCAAGCAACTGGAAAATTCGCTTATCCGGCATGTACCAATCTCCATAGGATACTTGGGGTTTTATTGCTTCTCTTAGTCAAACCTGCAGCTGTGCCATGAATAGATTTTTACCCTTAATTGCCCTTGATGTTAGTGGTGAATGTTCTCTCAACAACTTAGTAGTTGAGCCATTTTGGGAATCTTTAGGAGTCAACCACATTCATGCAAATGAAAATTTAAAAAAAAACTGCTAACGATAGGAATTTGAAATTAAAAAAAACCCTGAATAAATGCTGAAATTGCTCAGTGGGTCAAAGCAGCAGCAGTGACCCAGAACATTAATTCAGAATTCTCTTGATGCAGATGTTGCCTTATCTGAGTTCTTCCAACTTTTTCTGGTTTTATATGGTTATGGGTTTGGTCACATATTGGACAGACTGAGTGGACGCAGCAGGAAATCTTCTCCAAGGAAAGCTGAGGGCATTAACATTTTTGTGGTAGTTTCTTGATCACTGTTTTTATTTTTAGATGCGTGTTAAATTCACAACAAAGCCAGACATTAAAAGTAATATTGTATCTTGCAGAAGGGTGTATTCAGATCCTTATTGTGCATAATTTTTTTTTAGTGTAGTATTTAAATTCAGACGTACAGCACACTAACAGCCCATTTCAGCTGACAGGCCTGTGCCACCCAGTTACGCCCAATTAATTTACAACCCCACTATGTTTTGAAGGGTGGGGGGAAACCCCACGCAGACCTGGGGAGGACACGCAAACTCCTCACAGACAGTGCGGAATTCGTCCCGATTGTTGATGCTGTAACAGCTACGCTAACCGTGCTGCCCAAAAAGAAGCTAACAATCCTAGTACCTTTCATATCCTTACCTTGTCACACAATAAATTATCTGGAATAAACCTCTGGCTGCTGTGTTTGACTGTGAAACAATGTGAACAGTCATACAAATGAAACAAATAATTACAACTCTTTTTTTTGAAAAGAGCTAAGATAACTGAGAATATAGTTAACTCCATCTTTCACTTTCATCCGATGAGGTAGTTAGGGGCTTAGTTGACAGCTCTTCTGAGAAATAGCACTCCCTCAGCATCTGGAATAAGCTGCCAGAGGAAGTGAGGGATGCAGAATCAACAACATTTATAAGAGGCATCTGGATAAGCAAGTCATAGGAATTAATACAAGCAAGTGAGCTTAGTATAGGTAAGCATGATAACATCGAGACATTGGGCCAAAGGGCCTGTTTCTATAGTGTACTGCTTGATAACTGCAATATATCTATAAAATAGATGCTGAACCTTGGTTAATGAGCAGTTCTTCTGTCTAGTTGACTTTGAGACTTAAAATTTTTTTTAACTGAGTTATCCCAAATACTCTTAAATTTTGTCTTCATCAACATACAAGCCTAATTTTAATTCCTTTTATTATTGACGTTTCTGATTCCTATGTTCAATCAGCTGAGGCAGATCAAACCTAAAAGCATTTCTGGTTAAGCCTTTCCTTGAAAGGCACTTGTGAAAGATATTTATGACAGTTCTGTAGTTTCAATTCTGTAGTTTCAATTTTGTAATTTTATTCTGCATTTAGCATTACCAGCTATTTTGGAATCCACATTAGTTACAAAGTATCTAAGTGCACCTTACAATCCTGTCTCCATCAATAGTCAATGCCTTTGATAATGTTACCAACATGAGAGAGCCTAAATGTTTGCAGGAGGTCAAGACACTGGGAAAGCTTTAATACCCACGTTATTTAAAAAAATTCTAACGTAAATCATTTATTTCAGTTTACACTGACCTTCCTGGATTTGTGCTACTTCTACCTAATCAGATTTCATTCAGAAAATGACAATTTTTTCTATTTGTCTCATTTAACTCATTGCTGGATTTATCAAAATTGACTTGATCAACTCAGCACCTCGTGCCTAAGTGCCACTGTGTCATATTAATACACCGCATAAAGCATCAAGGCATAAGCCACAGATAGCGTCATTGATATTAAAAGATTCCTGATTGAAGTACAGAAATTGTAAAAGGTCAAGAACTCGCCTATCCCACCTGCTTTATTTCAGGGGATAAGGGATTCGGTCTTTGGAATACGAACCATCTCCAAGCTTGATGAACGGATTCACCAGAAGCGAGAAGAACAAAGGAAGAAGAAGGAGCAACGCAGTGCATTGGCACACCGCAGGGCCCAGATTGAAGAGAAGAGGGAAGATAAGTGAGTAGACATTGTCTACCCATTATTGACATTAATTGTAATGAGAGGATTGCTGGTTTGAGGGATTGGAAACACCATTTGGTTGCCCTACAATATGTACATTTTCTGGATGGTGGGGAGTGTTGTGCTTGTGATGTCCTGGGCTGTATCCACCTCCTTTTGCAGGGCTTTACGCTCAGCGTTATTGGTGTCCCCATACCAGTCTGTGGTTCAGTCGGTCAGCACACTTCACATAAGACATCTACAGAAATTTGTCAGTTTCCAATGTCATATCAAACCTCTGCAAACTCCTGAAGCGCAGTCTGATATGCAAAGGTACAAAATAGGTACATTCTCGTACATTGGGAGAAGGTTGAAAAGAGAAGCAACCCAATGTAAAAAGGAATTTGGATTAACCAAACCTGGAACACAGGAAGGAATGGAATTAGAATTGGAGATCTTTATGTCATAATATTCATTCATGTAAATACTTCATTTCTTCCATTTATTAACTTCTTAGTGTGCCAGTTAATGCACAAATTAAATCCCTGCCTATTGTCCTTAAATTAATTAAAGGGTACATTAAAGTAGTATCTAATTGGAATTAAAATGTAAAAGCAGGATGTGTAGACACAGTGGAGGGAGAAGTGTGATACTTACATCCTCATATCAGAGAGACAGTAGCTAATAACTTGCCTTTATCATTCCTGGGGTTGGGAAGGGGCTGAGTAACAAGCTTTATGGCTGGGTCTTTCATAGAGAAAGCAGCAGTGCTGAAGAGATTGAAGTGGACGATGTGAGTTGGATGAGCCTCCCTAGGTTGACTAGGTGACACAAACTCCAGGATATGGAAAGGAATTGTGATGTAGTTAAGATTTGGAATGCTTGGATAAAACCAAACGTAATTATGGCAATTGCAAGGGTGAGTTGAATTTGACCAAAGATTTTCAATGAGACTGAGCAGCTGGGGCCAAAGACTAGACTTGTATAGGACTAGTATTGTCTCATAGAAGACAATCTGCTTTTGTTTTTTTCCAGTGAGCCCCGAATAGCCAACCGGATTGTGCAGTGCTGTGCCTGGAATGGAGGGATATTTTGGGTAAGACCACTTCATTTAACTTATAATTCCTAAGTTGGATCTTCCACAAACAATTTAGTTAGGTAATTATCCATAGCAACACTGTGATTAGTAAGGGATTGCTTAAGGTGATGTGTGAGTAGGAAGGGAAGTTGAGAATCACTGCTCTAGACCCAATTGTTACTGAAATATTTTGCTTGAGAAAAATTGTCATTAGCCCATTTCCTGTGGAGTTATGAAACCGTGCACATAAGTTAATAAGGTTCGATTAGAACAATGGTTTTCAAACTTTTTCTTTCCACCACATACCACCTTAAGCAATCCTTTACTAATCACAGACCACCAATGGCATAGGGATTATTTAAAGTGGTATGTAAATGGAAAGAAAAAGGTTGAGAACCACTGAGCTAGAGATATTACTTTTGTTCATTCATTCCTGCATGTTACCATGGTTGGTAAGGATATTGCCTGTCTTAATCGCTTAGCCTCATTCTTGAAGTGCTAAGGTTGGTGAGGGAGAGACGCATATTTAAAACAAAAAATTAGTAAATAGATAGAAAAATATGGATTGTGAGTGTAGACCAATCTAGGAAGAATGGTAGATAAAGAACATCAGTGGACAAATTGGTTAGTGCAATGCTATTACGGTGCCAGTGACCTGTGTTCAAATTCACCACTGTCAGTAAGGAGTTTGTATATTTTTCCTGTTAGCAGGAGAGTTTCCTCTGGATGGTGTGGGCTCGTGGGCCAGAAGGGCCTATTATTGTACTGCATCTCCAAATTAAAAATTAAAATTAAACAAAATTAGCCTTTTATGGAAATCAGTAAATTTCAGTCAACACTTCCATAATATCTTTTCAACAATCCGAACATTGATGGGACTTTATCATGTCTCCATAGATCTAATCTCAGCCTAGTAATTTTATCCAGTAATGTAACTAACCTTCTCTTGGTTGAAGGCAGTATGGATTCACCATTTCATTATATACACTCAGTAATAATGATTTCATTTTTTCTGCTGTAACTCCCATTGACATTACTTCTATGAATGAAATGATGTATTATTTTGTAACAGGGAACTTATGATAATAATTTATTGTCATGCACATTGTATAATGTATACATGCACCAACATTCTTGCTGCAACTAAAAAGGTAATTTTAAAAAATATAATTGAGACATACAGTATGGTAACAGGCCCACTAACCAGTGCCACCCAATTGACCTACAGCCCCTGTACATTTTGGAGGGTGGCAGGACGTCAGAGTCCCTGGCGAAAACCCACACAAACTTGGGGAGAACATACTCCTGACAGACAGCACGAGATTTGAATCCTGGTCCCAATCACTGGCGTTGTAACAGAGTTGCGCTAACCATTCTTACTTGTAAAGAAACACTATACAGGTATTAGTAAAGTAATTAAATTAAAAGAGATAATAGAATACATTTTTAGCATGAGGCTCAGGTGATATTCGAGTTTGAAGTCACAAGGTCGTATTGTTTTCAGTTTTCTTTGATGTTGGCAAGCATTCAGCAAATTTTTGGATGTTGTCAAAAATGGACTGATTAAAGTATTTTCTGAACCTCGGTGCATCAAATTAAAGCTCTGCTTTTCAGACACAACAAGTTGGGGACTGTGGTGGACGATCAAATACTTTCAAAAATATGTGCTTCCTCAAAAATACCAGAGCTCACCTCATAAGTGCTAAAAACAAGACTAATATCACACCTGAAAATGCTGACAATGTTCTGGCAGCATTAGGAGAAACGAGGCTAATGATTCATATCAAAGATCCTTTATTTGGTGTTCATGGCCATTCCTAGCCATGATCATTGAGTGGAAAATGCAACTCCCAATTTCTCCTGAGATCACCACTAAAGAAACCCATTTTCTGACTGTCACTCTACAAGAATAAGCATTGGCCACACAAAGCTTTTGGAATCCGACAACATCCAACTGAAGACCTTTGCTTCAGAACAAGTTACTCCTCTGGCTGGACTTTTCCTGTACAGTACACTAAGCACCCACAGGAAAAAGGAATCTCAGGGTTGTTTGTGATGTCATGTATGTACTCTGACAATAAATCTGAAATCAGTTAAAACACCATGGGAAAAATGCCAAGGTATTGCCTGTTCCCAATATTATGGACACATTAAATTTAGCTAATTATCACCAAATTAATCTGCTCTCAACCATCATCAAAGTGGGGGCGTGGCAAGATGGCGTAGAGTCTAGACATGTAATCTCGACCTCTCTGGCCAGACTTTTAAGTACCCGTGTTTTAACCCTTTGTTTTCAAGTTTAAACTTTTTAAATTTTAGTTTAAAGTATCAGGGAACTATTACGGCCACTAATGGTAAAAAGATTAAACCTCAAGTGCAGAAGAAGTTACATTTTCAAAGTGTTGAAGATTTAGGGCCTAGACTACTTGATACAGCCTCAGGCTTAATCACTTCAGTGTCTAAACCTCAAAGACTGCCTTTGAGAGCTGAAAAAAAATGTCTATTACTCACCAAGTGAAGGATGGCGCTGGAATTACCCGTTCTCTGGAAGAAGGTGCGAGTTCCTAAGAAGTGGATCCTGATTTTGAAGACCTTTCGATTTCAACGGAGGGAGCACGCAGGAAGACGACTCCATTGTTGGAAATGCATCAGGAAGCATTTCAACCTGAAGAAATCGCTTACCTTCGTGATTTTGTGAAAAAACAACGAGATGTGGGGGGAGACCAGCGGCGATCTCCTGAGGAAGTCGGGGTGCCGTCACTGGGAGTCCAGACCCGCAGTAAAACTTTTAAAATGCCTTCTGTTGAGTTGCAGCAGGAGCTGCAGTTACTTTGTTCTGCCACTACGTCAGAGAGAGCAGGGCTGAGCTTTTCTGATCTACAGTGTATGCAACTAAATGCCTCTAATGAATGAGATGGTTCAAATGATAAGTTCAGAATTGAATACAGTTAAAGCACGTGTGGATGCATCTTATGAAGAGTTTAAAAAATTCCAGACTGCTTTTTCGGACTGTAAACAACAAGTGGCTTCTAACACAGAAAAAGTGCTGAAGGTTGAAAAATCAGTCATAGAATTGGGAGAACGCGAGAAGGAGCTAGAGAGGAAAATAGACAACTTGGAGAATCAAAGCAGAAGGAATAATGTGAAAATTGTTGGTTTGCCTGAAGGTATAGAAGGACAAGATCCTCTTCGTTTCTTTAAAGACTGGATCCCGCAAGTATTAGAGCAAGAATTTTCAAGAATTTTTTTCTGGAGGATTGGTACTGGAAAGAGCCCATAGAGCTCTAAGAAGAACACCCTCAGTTGGTCAACCACCGAGACCGGAAAATAATTCGATGTTTGAATTATTTGGACAGAGAAGCAATATTTCGACTAGCAGTGCAAAATGCGAGACTACGACAAACTCCGTTATTGATTTAGAATAGCAGTTTTTTTAATCCTGATTTGAGTCAAGAGGTCATTCAACGTCGACGTCGATTTAATCCAGTTAAAGAAGCTTTGTGGCGTAAAGGTTATAAGTCTACTTTTCGTTACCCTGCAGTGTTGAAGGTGTTTTATGGAGACCATCAATTTCAGTTGTTTGAGAATGATCGTGAAGCAATGATTTTTGCTGATTCATTGCCAGATATAAGAGGAGAAAGACGTAGTCCACCGTTGTCTCCTAAAGAAAAATCTGGTTGCTCTGGAAACGGAAAAGATGACAGAAATGGGAAAAACGGGAATGGAAAGAGTCAAACTTCTTCTGAAATGGGATCTTCGAGATTGGAATCTCTTGGATGAAAAGAAGAATTTTCTTTTTCTTACTCTATTTTTTTGTTATTATGATATTTTGATGTTATTCGTTGTTTGGCTGGGGAGGGAGAGATTTGCTCTAAGTTCATTACTAGTCATCAGCCACTGGTGGGTGACCCACACCCAATTTTTGCTTAGGGGATTACTACCTTTTGGTAGTTTTTTGGGGGGGGGGGATTTTCTTTTTTTCTCTTTATTTTTTTATTTTCATTTTAGTTAATTTTTAATTTGTGATTTTTTTTCTATTGGAGGGCCTATATACGTTGATTTGAGTTTTTATATAAAGATATTATTGGTATTTAGTAATAATAGTTATGTCAAAGTTGAGGTTTGCTACTTTTAATGTTCGAGGATTAAACAGTCCGATTAAGCGTAAGCAAGTCTTGGCGTATATTAAGAAAATGAAAATTGATATTACTTTTTTAAAAGAAACACATTTGAATATGAAGGAAAGTATGAAATTAAAGAGTGACTGGGTTGGGCATGTATATTCTTCTTCATTTAATTCTAGGGCTAAAGGCGTAGCAATTTTGATACATAAAAATGTATCTTTTGAATTACAATCAATGGAGGAAAAGGCAGGATGTATTCTTAAATTGTAAGATTTTTAGTGAATTTTGGACTTTACTTAATATTTATGCCCCAAATGCAGATAATGAAATATTTATTTCAGGTGCATTTTTATGTTTGGGTCAGGCTAATGATAATATTTTAGTTGGTGGTGATTTTAATTGTGTTTTGGAACCTTTATTAGATAAATTTCCAAAGAAAGTTAAGAAATCCAAGATGGCAGTTCAGGTTCAAGCGTTGATGAAAGATCTTAATTTAGTAGATATTTGGAGACGTCTTAATCCGACAGAGAAAAATTTCTCCTTTTATTCATCTAGACATGAATCGTTTTCAAGGATTGACTTCTTTTTAGTATTGGCACATTTACAAGGGAAAAATACAGCAAGCGGAATATAAAAGTAGGGTGATTTCAGATCATTCTTTATTATATTTTAAATATGCAACTTTTGAGAAAATTCAAGTGGTCTATCGTTGGAGGTTTAATATAATGCTGTTAAAAAATATGGAATTTATTGGTTTTCTAAAAAAACAAATTAATTTTTTTTTAAAGAAAATTCTAATTCTGTTCAAAGTAAGTTTGTATTATGGGATGCTATGAAAGCTTATTTGAGAGGACAAATACTTAGTTATACTTCTAAAATAAAAAAGAATCAATTAAATCAGAGTCTTGAATTAGAGAAACAGATTGATGAGTTAGAAAAGGAATTCCAGAGGATAAAAAGGAAAGATGCTACGGAAGATCTGAAAATAGAATTATCTCGGTTGAAATTGGAATATAATACTTTGCAATCTTATCAATTTGAATGTGTGATTAATAGGACTAAACAACGGTATTATGAATGGGGAGAGAAAGCACATAAGGTATTGGTGTGGCAATTAAAGAAAGAACAGGTTTCGAGGACTATTAATGCTGTTAGACGGAATTCTCTTATTACTTATAAACCTCGTGAGATTAATGATGAATTTTGTTCATTTTATAAAAAGTTATGTACATCTGAAGGAAAACAAGAAACTGGATCGATTAATTTTTTTTATCACAGTTGAATTTACCGATATTAGAGGATGCAGATATACAGGAGTTAGAAGAACCATTTACTGATTCGGAAATTAAAATGGCTATGCTGGAAATGCCGAACGGTAAATCGCCTGGTGATGATGGATTTTCGGTTGAATTTTATACATTTTTTTATGATGATTTATCTACAGTGTTTGAGGATGTATTACGTCAAGTTGGAGAACATTATGAATTACCTGAGTCTTGTTCTAGTGCTTTAATTACAGTAATCCCAAAAAAGATAAGAGATTCTTTGAAAGTATCTTCATATAGACCGATTTAGTTAAATGTAGGTTATAAAATAATAGCTAAAATATTAGCAAATAGATTGGCTAAATTTTTACCTAAGTTGATTCATATGGATCAAACAGGTTTTATAAAGAATAGATATGCTTCAGATAATATTTTGCGCGTGATTAGTTTGATTAATAGATTTTTACAATCTTCAGATCACCCGATGGTGATATCTCTAAATGCAGAAAAAGCATTTGATAGAGTTGAATGGAATTTTTTGTTTCAAGTTTTGGAGAAATTTAAGTTTGGTCCTTTCTTTATTGGTTGGATTAGGGCTCTATGTAGTAAACCGGTAACAAATGGTTTGATTTCGGAACCTTTTAAGTTAACTCGATCAACTCGTCAAGGTTGTCCTTTATCACCAGCTTTGTTTGCATTAGTGATTGAACCTTTAGCACAGCTGATAAGACAAAATACACAGATACAAGGTATGAAAGTTTTAGACGAGGAGTATAAAATTAATTTATTTGCTGATGATGTATTGGTGTATTTAATAAACCCAGCTCAGTCACTTTTGCACTTGAAGGAGTGTTTAATACAATATGGATGTCTTTCTGGATGTAAAGTTAATTGGGGAAAAAAGTGAAATATTACTGGTAAGTGAAGGTGATTATTCAGTTTATAAGAATATTATAAATTTGAAATGGACTGATCGAATTAAATATTTGGGTATAATTTTGAATGTTAATTATCAATCTTTATATAAATTAAATTATGTTCCGTTAATGAAAAAAATTAAAACTGATTTGATTAAATGGAAAGATTTACCTATTAATTTAATGGGTAGGATAAATACAATTAAGATGAATATTTTTCCGCGTATACAATATTTGTTTCAATCTATTCTGTATTTACTTGATAATATTTTTTTTCAACATTTGAATAAAATGGTTAGGGAGTTTTTATGGAGAGGTAAATTTTCGAGAGTAGCTTTGAATAAATTAACTTGGAAATATGAGTTACGGGGATTACGTTTACCACATTTTCAAAATTATTATGAAGCAGCCCAACTTAAATGTATTAGTTCATTGATGGATTTGGTACGGCCTCCTAGTTGGGCCAAAATTGAGATGGCAAATATTTCTGAATTTGAAATACATCAATTTTTGTTTAGATGGAATATAAATTTGTTACAACAATATAATGTGCCTATACTAAAGCATTTAATGAAGTTATGGATAAAGAAAAATAAAATGATAGGCTCTAGGGGTAAATTATCGGCTTTGACTCCGTTGTATAATAATCAACTTATTTCTTTTTCAATACATAATTGAAGTTTATTGCAGAGATTTAAAGGTGTGAAAAATTTGGGAGATTGTTTTAAAGAGGGTAAATTTTTATCTTTTAATCAGATGAGGGAAAGTTTTGGTATTGATATGAACTCTGTGTTTCTCTATTATCAAATTTGATCTTCGGTAAAATGTATGTTTGGTAGAGATATGATTTTACCTGAAATTATTAAATTTGAGACTTTTCTTATGAAGGTACCAGAGAAGGGTTATATTTCATCTATGTATCAAATATTACAGGATGGTATGGATAAAAAGGGTTGGGATAGATCTAAAAGTAAATGGGAAGCAGATACTGGTTTTATTTTTTCCGAAGATGATTGGTTATGATAGTGTAACTAGATTGATAAATGCACGTTATGCAATGGTTAACTATAATTGTTTACATCATTTATACTTAACACCTGAAAAATTTAAAAAAGTATGGTTTTCATGAATCAGATTTGTGTTTTAGATGTGGGGAACTTTTTTTCATGCTGTTTGGTCATGTATACATATACAATCTTTTTGGAAGAAAATTCAATCATTTTTAGAATACCTGTATAAGATTAAAATACTTTTAGATCTGACAGTATTTTTATTGGGTAGTTTGCAACCTCTGAAAGGCTTGGGATTAGATAAGTTTCAGCTTGCTTTTATATATTTAGCTTTATCTATAGCGAAAAAATGTATTGCTAGTACGTGGAAAGATACAAATATGATTGATATTAATAGATGGCATAATGACATGATATTGTTTAATAATGGAAAAAATTACATATGTTTCACATGATAATTATAATTTTTTATTAATGTGGTTGTTATATTCAGAATATTTACATTTCAATTTACATTGATTAGATCTTTAATTTTTTTCTTTTTTCTTTCTTTATGGCTCTCCTTAGGAGAGTTGGCTGAAGGGGGGGTTTCCCTTTTTTATATATAAAAAATAACATTCATGTTTATGGTTAATTGTTGTATATGTCATATTGTTTGTTTTTTGAACGAATAAATATTTGAAAAAAAAACCATCATCAAAGTGATGGAAGCTGTTGTTTACAATGCCATATCCTAAATCCTTCTCACATGGCCCCACTTTGGATTTCACCATCATCTTTCAATTCCAGGCCCCATCGCAGTCTTGGTCCATGCTGCGAATGAAGGGCTGAATTCTGGAGATTAGGGCTGAGCCTAACCCCAATGGGAGAATTTGACTGAATGTTGCTGCCAGGACCTCTGACAGAATGGAAGTCAATGGGCATCAATCAGAAGGAAGATTGCGATCCTACCTTATCTAGGGAAAGATTGCTAGTGGAGATCAATCATCAGTGTAGTTCTTTGGGCAAGGTTGCTCGCACAATCATCTCTAATTGCTTTATACAACATAAGAGTGGAAACGAGGATGATCATTGATGGCCAGTATTCTATTTATAGCTCTTCATTCATTGAAGCTGCCTAAGCTTGCAAGCAGCAGGATCTATACTTCATTCAAGAAAGTGCTATGAAATGGGTGTGCAACGTGTACGGCACAAGGGTGTTGGGCAATAACAATTTCTGGTAAATGGTTTTGATATTTAGTGGAATTTCCTTCATCTGCTGTTGTGGTTAAATATGGTGGTTACTCATGTAACAGTAATGTATGTTGTTTAGTCACTACCAATCGTCAATGGATATTTGGAGTGATTTAAATAGAATTGAAACAAATTCTTTTGAGCAGGAAGTGTTGCATATTGTGCCCATAAAAAAGAAACTGATGGTGTCTGCAAATTTCCTGGCACTTTCCAGTCACAACTTGCTCTCGATCAGCCATTCTTCACCTTTTTCCAGCTATGGATCCCTTGGGACTCTGCTCAAAGTTTATGGGCCCCCATCTCTGTGAAGCAGTCAAGTTTTGGTTCATCTGTACTCTCTCCTAGCAACTATATAAAAAGTGTTTATGTTATTCAAGTGAAAAGAAAACCAGACTAAAATGTGCTGTGGCCCTGGTGGGGTGGGGGGGGTGGGGGGGTGTGGGGTTCCCGTTGAGAATGGCTGCTCTAGGCTTTAACTAGACCATGTTGATCTCTTATAGCTTGTGTAGACATCAAGGCAACAAAATGTACAGTAAAGGAAAACCTGTTATAATTGTACAGTAAAAGTCAAAAAATCCAGATGCCAGAAATCTGGACCACCAGAGAATCCAGACCCTCAAAGATTTTAAATATTTAGCGGGCTTTTGTGTGCATGTGTAAGTGTCACAGATACATAGTGGCAACAAGTGACCATTCTTAATACAGTTAAATTGATCACAAACAATTCATTTGTATACAGTAGTTTCCCCCCCCCCTATCCATGGGGATATGTTCCAAGACCCCCCCCAGCGGATGCCTGAAACTGCAGATAGTACCGAACCCTATTTGTTTTCCTATGCGTGCACACCTATGATGTTTAATTTATAAACTGCGCACAGTAAAAGATTAACAATAATAACTAATAATAAAATAGAATAATTATAACAACTTTAAAAAAAAAAGAATGGTTACTTGAACACCAATACTGCGATACTGCAACAATCGATCTGAATACGATCTACTGTATTTTCAGACCTTGGGTAACTGAAACTGCGGAAAGTGAATCCATGGATGGGGATGGGGGTGGGGGGGAGTCACTACTTTATTTTTCTTTTGCAATGTTTATTTTTAAACATAATTTCAAGCAGTAATGTGTAGTAAAAGAAATTGTTTACAATTTTAAGTGTTAACTTTATTTTTATTTAAAACTGCTCATTTTGACAAATGAAGCATGCTTTATTTGCTAATGAATTTACCTGTCCATCTCTTCTTTATTCTTCCTTAAATTTGAATTTTTAAAGTAATGCTGGAAAATTCGGACCAATCCCCAAGCAGTTCAGATTTTACGACTTGTACTGTAAGAGTGCACTAATATTCATCCTTGAAGGAATCCAATCAGCACAAAATTCCCAGTTAGAACTTGTTTTGGCAGTGGATACTTATCGCAATGCTGTGACATTGTTTTTAGTAACACCTGTTTCTTCTTTCCACACAGTTGAGTATCTTGCTCTTTTACCGGGTCTTTATCCCTCTGCTTCAAGCCATCACTGCACATATTATCGGTGAGGAAACATTCCAAAAGTGAAATTCCTGACTAATATCATCCCCTCCCTAGCAATTCCCAGTTATTTTGTGAATGTACTGATCAGCCTGAACCAGACCATGAACCAAAAAGATCCCAGGCCGATATCCAGGCTTGAACTATGTGACCTGGAGTCTTTTTACTGGGAAGGGTAGGAACTGTGAGTCGGATGCATTTGAAGTACAGATGGACTATGCTGTGGATGCCACATTAGCCCAAGGATCTGGTAGGTGGTGGAAAGAATGTAACCTAGGTTACAGAGTGAAAAAGTAAATCAGGATTTCTTTTCCAATCTCCATCACTGCGAATGTTGGAAAGTGAGTGTGGTTGGATGCAAGATGAAAGGAAGATTAGACTGGGCTCTGCTTAATTACATGAAGACAGGCTTTTTGGTGAGTGATCCAAAGAATGGGAGATCTCGTCTGACAAATCTGTTGCAATTCTTTGAGAAATCAACCAGCATTTTTGACAAGGGAGAAGTCGGAGGATGTTCAGAAGGCCTTTGACAAAGTACTGCACGAGGCTGCTAATCCAGATCGGAACCCATGGTATAACAGGAAAGGTACAAGAATGGATAGAAGTTTAGCTGGATGGCAGAAAGAAACTGACTGGGAATAAAGGAGGTCTTTTCTGGCTGCCAGTGATGTCATGTTCCACAGGGTTGGCATTTGGTCTGTTTCTTTTTTCATTATAGGTTAATGATTTGGATGATGGAATTGATAGCTTGTGTCCACATTTGGGATGATTCAAAGGTAGTTGAAAGGGTAGGTAGTGTTGAGGAAGCAGGGAGTCTGTAGAGGGACCTGGACAGGTTGAGAGAATAATCAAAGTGGCAGATGGAGTACAGCAGAGGAAAGTGTGCATTTTGGTGGAAGAGGATTTTCTAAATGAGGAAAGAATTCAGAAAGTGGAGTTCCAAAGGGACTTGGGATTCCTAGGGTGGGATCCCGAAAGGTTAACTTGCTGATTGAGTTGGTAGTGAGGAAGGCAAATGCAATTTTAGCATTCATTTCAAGAGGACTGGAAGGTAAAAGCAAGGGCTTGTGCTGAGGCTTTTAAGGCACTGGTTGCAATAATGTGGGCAAGTTGGACTAAGGCAGGAGGGCATGTTGTTCGAAGTAAACAAGCTGGGCCTGTTTCCCAGCTGAGATTCTAATTCTATTTCGATGAGATGGAAAAAGTGCAGAGAAGATTTACTAGGATATTGCCCAGACTTCACGAACCAAGTTACAGGGAAAGGTTAAACAGGTTAGGACTTTATTCTCAAGAGTGAAGAAGAGTGAGGGAGATTTGATAGAGCTATTTACCTTTGAGGAATATAGACAGAGTAAATGTCAGTCGGCTTTTTCAACTGAGGGTAGGTGAGATGAGATACAAACCAGAGGTCATGGGTCAAGAGTGAAAAGGGAAAAGTTTAGAGAAACCTTGGGGGGGAACTTCTTCATACAGTGGTGGGAATGAGCTGCCAGCTGGTGGTGAATATGGGCTCAATTTTAACATTTGAGAAGAATTTGAACAGGTACACATTTGGGAAGGGTATAGAGGGGTATGGACTCGGTGCAGGTCAGTGAGATTGGGCAAAATAATAGTTTGGCACAGACTAGATGGGCTGAAGAACCTGTTTCTGTACTGCAATGTTCTACGGTTCTCAAACCCTTGTTTACTTTGGGCTGAGTTTAAAATTCCAAGGTTAATGAGATCATTATCAAGTTAATATAAAATAATCTTATTGATTGATTAATTCATTGAGTTGATATGAACCTATTTGAACAATAAAGTTATCAGTTAACTCTGGTGACTATTATAGTATTACCAAACTACTTGGTCAGGTGCAAATCCTGTGCAGCACATTTGCATAATGTTACCCTTTCCTGGAACCAAGACCTCACTGGTCATTACTTGGAATGTATTATGTCCAAGAAATTGTTGCGATGGCTTGCAATATTTAAACAGATCAATTTTTTGCTCCCTTTTCCAGTAATTCCAGCAAGCTAGTTCACAGAACTGTGCAAGCTTAATGATATTCCATTGAAATTCTGCTTTTTCAAATGTAGAAACATTTGGCCTTTTCGCACTGCAACATAAAATGAAGATTCCTGGGAACCCTCCCATAAACTTGCGTTGTGAAAAGGTTGGCCTGTGAATTTTAAATAGCGTCATGGCCCCGGGAAATTTTCCTGGACCACCCTTTCCCTGCAATATGAAAAGGCAAATGGCCAAGCAGGGGAAGCCTCATGATGTCAGTGCTTGTGCGCTGTGTCACATAGGCGATTAACATTAAAAGATAGTTTACTCCTGACAACAGCGGGCTGCTTCGGCACATAGCACAATGCGGGATGAATAGACATTCTCATTAACCATAATTCCTCATGTAGTTGGATTTCTCAGAGCAGTTCCAGCTGCATGAGGGATTATGGGAAATGAAGACATGCCGACATGTGAGGAGGTGCCGGGCGACTGATGGACGGTGGGGTGAACTTGACTTTCTTGCCTGTGAGTGCATAACGTGTCATTGGTTGGGGGTGGGACCCCCTCTAAATTGACAGGGAGGGCAAATTCCCAAGAATTTGGACCGTGGAGTGAAAGGCCCTGGAGGTCCTGCGTTCCTGAGAATTTCACCAGGTCCAAGTAGAGTCACCACTCACCTGCAGTGTGAAAAGCCCTATTGTTTCTATGTTTGGGGAGCATTGTTCCCACATTTTGGCCTGACCAATTATAAAGGTTTTAAAAAGTTATATGGGTCCCCTTCAGCGAAGTATACTTGCTGTCCATAAAGGCTGATGGAAGGTATATTACTTTATTTCTTATTATAATAATTTGGTTGGGGGGAGGGGAATTTAATTCCTCTATATTGGAATAAATGTATTTTAAATCCCATTGCTTTATATGTTCTTCATTCCTACTTCAACTTCATTTATTTCTTGGGAACAATACACTTTTATTTCACAGTTCTGTTGTCCCTACATTTCCACAGAAACAGCTCTGTAGTGCCTGGCTCTCTCCAGTAATGGAAAATCTCTTTGTCTTAATACTGAGTGAAAATTACTGATGAATTACTTTCGTAACAGGTGTTTTTTACTTGAACAGGTGACCCCTCATTGCATGGAGATGTCTGGTCCTGGTTGGAATTTATCCTGAACTCCACCTTCAGTGCTTTGTGGATATTGCCTCTCTTTGTTCTAAGTAAAATAGTGAATGCCATCTGGTTTCAGGTAAGTACAGTAATACTCAGCCATGGAGCAGATTTACACTGAAAATGGTTCATTTATAGTCTTGAGGCTGAGTATTCTGTGGCAATTGTTACGAGCCCAGAGGACCCATAAACCCAGCAATAGGTATTCGCCAAGACAAATGGTTATTTAAACAAAAGTTGCTTTTAAAACCCAGCTCAGCGCGGACATTGGCAACTTCAGGGGTTTCTACGAGGCTCTAAAGGCTGTGTACGGCCCCTCACCCCAAGTCCAAAGCCCGCTGCGCAGCTCAGACGGCAAAGTCCTCCTCAGCGACAAGATCTCCATCCTCAACCGATGGTCAGAACACTTCCAATCTCTTTTCAGTGCCAACCGCTCAGTCCAAGATTCCGCCCTGCTCCAGCTCCCTCAACAGCCCCTAAGGCTAGAGCTGGATGAGGTCCTCACCCAGGATGAGACATATAAGGCAATTGAACAACTGAAAAGTGGCAAAGCAGCAGGTATGGATGGAATCCCCCCAGAGGTCTGGAAGGCTGGCGGCAAAACTCTGCATGTCAAACTGCATGAGTTTTTCAAGCTTTGTTGGGACCAAGGAAAACTGCCTCAGGACCTTCATGATGCCATCATCATCACCCTGTACAAAAACAAAGGCAAGAAATCAGACTGCTCAAACTACAGGGGAATCACGCTGCTCTCCATTGCAGGCAAAATCTTCGCTAGGATTCTCCTAAATAGAATAATACCTAGTGTCGCCGAGAATATTCTCCCAGAATCACAGTGCGGCTTTCGCGCAAACAGAGGAACTACTGACATGGTCTTTGCCCTCAAACAGCTCCAAGAAAAGTGCAGAGAACAAAACAAAGAACTCTACATCACCTTTGTTGACCTCACCAAAGCCTTCGACACCGTGAGCAGGAAAGGGCTTTGGCAAATACTAGAGCGCATTGGATGCCCCCCAAAGTTCCTCAACATGGTATCCAACTGCACGAAAACCAACAAGGTCGGGTCAGATACAGCAATGAACTCTCTGAACCCTTCTCCATTAGCAATGGCGTGAAGCAAGGCTGCGTTCTCGCACCAATCTTCTTCAGCATGATGCTGTACCAAGCCATGAAAGACCTAAACTATGAAGACGCTGTTTACATCCGGTACCGCACGGATGGCAGTCTCTTCAATCTGAGGCGCCTGCAAGCTCACACCAAGACACAAGAGAAACTTGTCCGTGAACTACTCTTTGCAGACGATGCTGCTTTAGTTGCCCATTCAGAGCCAGCTCTTCAGCGCTTGACGTCCTGTTTTGCGGAAACTGCCAAAATGTTTGGCCTGGAAGTCAGCCTGAAGAAAACTGAGGTCCTCCATCAGCCAGCTCCCCACCATGACTACCAGCCCCCCCCCCCCACATCTCCATTGGGCACACAAAACTCAAAACGGTCAACCAGTTTACCTATCTCGGCTGCACCATTTCATCAGATGCAAGGATCGACAACGAGATAGACAACAGACTCGCCAAGGCAAATAGCGCCTTTAGAAGACTACACAAAAGAGTCAGGAAAAACAACCAACTGAAAAACCTCACAAAGATAAGCGTATACAGAGCCGTTGTCATACCCACACTCCTGTTCGGCTCCGAATCATGGGTCCTCTACCGGCATCACCTACGGCTCCTAGAACGCTTCCACCAGCGTTGTCTCCACTCCATCCTCAACATTCATTGGAGTGCCTTCATCCCTAACATCGAAGTACTCGAGATGGCAGAGGCCGACAGCATCGAGTCCACGCTGCTGAAGATCCAGCTGCGCTGGGTGGGTCACGTCTCCAGAATGGAGGACCATCGCCTTCCCAAGATCGTGTTATATGGCGAGCTCTCCACTGGCCACCGTGACAGAGGTGCACCAAAGAAGAGGTACAAGGACTGCCTAAAGAAATCTCTTGGTGCCTGCCACATTGACCACCGCCAGTGGGCTGATATCGCCTCCAACCGTGCATCTTGGCACCTCACAGTTCGGCGGGCAGCAACCTCCTTTGAAGAAGACTGCAGATCCCACCTCACTGACAAAAGGCAAAGGAGGAAAAACCCAGCACCCAACCCCAACCAACCAATTTTCCCCTGCAACCGTTGCAACTGTGTCTGCCTGTCCCGCATCAGACTTGTCAGCCACAAACGAGTCTGCAGCTGACGTGGACATTTACCCCCTCCATAAATCTTCGTCCGCGAAGCCAAGCCAAAGAAATATGAAAATAAAATCAAACTTTAACTTATCACTATTGACTTACTTAACCTAACATAAGCCCCTTCTAATTCTAAATGTGCGTATATGTAATATGTGTGTAAGTTCAGAAAAGTTCTTTGGTCCACAGTCCAATCTCACTTTTCATTCCTCCAAGTTCACTGGTTGTAGGCAATTCTTATACTGTGCACAAAATTTAACATAAAGTTCAGCAGGCTTTGGTGCTTGAAAGTTACTGCTCAGGAAGGTTCTTGACGTTTTTCAGAGAGATTTGTTATTCCAGGACATCCACAACTGATCTACTTCAATCAGCCACTCCAGTGTCTTGCTGATGGAATTTGCCCCTTCAGGGTTCTCCAGATAATAACCTCTTTCTTTCAGGTCACCACAGAGTTCATTTTTGATTCTCTTATTCCAAATGAAGCATTAGACAGCCAGTCCTCTCCTTTTGCATGAAGCACAAGGGCTTTGTGCAGGCCGTCTTCCAAAATGGGGCTTTCCACAAGTTTGCCAGCTTGTCCTGTTGCTGTAAATGTAGAATGATCTCACTCTCGCTCTCTCTCTGAGATTTTTCATCTGTTGCCTTTTGTAAACAACAATTCATTAGTGAATTCTCTTGAGCACTCTTCAAAGCTCTTGCAAAATCTGTGGAGCCGCTATGTCTAGCATGGGCAGAGCTCCAGTATTTCAAATAAGATCTGTTTTAAAGTGTTTGTATGTAACCTACTCTAACAAACTTTTCTCAATTTATCTCCCAAAAACATACCTATATACTCTGTCACACAATTGAGACATTTCCTGAGTCATCGGAAATTTTTTCCAGTATCTTGGCGTGAGAAGTGTAATGGAATCCTGATCATTTGTAGATATGAGTGTAATTTTTTTATAACACGAAGGAAGATGGACATCATCCTGGACAAAACAGCCAGCATATAGCGTCTTATCACTCCATTCTGCCTAGCTCTGCTAGCTTCAGTATGGGACCTGTAAGCATGACTGCAATAACTCAGTCTTTATTACACCACCTCCCAAATTAGTGAGCTCTGATGTACTTCTACAGAATGGTAACAGGCCCTTCAGTCCAACAGGTCATGCTATTCATCAAGGTGCCATTTCCACTAATACCATTTTTTTTCCCCATTCTCCCTACACCTCCCTTCTTCCACTGCCCCAGAATCCACCACTCACCCACACATGAGGCTAATTTTCAGGGACTACCTACCAAGCAGTACAATTTTAGGATGTAGGATGAGGGGGGACCTCATGGAGACATTTTGGATGGTGTAGGTCTGGATAGAGTAGATGTGACCAAGTTGTTTCCCATGGTAGGGGAGTCTAGGACAAGAGGCCATAACTCCAGGATAGCAGGGCATCAATTTAAAACAGAAATATGGAGACATTTCTTTAGCCAGAGGATCATGAGATTGTGGAACATTACCAAAGGTGGCAATAGACGAGTTCGTTGGGTGTATTTAAGGCAGAAGTTGGCAGGTAAGTCAGGGCATCAAGGGTTATGGGGAGAAGGCTGAGAAGTGGGGCTGAGTGATTAAGTGGCAGAGCAGACCTGATGGGCTAATTGGCCTACTTCTGTTCTTGTATCTTGTGAAACAAGAGCATCCAGAAACCCACGTGGTCACAAGGAGAACATGCAAACTGCATTAGGAGATTACTGGAGGTCAAGATTGAACTTTTCTACAGCTTTTCTACAAACTGCATCATTGTGCCATTCCAGATACACATTAGTAAGCTATCACTTGTGAGATTTCCTCTTAAGTTACATCCCATCACATCTTGAAATATATCATCTGTCATTCATTGTCATTCAAAATCCAGAAGCTCTTGTGCTGCAGGATTAATTTCAACACAGACACCAATGATTCAGGGTAGCAATGCACTTCTATCTTCTTAGGGGTGGCTAAGAGATTGCAAGTCCCAGGAAGACATAAAGTGAAAAGGCTTGAAATTAATCATTTGTGTGATTAAAAGTACAATGTTGAATTTATCAAGCTCTCCAGAGAGAACATGTTTCAGGTTAATGATCCAAAATCAGATTTTAAAAGTATGGGTGAAGATGAAAATATTAACTACAAGTTTTTAAGACAACAGTAAGAATAATTCTTGGGGTGGCACGGTTGGTGGGGCAGTTAGTGCAACACCTTTACAGCACCAACGATCGGGACTGGAGTTCAAATCCCACGCTGTCTGTGAGGAGTTTGTACGTTCTCCCTGTGCCTGTGTGGGTTTTCCCTGGGGGCTCCAATTTCCTACTGGGGTGTAGATTAATGTGGTGTAAATTGGGCGGCACGGACTCATGGGCTGAAATGGCCTGTTACCGTCCTGTATGTCTAAAAAAAATTTTTTTAAGGTGTGAAGCAGTAAACCTACTACCTTTTAGCAATTCAAAAAGAATGGTCAGAAGCTTTACTTTTCCAAAGCTCCTTGATAAATTCACTTTGGACAGGAGAATTTTTAAGATGTGTGGAATGCAATCACTATATCTTTGACTCTCACATTAAGAGACAGTAAAATCCCTGGTGTAAGGTACCTACAGGGATTGTAGATGCTGCCTATGCAAAATTTCTGGTTCCCTAAGACTCACTCCTACAATCCCTAATTAATACAACAGCATTAAGAATAAATAGTTTAAAAGATTATGTAAAGTTCACTTTAATCAGGTTATTCCAGTAACTTACAAAATTTTAATTCGAACCCCAGTCACTGGTGCTGTAGCAGTGTTGCACTAACCACTATGCTAATCGTAACCTCCCTCCCCCAGGTTTGCAGGTAAAGCCTTACTAATAAAGGTAAAAACTCCTGCTAGGCAGGGATAAGGGGACATTTTGTGAGAGTCACCCTAACAGCGAGCGACATTGGCTGACTCTTCATCCTGAGCGACACCACTTTATTCAAACAGCTGTTGCAGGCGGAGATCAACCGGGATGCTCCACCAGCTGAATCTTTGCTCCCATCTTCACCAAGGGTTTGTGTGTTGCTTTTAAATTTTTATTTATTCTTATTTGTTCCAATTATTATTTATTTCCTCTTTTTTGCCATTTGCTTGAATTAATTCTGGATAATGGGGATTTTACTGTATTAAACAATTTTCACAAAGTTTCTACTTGACCAATATAGAGTGTCCTCTCGCCCAG
This sequence comes from Narcine bancroftii, assembly GCF_036971445.1. Classification (NCBI taxonomy): domain Eukaryota; kingdom Metazoa; phylum Chordata; class Chondrichthyes; order Torpediniformes; family Narcinidae; genus Narcine; species Narcine bancroftii. The sequence goes on along the minus strand of NC_091476.1, from coordinate 90,313,285 downwards.
CAAGGATGCATCACACAACCCAAGTTCAGATTGGCAGACCCAAGTCTTCGTATTCGTTAGCCATTTCAAAGCTTTGGCCTTATTCTGTTGGTAACTCCTCAGTTAATAGGTACTAAGATCTACCAAGCTTCCTATTCTTTTGATGTTGAGTTTACCTTTATTTTTCATAACATTACCTTGTAGGATCATTACGAGTAACATATGAAATATGGTAACACAGATCTATATTTTCATAGTCTTGGAACTCTGGTCTTAAATCCCACCCTGCACACAGAACAAGGATAGAGGTCCTTCTTGCCCTCACCCCTCACCCTACCAGTGCCCGCATTCAGCGCATTATCCTCCATCTCCACCAGTTGCAACTTAAGCCCCCCATCTGATCTGTACCTCTGATGATAAACCATCAACATCTAGCATGTCAGCTCTTTCTTGTTCAGTTTCCAAAGACAGAGGTTTAGAATGTGAAGTCACCTTAATCCTAATGAAATTGCGGCTTGTTCATTTTTTTTTTCCTGAGGATATGGCAACTCTGTAAAAAGCTAACATTTATTGTGCATTCTTGGTTCTCCTTAGAAAAAAAATAATGATAATAATATTGATCAGCTTCAAATGTTATGCAATGAGATATTTTCTCATAAAGATTCTCATAATGAGATTATGTGCTGAGATATTTTCCCCCATGATGATTGAGCGATGCCAATTACATGTCCAAATCAGGATGGTGTGCAACTTGGAGAAAGGCTTTGCAAGTTCCTTTGTATGCAGTGTATACTCATGATGCACAAGTAGAGGCATGGAGATTTCGTATGGTGTTTCCGAAATGTTCCAGCAGAATCTGTCTGGAAATTTAAGAGCATTCTCCTTAACCTAACTGAAGCCTATTGCTCTTGCCAGCGATCTTTATTTCTGGGATATATAGATCCGTTAAATTGGTACAATTCCAGAGGGAAGTTAAAAAGACCTTTACGTTTAATACCCAAAATATTAGGGTCAGGAATTTGGAGGCAGAGGGGATGCGAAATTTATAAAATAACCTGAAACCTAAAAGAAGACCAGCAGCTGAGAAGTGGGAGTAATGTAAATAATTCTATTTTTGACCAGCACAGACACATCAGCTGAGCATTTCAGTCTCAAGGATTCCAATTTGCCTCGTGCTCATATTCAAACCTTCCTTATAATAATAGTATCATATTAGTAAGCTTCATGCTTATGAGAAATAAGTCACTCGCCTTTGTAGTGGGAGCCCCACACGTACAACAGAATGGTGTGCAGCCGCAACAGTTAAGCAAGTGCATTACCAGAGGGTATAGCCTCCAACGATGTTCTAGTCCTCCAGCTACAAGCCAGGCACCAGCAATTAGGAAAAACATGCGAATAAGAGCCTGCGCTTTTTTATGGCACCTGACACCCGAGACTGAAAAGGGGCATCGCTACCGTATCCCAGAAGGCTCAGCGTGAAACGCGCAGTGGGAACTATAAAAGATAATAAAGGTACTGATTCCTGATTCTACTGTTTCCAGTGTCATTTATGGCGTAAATTTACTTGCGTAAGGTAGTGCCGTCAGGTAAGCCACTACACCTTCAAAATCCTCGCCTTAGTTTGCTCGATAATGCCTTTCATGTGGTGACCCCAGTTGTCTTTCTGTTTAGTTATTACTCCTTCCATCCACCCTACTGGCCACAGAAGGACAGCTTTGATGGTTGCAATATTTCTGCGTACTCTCTCTAACTCCACCAAAGTCATGCACAATTAGATTTTTCAGAATGGAAAACCATCCTTAATATGTAGTTTTCAGCTGATAAGATTGTATTTGCAAATGGAAAGAGATAACAAATAGGTATTGAAAGGTGTCTGATATTTGAGGGTAAATCATGGGTAGTAAAAGACATTTAATTGTGAAACTACAGAAGGGAAATAACTTGTGAACAATTTGTTAAAAAGATTGATTTAAATGTTTAAAACAGCCATTCTCAACTTTTTTTTTGCTCTGACACCCTTGGGACTCTACTCAAAGTGTATGGGCCCCCTTCCCTGTGAAGCAGTCAAGTTTCATTAGTTCTTCCGTACTTCTCTCCTACCGACTACATAAAACAAAATTTAAAAAACATTTTATGATTTCAATCTGTTCCCTTGTCCTCCTTAAATGTGCTATGGCCCCCAGGGAGGCTGGTCAAAAGCAGCAATCATCTTGGGAGATGGATGTTTCCTTGAATATTTGCAAATTTGATAATTAATATTCTGATGGGAAGTGAAAGACAGAAGAAAGAACAATTTTACAAAGCATGTTTTACAAGTGATAGAAATAATGAATGATTGTGTAAAACTAGAATAATATAGGCATCAATCCAGAATGCTCAAATGTTCTGATTATACATGTCTTGCTTTGAGTCCCTTGAGCTGTTGTCAACTATCTGGTTGTTTCTTGAGTGGTTTTCCAAGGCTGCCGTTGACATTATTGTATTGGTTATGACCACAATAGGAAAAATTGTGGTTCTTGTTGGAATTTAATACTACATGTTGTTTATTTAATCAGAATCCCAATGGTGAGATTCTATTTGATCAAATGGTTCCTAAAACAAGTTTTATTTCATTAAAGAATATAATTGGTTATATTTATATTATTCATGTATTATTATTTTATATCAACTACAAGCCATCTGAGCTCCGTTCTCAGTTACTTTTAAGTCTGAGGTTTAGGGGCTACGATTTCGTACAGAAAATCCAGCACAATGCTAATGGAAAAATGAAAGGAAACATCGATAACATGATCTAAAGGTAGGAAAACTCTGGGATTGCATAACATTTGAAGCAATCTATAAAGAAAATGGATAAATCCTGCACCTTCAAAGATCAGAGCCCAGAGAGGAGGCTGCTAACGCGCAGAGATGCTTGAAAGAAAAAAAAAGCCTTAGTTGCCGGAGGATGGCTATACTGTAAAACCCCCCGGTATCTGGCACCTAGGGGAATTGGTAGACGCTGGATAAGTGAATTTTCCGGATGCTTGAAGTTGTGTGGGTTGACAAACTAACAATGAGATGTGCCAATTTTTAAACTTCTGTATTTTTTACCTATTTATTTTCCACAATTTTTTTTTGGCCAGTTACTTGAAGTTGCCGGTTACTTGAATTCCAGATAACAGGGGTTTTTCGGTACCTGTTCAATTCACATTAATACAGACTTAATTGTTTATAATAAAATCCAAACACTCAGTAGACATGTGATCTAAAACATTAATTATGTTTCTCTTTCCACAAATGTTGCCTGACCTGAATGTTTCCAACAATTTTTGTTTTCAGATTTCCAGTTTATTTTTGTTGAACTTTTTATAACATTGCCTCATTTTCTGCAACATCATTTGATGTGTTAACAGGACATTGCTGATCTAGCATTTAAAGTGTCTGGGAGGAAAGCACAACCCTTCCCCAGTATAAGTAAGATCATCGCAGACATGCTCTTCAACCTACTTCTGCAGGCCTTGTTCCTCATTCAGGTATGATTAGATCAGGAGCACAGTGCTAAATTAATAAAGTGATCAAACTCTAAGATTAGAGTGGGTGTAGTTTTCCTTGTCAGCAATGAGATTACTTTTATGTTTGTAATTAATTGAACTGCTTGTTTAAACACAAATGGGCCGTTGATGAGAAAAGTAATCTTTTGGTCCATTCTGTCAATAGGTCTCAATTTCTTTATAGAAATATACTAGTTGTACAAGAAAGTCTGTAGATACCAGGGTCAAGTGTAATGCACAAACAACGCTGGAGAAACTTAACAGGTCAGGTAACATCCATAAGAAATAAACGGTAACCAGCATTTCGGGCCTGGGCCTTTCGTCAGGTACAATGAAGGATGCAGGCCCAAAATACTGGTTACCCTATGGATGCTGTATAACCTGCTGAGTTTCTCCAGCACATTGGTGCATTGCGCAGATTTGTTCCAGCATTTTCCTTCTTCGCAAGATTCTATTTTCAAACCGTGACGAAGAGCAGTTTTATTAGTAAATGCAAACCCTTGGAGGGAAAAAAGACTTTTGTCTTTGGAGTTTACTGCAAAACTACTGAAGTACATTTTGAAATAAGGCCACTGTTTCAATGTAATGTAGGAAGTCCACCAGAGGGATTAATATGAGCTAAGACACTGGAGAAAATAAACTGTGTATGTTTAAAATTACGCCATGGAATTTTTTAATGCCTATCTGAAGAAGGAGAATGTTCTTCAACTCAACATATCAGGCAGAAGAGGGCATTTCCACCAGAGGAACACTTCCTTTGTAGGGTGCTAGTCTGGACTTCGTGCAGTGGGACGTACCCACAACCTGGTATCTTAGCTGTCAGTGCATTCACAGGGTTCAAGGTTTGAGGACAGGATTGGTTATGTGACACTATTTTTACTGTTGACCTTTATTTCTTACTTCCAGGGACTAATTGTGAGTCATTTTCCAATTGAAATCATTGGTCAACTGGGGAGTTTGTTCCACATGTCAATGCTGTATTCACTGTACTGCTTTGAGTACAAGTGGTTCAACAATGGTAAGTATAGTTTGTGCCCATGACATTTGATAGCAACTCAAGCATGAAGGAATGTAGTCGCATGAAATTAAAGATGATGATTGGGGGAGGGGGGGGTGGAATGTGACAATGAGCTTGTCTATTGTGCCCACTTGTAAAGTTTATAACATTCCAGCATCCACAACCCAACCAACTCCATAACCTCTCTGGGGACAGGGAAAGCAAGAATAAACGTATTAATGGAGGAAAAACATAGTTTTTAAAATATTTCATTTCAAATGAAAACCATGATACATATAATCAAAAAAGATAAATGTTACGAACATATCTCCCCCAACCCATCCCCCATACCTCCCACCCATATCTACCCCCAAGAAAGAAAGAAAAAGAAGGAAAAGAGATATAAACCACAATAACATAATTGGATGAGCGTAACATGGCCGGAGAATTCACAATTTTAAACTCATATAATCCAAATAAGGGCTTCAAATTTTGATTTAAAATAAAATATAATTATCATGTAAATTATACATGTCTTTTTCCAATGGAACACAAGATCTCAATTCCATATGCTATCTATGTAAACTCAAATCAATCTCATTTTTCCATGTAATCGCTATACATTTTCTTGCAACAGCTAATGCCAATCTCAAAAATGTTATTAGAAATCTAGTTAATCTCAATTCCCAACTCAATTTTTTAATACTACCTAACAAAAATAATAAAGAATCCAATGGAATTTTAACCTTAA